>NC_089588.1:140514762-140842638 GCF_019320115.1 Miscanthus floridulus
ATCTCCTCAAGCTCCTCTTGATTCCTTGGAAAATATCCAGTGCGTTTACCAAGCCTCTCATGTACACTAAGTCTGCCCCCCAGCCGATCATGCACTGATGCTCTGCTTCTGATCGGCTCATTGACAGACGAACCCTGATTACCAAGTTGAAACCTCCTTTCTGAGCTATTGACTCCGTAATAACCATTACACTCAGGGCAATTTTCAACAGTTGGCAATTTAATACCTTCTTCCCAGCAATGGATGAAAAACGGACATCTCCAATGATCTTTATGTCAATTCCATTCCTCCCGACGTCTCACTTCTTGCTGTTGTCGATATCGGTCATTACGTTGACGCCAACCCTCCTGCTGCCTCCGATGAGTAATCACAATGCCAGATCGAGGAGGATTTTTGGAACTACTGCTTTCTCCTAGCAAACCCTTACTTTTTGCATCATCGGTAGTTATCCGATGTTGGGGGTCCACTGACGCGTTTTTCTCAGCAGCCTCTGACGTCAAAACCTTGGTCTTTCCTTTGGCATCCAACATATTTGCTGGAAAAGGGTGTTGATCAATTTTCATCGGCTTCTGGGCTTTGGAAGTACCAAACTTAATCCTCCCAGATTCAATAGCCGATTGTAACTGTTGCCTGAATACCTTGCACTCATTTGTACTGTGTGAAGTTGCATTGTGCCATTTGCAGTACAAGATCTTCTTCAACTCTTCTGCCGATGGGATCACATGATTAGGTGACAGCTTAATTTGGCCCTCTTGAAGCAAAAGATCAAATATTTTATCGGCCTTGGTGATATCAAAGGTAAACTTTTCTGGCTCTTTTTGACCAAAGGGACATGATATTGGCTTTTTATTCTTAACCCACTCAGCTAAGCCGATAACTGGTTCTTCATCTGAGTCAGAATCTCCTACTTCTTCAACAAATGATACCTTTTTACTCCAATTCTTTTTAGGTTCAAAAACCCTAGTATCTTGATCAGAGATCCTTTGCACAAGATGACTGAGGCTTTCAAACTCCTGAGAAGCATATCTATCTTTAAGATGTGGCAATAACCCTTGGAAAGCCAGATCGGCAAGCTGCCGATCATCCAACACCAGGCTGTAGCACTTATTTTTTACATCTCGTAGCCTTTGCACAAAGCTCTCTACCGATTCATCATTACGCTGTCTCAATTTTACTAAATCGGTAAGCTTCTTTTCATGGATTCCAGCAAAGAAATACTTATGGAATTGTTTTTCTAGACCAACCCAAGTAATAATAGAATTTGGTGGCAATGAAATGAACCATGTAAATGCTGATCCAGACAAAGATGATGAAAATAATCGAACTCTTAATTCATCTCTGTTAGCTGCTTCTCCACATTGAATAATGAAGCGATTGACATGTTCCATTGTTGATGTATCATCTTGCCCAGAGAATTTAGTGAAATCCGGTACCTTGTACCGATTTGGGAGAGGAATTAAATCGTATGCAGGAGGGTATGGAGTCCGATAAGAATAAGTATTGACCTTGGGCTTTATCCCAAACTGATCCTTCATAATTTCTGCTATCTTATCGGCCCAAAAAGCATCAGCCTCCTGCTGACGAACCGGTTGAATTTCTACAGGTGCCTGCTGACATCCCTCCACATATCTTTGTGGCCCACGATCTCCAGCAATCGGCATATTTGCCGTTACTTGTGGTCCATTAGCCTGTTGGAAAGGATTCATCGGCTGGGCTGCCGATGCTTGATTCTGGAAACCAGCTTGCATATGACCTTGTTGAATCCCTGCAACCTGCTGATTTCGCTGAACTGCATGTTGAACAGGTAACTGTCCTGACCAATCATTATTAGAACTCATCGGTACAAAACTTACCGATGGCTGGTAATTTGCTGATATTGTTGGATAATTAAAACCGGTTTGAGGCATGAACTGAACCCCAGTTTGACTCATAGCAGGGACTTTCTGCTGCATCGGCAGTAAGCTCACCGATGGACTTGAATTGAATGTTTGAACCATAGGTATCTGGAAACCTCCTGAAGTTGGTTGCACGGAAGTAGTTGCGGCATATTGAGGCACTTGAGCCATCGGCGAAACGGCCGATGGTATAGGCGCTCTCCCTACTGCATCAAACACCTGAGGTAATCTAGGATTGAAAGCAGATGACTCTGGAGGCATGCCATATCCCCACCAATTAGTAGGAATCTGGCTATTCTGAGACACAGGGCCTGACATAGCTGATGCCGATAAATCTGTATTAAGCTGAACTCGCCCTCCTGGTAATACCTGTTCTGATTGTATTGGTGTAGATTGAACATTAGGTGAGCCCGCCAATACTGGAGGGGAAGTAACTTCTGTACCCACAACGGCCGAAGGAGCCGATGGAGTTTTGACAGATGCTGGCTCTGGTTGATGATAGGCAGGCCCAACGTAATGTGGTGCCGCTTGTCCTTCTTTGAGAGTTCGAACCACAGCATTATGAACAGTATTGGACAGCACACTGGAGTGATTAATCAAAGCATGATTTACTGCAGAATTAACCATCTCTTGAAGTTTACCAGGATTAGAGTCAAAGGTAACCTGCCGAGGCAACGGCAAATCTTGCTTCTGGATGACTTGTCCACTCTTGTTCAAGCTAAATGATCTCAGACAAAGCTGCTTGTATTCTTCTACAGCCTTTTCCATAGCCTGCCTCTGTTCTTCCTTGAGATCTTCTTCTGATACTGCGATAATGTTCCCTGAATCGATCTCGGAATTGAACATATTGATTGATTTGTCCCACCGGGCGTGCCAAAAGATGTGTTGATGCAAAAGTGGATCTGCAAACACAAAGGGCTAATACCCGAATCGATATCCAAAGCGTGCCAGTCGATTTGACCTGTTAATCGACAAGGATGAAGATACGAACACTTTAGTCCTGACAACAGCGATACGCCCGGAAGTCACGGCCAAGAGGTGCTCACGCGGAACTCGAGAATCGCCGAAGGTCGCACTGAAACGATGCAGCTCGCCGATTCAATGAGAACTCGTAAAAAAGAAAAAGTATGCAAATTGACGAAGTCGCCGAAAAGTAAGTAGATGCAAATAGGAGTAAAAGTTGGTTTTGATGTTGATTGAGATATCTCTTACATTGCCCCTTACTCCATATTTATACCCTGATCTAAAGAGACACAACCAAACACAACTAGGACACCAATCCCATATCTAAGGAAACACGTGACTCTTACATGAATCATACTCTAACTAATATAGAAAAGGAAATCAACTTCTATCTATTTCCCTGTCCGCCTCAATTACGATGGAAAACCTCACTGTCCTCCTTCCCATCGGCATACTCCCTATTTCATCGGTAGTAGTCTTCAAGCCTTCCTTCATCGGCATACTCCCTGTTTCATCGGCAGTAGTCTTCCAACCTTCCTTCATCGGCATATTCCCTGTTTCATCGGCAGTAGTCTTCCAGCCTCCCTTCATCGGCATTGACAACAACACCTCCAACCTCATCGGCAACGTCCGAGTCCAAATCAACCTTTCCATCGACCGTCACCAGCTATCGGCAACCATCTTTACAAGCTGGCTTTCATCGGTTATCAAAGTATTCAATAACTTTCCCCTTGCCGATTAGTCCACTCCGATTATTTTGACACGTGCAAAAAACGGTGTCAACACCTCGAGTGGGGCTGCAACCGCTTCGGCACGGTGACCCTCGTCAGCAAAGGCGATGGTGGCGGCAGAGGCACGGCCTCTGTATCCGCCGGCACCGGCCGGTCCTCGATGGATCCCCGGTGCCCCCCGGTCCTCTATGGGGGCAGTTGCGTTGCCCCTGCCGCCACCTGCTCCACCGCTGCCATTGAGCCCACTGGGCTAACAGCATGCTTTCCCAGCGCCTGCGCCTCGGGCATGTCGGCCTCGGCCCCGAGGTGGGCGATTGCCGACCCCAGGGCAGCTCCTCCTCCTCCCCCTAGGAGCGCCAGACTACTTGCCGACGCCCCGAGCACCATCTCCCCGACGTCAGGGAGATGGTCCATGGGACCCCGCCCCACCTCGCCCTCGTCATCTCCATCCGAAGCGTCTGTCGATAGCAACGGCGACGGGGACTCCTCCAACAGGAGACCATCCTTCCTTTGCTACCGGCGGCGCTTCTCTAGTTCCTCGCGCACAAGGATCTTCTTTGTGCGCTTCGCCACCTTGGCGTCCTTCCGCCTTTTCTATGCCTCGGCGTGCACCCGGTTGGCCGCCCGCTGCCTCGCGTCCTCGGGAATGGGTGGCGGGGAGGCTCGCACGTCCCTCACCCCCTGCAGGAACAGTAAACACGAATAAGGAAAAAGAAACAATGAGAAATGGGGAGGCCTCAGGGGCTGCAGCGGCACGTGACTTACTAGCGAGAGGAACCCCCACGATGGGCGCATCGCAAAGGGGGTCAGGCCACTGCCCCTCAGCTTTGCCTCCACCGTCTCCCTCACCCAGCGAAGAATTTCCTTGTTGGAAAGGGCGGAGGCAGACACCCAGATGCCTTCGATCGGCTCATCCAGCCTCATCTCGAACAAGCACCGCCGCCGAGCCATCAGCGGCAGCACCCTCCGGCGGTGGAAGGTGGCCATGACCACAGCCGCAGTAAGGCCACGGTCCCATAGCCTCTCCAGCCCCTCTAGGAGCGGCTACAGCTTGGGCTGATCCTCCCTCGGGACGCCATACTTCCACCTCTCCGGGCAGCTCCCCACGATCCGCCTGGTGTAGGGGGGAAGTCCACCATCATCGTTGCGAAGATAGAACCAGCTCGTGTACCATCGGCGATTGGTTGACGTGAGCTGGGCCAGGATGTAGAGGTGCTGACGGTCCTGGTGCACTTGGAGAGTGCAGCCGCCAGCCCTCACTGCCTTCCTCGTGCCCGACGTACCCATCGGCTTGGTGGTATGCCCCACCCAGAAGAGGTGGAGCCACAGCTCCCAATGGGGAGCAATCCCCAGATACCCCTCTCAGATAGCGACGAAGATGGCCGCCTGCGTGATGGAATTGGGGTTGAAGTTGTGGAGCTCCATGCCGTAGTAGTGCGGGAGCGCCCACATGAACCGATCCACCGGAAGGTCGAGGTCGTGTTCGTGAAAAGACACGAAGCTCACGACGTAACCGTCGCGAGGCCTCGGCTCCGGCTCGCCTGACGGAGCGATCCACTCTGGCCTGTTGGGGTCGGTAACCGGACGAAGAAGTCCGCCGTCGATGAGAGACTGAAGCATCTCCACGGTGACGTTGGATGGACCCCAAGGGTCCGCCTCGATGACAACAATGTCGTCGGCCATGAGTGCGATGGAGGGTCTGACTACGGCGGTGAGTCTCTCTCTCTCTCTCTCTCCGCCTCGCCTCTCTCCCTTCTTCCTCCCGGGGCTCTCTGCTCTAGCAACGGCTCAAAGACAGCAAAGCTAATTAAGGCAAGGTAAGGAGGGGAGGGGCGAGGCTCGTTGCGTATTTATGCATGATGAAGGTGAAACGGACGGGCGACGAAATCGAGGAACTTTCCCTCAGATCCGGCGTGGTTATTCCCGATCTGATTTTACCACCCACGTGCCCACCTTTTCCTCGTTAATCGCGGGAACAGTTACGTCCCATCCACTGACACCACATCGCGTCTGACCGCTGCAGCGGCAGGCATCATTCCGCCTCCCCGAGAAAATCACCTTAAAAGGCACGCCAGCCATTGTTGAGCCGATGGGGGAGATATCCCCCCACCCTATTCCTTTCAGACTAAGGAAGTAGGCACCGAGCCCATTACGGTCTAGGGGTTCGAAGGCTGGGCCCCTAGGGGTTTCGATAGCCGCCCTAGGGCAACAGAGTCAGGGACGACCGCGAGGGAGCCCACACGGGGCCGAGGCCCAAGCAAGCGAAACGCTTGGGATGCCCTAAGTCGTGTCCGAGACCAGCAGGAAGGTCTCCGAATGGGATCCCACCGTAGGGAGGCACCGAGCCACCGGGGCCCAGCGAACGGCCCCGGCACCCACTAGAGAAACCCTTTGGTACTCTTGGAGTGCGTCTCTAGATAGCTAGCCAGCACCCAACGAACAGGGCACGGGCCTCCACTCGGACTTACCCGATAACAGCACACTGGAAGTGCCACCGCTCGCGCCCACCGAGGGTAGCCTAGCATATTCCACCCCTCCTCACGAGCGAAAAGGAAGCGCGAGGGTCGTACAAAAAGCCAGGGGAACCCCTGACGGCCCTCTTGCTTCGTGCAGAGGCTAAGGGGCTCTTCCTGCAACCTTGCCGAGACCCAGCGACCCCGGCTCGCACTCGAGGGGGCTCGGCAAAACAACCCCTCCTTCCGAGCGAAAAGGATGCACGAGGGTCATACAAAAAGCTAGGGGAACTCCTGATGGCCCTCTCGCTCCGTGCAGAGGTGAGGGGGCTCTTCTTGTAGATATGTCGAGACCCCGCGACCCAGGCTCGCACCCGAGGGGGGCTCGGCAAACAAACCCTCATGCGCAAGGGGCATACAAAAAGTTAGGGAAACTCCTGATCGCCCTCTCGCTCTGTGCAGAGGCTCGGGGGCTCTTCCTGCAACTTTATCGGGACCCAGCGACCCAGGCTCGCACACGAGTGGGCTCAGCAAACAACCCCTCCGTCCGAACAAAAAGGATGTGTGAGGGTCGAACAAAAAAGTCAGGGGGACCCCTGACCACCCTCTCGCTCCGTGCGGAGGCTCGAGGGCTCCTCCTGCACCCAAGACAAAGACAAGCGACCCAATCCTACACTTGAAGACTCGAAAAAACACCGACAAAGGGCATCGAGCCCGTGACGGTCCAGGAGTTCGAAGGCTGGGCCCCTAAGGGTTTCGACGGCCGCCCCAGGGCAACAGAGTCAGGGATGACTATGGGCGAGCCCATACGAGGCCGAGGCCCAAGCGAGCGAAACGCTTGGGACGCCCCAAGTCATGTCTGAGACCGGCAGGGAGGTCTCCAAATGGGATCCCACCGTAGGGAGGCAACGAGCCACCGGGAACCAGCGAATGGCCTCGGCACCCACTAGAGAAACCCTCTGGTACTCTTGGAGTTTGTCTCTGGACCGCTAGCCAACCCCTAGCAAATGGTGCATGGGCCTCCACTCGGACTTACCCAATAACAGCTCACCGGAAGTGTCACCGCTTGCGCCCACCGAGGGTAGCCTGGCATATTCCACCCCTCCTTCCGAACGAAAAGGAAGCGCGAGGATTGCACAAAAAGTCAAGGGAACTCCTGATCGCCCCCTCGCTCCGTGCAGAGGCTCGGGGGTTCTTCCTGCAATCTTGCCGAGGTCCTGCGACCCGAACTCGCACTAGTGGGCTCGGCAAATACGATAACATCCCTCGGTCATGAGAAAAAGACCCTTGAGGAATGAATCCACTCCCCCAGGGCCTCGGGGGCAACACCCGGTGGGTGCTCTCGCGCACACCCATCGAGGCCTCGAAGTACGAAACACTATTCCGCTAGGAGCTACCGCAAGTCAAGCCTCGTCAAAACCTCAAGAAGAGCGCTCATGCCCTCCCTGAGGCTCGGGGGCTACTGTCGGGTACCATGAAACGGGGTACCCCAAACATTTACCGAAAGAATCACTTAAGCCCTACCAAAGACAAAGCCGAAAGGTAAACCATCGGTTGATCTTTGGCATCGTTCGAGCCCACCGGCTCTCCGCCTCGCACGAGGCCTCGACGGCTTGCCAAATCTCCGTCTCGTGCGAGGCCTCACACGGGAGGCCTCGATGAGGAACCAATTCTCCATCTCGCCCGAGGCCCCACGTGTAAAGCTTCAAAACGAGACAGCGATTCTCCGTATCGCTTGAGGCCGGCTCGACAATAACCCATCGATTCTGCCTCGACCAGTCTTCCCGACAGCGTGCCGCGTCCCATTAATGCGCCAACCACTCCCGCAATATCAGCCGGACGACGGCTCGACACTACGGAGCGACCGACGAGACAGGAAGTCACGTCAACGCCATACCGTAATAGACAGGGCGCGGCGGGGATTACCGGCCACTGTGCTCTGGTGTTGTGCCCACGATCAGCGCCTGCACTACACTGTGCCACCTAACCCCCGCCCCAGAGACAACGCGGCATGGGGAGTCAAGTCCGGGTGACCATAGCCTCGGAATCAGTGTATGAGACCAACTACTCCCTCCAAGCCTCGGCAATCCACTTCAGGGTCTCGGCCACCCCAGGATTCACGTCTGCTATGCCTCCCACGGTGGCTTGGCCTTGGCACCAACTAAGCCTCGGCCTCTCGCACAGTCAACACACAGTGACCAGCACGCCAACCGCCACGCCCGCTTCGAGATAACACTAGAGCTCCCACGACGCACAGGATCAGATGTGACCGGCACGTCGCCCTAGTACTTCAAGGACGAGACCACTCTGTCGCCCACACCATCACAGTAACAGGCTACAGGGCTCGGACATGCCGCCTCCGTCCACACGACGCCGTGTAGCTAGCGAATGTATCACCCTTGTCCCCCCTTCAACTATAAAAGGGAGGGACCTAGGCTGTTTCTAGGGGGGAGACGAACGATTAGGCCTACATCCACTTGACGAACTTAAGCAAAACCACACGAACGAACACACGGCTCCCCATGGCTTGAGATCAACATCTCAAGCAATCCACGCCGCTCCACGTAGAGACCTAGGACTAGCTCCCTCTCTCACCCTGCTTGTAACCCCCTACTATGAGCATTTTGGTGCAAGGAATACAAGATCGATCTCTCGAACTGGACGTAGGGTACCCATTACCCAAACCAATATAAACCTTGTGTCTCTTTGCATCACCATCCGGGATTGGGAACACGCAGTACAAATTCACTAGTCGATTGAGGACCGCCGGTCCAAAACACCGACACCTATGTTATCCCATTTGCTTTTTAGTATGTAAAATTTTGCTATGCACCTACATAAAATCATGAGAAGTGCTCAAAAGTTAACAATTTGTGTCCCGAGAGAGTAGTTAATTGTAATATCATGCGTGTAGGGTACTTACATAGTCCACAATGTCAATATTTGTGTCTAGAGAGAACGTTTCTGGTATAGCTGGAACAAGCACTCCCACTCAACATCGAACTTCTCTTCTTCAAGATAAAGAAAAACATGTGGCAAACGTATAATAACCTCAAAACCAAAGTTGCTTGAGCCGTGTAATATTCATGCAACTGGCGCATATATGTTGCCAATTTTATACTTGTGATCAGGAACCAAAAGTTTGCCCCTT
Source organism: Miscanthus floridulus (assembly GCF_019320115.1). Classification (NCBI taxonomy): domain Eukaryota; kingdom Viridiplantae; phylum Streptophyta; class Magnoliopsida; order Poales; family Poaceae; genus Miscanthus; species Miscanthus floridulus. Next base: position 140,523,956 of record NC_089588.1, read on the forward strand.
TGATACTTCATTGCTGGTGTTCCCATCCCTTGTACGTCATAATAGATGTTCGTGACCTCTTCCATGGTTAATACAGGGTTGTCTTCTACGTACTTCTGTATCTTCCTTAAATCTTCATTGTGTACTTCTTCAGCTCTTGTTGTAGCGTACTGATTCTATGTTTCCCTTTCGAATTCTGACTTCAACAAAAATGGAGGTAGTGAGGCACAGAGATTGAAGAAACTAACACAATCTTCCTTCGAGATGTGTGCTATAAATTTTTCTTTCATCAAGTTTGTAACGCTGCCACTGAACGGCCTTTTTCTTTTTTGTTGGTCCACTTTGGGAGCATTAGCGACCGAATCAAAGGACATTTTTCTACGACTGTGAGGATGCCTTTGATCTTGTTTTGGGCTGAGGTGGAGGAGGAGGAGGAGGATGATGACAAGAATTCTGTTTTCCAGGGCTGATGAAGATGGAGTAGGAGGAGGAGTCTTCTCTTTTCTCAGGGCTGATGAAGATGGAGTCAGACGAGGAGGAATAGAAGGAGACCTCTGTCTTCTCAAGGGTGATGGCAAGGGATGAGGAGGGGAGTGATCACTGTTGGGAGATGGTGAGTGATCATCATGGGTGGGCGAAGACTCGCAGTCGTCCTCATCATCAGAGGACAATTGGTGGTCAAGCTTAATGAAGTGCTTGCGTCGGGCCACTTGAGAGCCCTTGTTTCAGCCTATCTTCCGCTATGGGGTACTCAATGTGTATCTTGTTATACTTCTTGTCAAGTATTCTGTCAATGGTGACGCGAGCGTACCCCTATGGAATTGGGCGGCCATTAGTGGTCTCGTCTCCTATAGGCCAGGCCTAGCCGAGCGCCACCTTGTCCTTTGTCCATTCCTGACAGATGTACAACTTGACATTGACGGGTTCAGTGATGCCGTCCACTGGATGAGGCACATTCGCATCTTCTTTGTCGAGCGGGGTCGATCCACAGCTACTGTGACCCCAAAACTGTGGGCTAAAGGCAGTAGGAGTAGGGTTTTGTGGTACTCCTGACCCCTTTGACAACAAAATTTTCTGGACTCGTGCTTCAATAGTCGCCTCAATTCGTGCGTCCATTCTTTCTTCCATCTCTTTTAGTCGCCTCAAATACTCTACCTCCTGATCTGCTCTACCCCTCGAGCGGCTCCGGTAAGTGTTAGATTCTTGGGGGAATGCTAGTTTCTAAGGAAGAACACCGGTTCCTCTAGTGCGACCAGGGTGCTCCTTCATTCCGAGTGCTTGGGTGAGCACGTCTTTCTCCCTATTAGAAGTGCGAGTCCCTTGCCTCACCTCCTCAGTTACCTGGGAGATCCTCTGTATGAGTTCACTCATGGGTTGATTTGTGGAGCTAAAGCTCCTATCCTCTGCATGGCGTACATTCCTCCCCATATAGTATATTACCGATCTTGGCTCCCAATCGGTGGTCTCAATCTGAACGCCTTCCTCAGCAAGGCGATCCATCTTTTCAAGTTTTGCTTCAAATTCTAGCATCTTTTTGGCGTAGCCACGAGAGCCGAGATGATGAGGATTCGTTGCTTTCTACGAGTTCTCCTTATTCTTCCTGCTCAATTCTAAGTACTCCTCGAATAACATGTATTCCTTGAAATCCTGCCAGAAGTCCTTCTGCTTGCTAAACTATCCACCATCAAAATCTGGCTCTTTATTTTGGAGGACAAAATTCTTGTACAATGCCCCTTGAAATTCTTGAAGCATGTCCCCATGATTTCTTTTGCTTTTTTCTTGATTAACTCCTTGTCATACTCCGTTGGGAAAGTGAAATACTCTGGGATCTTGATATCCCATATGTAATCCTTCTCACTTTCAGGAACCCTCCACGGGTCATCATCTTTCCCAATCCACTTCCTATACCTAATTAGGATGAAGTCCCTTACAAGTAACCTGAGGATAGTCTTGTATTTGGTCAAAGCTATAGGCAGTGAGAGTGGATCCTCAAATTCATTGAACTCAGTGATGTGCCAGTGTGCATTTCTACCAATAGGAATCTTTGACACGCCTCGCTTGGATCTGACCTTCCTGCTACCCAAACCCTCTGCCTCCTCGATCGGTGGAGGCTCCTGCTAGAGACACCAAGTAAGTTATGACCCTCTCAATTGATTAGCGTGTGTGGCTACATAGTCACATGATACCAAAGTTACCTGGCCATCTTGGTTATTTTGACCTAGATCGAGCAGGCCGGACGCGGTCCATGGCTACTCGTTCTCACCGTCCTGATTGACACCATCACCGTTTATCGGATCATGCGGCTCTCCTGTCCCAGCGATATCAGCCGCTTCTTGTTACCGATCTATTCTTTAGCGACAGGATAACAGGCGACGACGAGTCATGGCTGTGACACGATCATGGTTAGTTTTGGCTACGGACAACTACTAATAGCATATGTTCATATTATATATATATATATATATATAATATGTTTAATGCAAAGTCTAATAATAAGTCCACTTACAACAAAGTCAAATAATAGCATATGGTCACCTAGAACAAATTCATTGTTTGATTGACCATATACAACAAAGTCCACCTATTGTTCTATGAATCTAAGCCTACATCAACTTCCAAATAAGAAAAGCAATGACCATAGCCATAAATAAAAACCATGACATCTTTCCAAGACCAAGGAGCAGTTCTCCTAATCTTCACATCTCCAGCGGGTGGCTTCTCTTCAATCTCTAGTGCCAGGGGATGACCATGGTTTGCATTCATTAGACCATATTAGGCCGGTTGCCCATGGTTTGCAAGGTACGCCGGATGACTATAGTAGGCCCTCAATGCTTCAGCTTCTGTGTTGTATTTTTTGTGCAAATTACCAAGAAAGCGATTGACTTGAGCATAGCAATCTTTCTAGGTTCGATAAATCCCAGGCATGTGACCAACATGCACTACATACCATGCCATGGTTGGCTATACATTTAAGTACATTAGGTTAACTACGCCAACACAAGGTCAATGGCATTACTACTACGTCTGCAAAAAATAGCACTGCTTAATCTAAGCACAGAACACCAAAATATCATCAAAAGCAGCAGGTCAAAGCGCACAAATATTAGCAAAAGCTGCTGGTCAAAGGCAACATAACAACATACAGGTAGATAACTTCAGTTTTCAGAATTGAAATAGCACTATCAGCTACCAGTTTACATAGATGCAGTTCACACTATGAAGTTATTAGTTCACAGAAATAGCACTAGGAAGTTGCATGCACAGAAGTCACTAATCAAAGACAACCGATGAAGTAGCATCATTCTAATTGCTTCATGATTAATTTAAAGATATATAGAATAAAAAAAGCAGCAAAAGAAACTTATCTAATCTTGCATTTCATCAAACAGTTTATGAGCGTAGACACGTGCTTGGTATAGAGAAATCCTCAGAATATAATCAATCGTCATTGCTCAGTATAACCATTTTCATTAACAAATTCAACTCGAGCTTGAGCAATCACTGAGAGGCCTCACAAAGACGGTGGGGCATTTCATCAAACACAAAGACGGCAGTGAGCCACGCACTCACCGTGGGGGTGGGAAAGCAGCTGTCTGCATGCTCCTAAAGGCCTCGGTGATGGGAGTGCAGGCTTGGAGGAGGAGGGGCAAGGCCGGCGTCGTGGACGAGGAACGAGGGCACGGACGGCGCGGTGCTCCGGCATGGGGCAGTCGACGGCGTGGGGCAGTGCTCCGGCGTGGGGCGGTGCACGGGCGTCAGCATCGAAGAAGAGGAGCGCGGGGCTAGGAACAGCGGCGCGGGTCGCGGTGGATGGGTGCGCGGGGAACGGTGGTGCCCATCGGCACGGGGTGGTGCTCCGGTGGCGCAGGGGGAGGAGTTGGCGCGGGGTTGAAATGAATTTGGAAGATTTCAACCCACGCCTTGCTATATACCAATGAGGTTCATCACTGCCGGTTCTAATAATAAACCGACAGTGATGAGGAACCATCACTGTCGGCCCATTTCTCAAACCGGCAGTGATGGGGGTGTACTAGTTAGGGGTTAAGTAGTATAACTTTTTCCTTCCTTTCAAATTCCTCCGACTGCCTCAACGGTTAAGACTCCGCAACTTAGCCCTCGAGACCCGTGTTCGAGTGCTAGGCGGACCAAATTTTTTGTTTTAATTTTATAAATTATTAATTGACTTTGAGAAATTGTTCATCACTGCCGGTTGTAAGTCAAAACCGACAGTGATGAGGAAATATCACTGCCGGGTCAATCCTCAAACCGGCAGTGATGTGGGTGTGGCAGTTAGGGGTTAAGTAGGATAACATTTCTTCCTGGTCTATGCGGCTGAGGCCATCCTTCCCACTGACTTGGAATATGGTTCCCCAAGGCTACAAGCCTATAACGAACAAAGTAACCGCACCACCCGAGAGGACGCCCTCGACCAACTAGAGGAAGCCCGAGACGTCGCGCTGCTACACTCGGCTAAATACCAGCAGACTCTACGGCGCTATCAGGCCCGATGCGTCCGAGGCCGAGACTTGAAGGTAGGTGACCTGGTGTTAAGGCTAGCACAGAGCAACAAGGGCCGCCACAAGCTGACCCTGCCATGGGAAGGACCGTACATCATCGCCCAAGTGCTGAAGCCCGGGACCTACAAGCTAGCCAACGAAAAAGGTGAAGTCTTCACCAACGCTTGGAACATAGAACAGCTTGGAACTCACCCTTGGCCTTCTGCTCCCAGCGTCGGGTCTCGACCTGACAGGCCTCGGCTTTCTCCTTCCAGCGTAGGGCCTCGGCCCGGGAAGCCTCGGCCTTCTCCTTCAGGCGTTGGGCCTCGACCTGAGAAGCCTCGGCCGCCCTGGAAGCTTCACTCCCCAGCTCTGCGTCACACGAGGAAGTTAGGGAACGAACATAAGAAAAGGCGAATAAAACGAGGGGAATAGGACTCACCCTCGGCCTTCCCCCTCCAAACCACAGCCTCGGTTCGCGAGGCCTCAGCCGCTGCAAGGGCCTCATCCAAAGTGCCCTTCGTCAGCTGGTGCGCATTCTGTTCTGCCCCTAGCTGCCCCGCAAGAGCCGTGGCCGAGGCCGTAGCTTCAACGGCTCGAGCCCTAAAGGCATCCCGATCACTGGTTGCGTGGGTGAGCTCCTCCTCCAACTCCTTGACCCGCGCCGCCAGAGGGGCGAGCTGCTCCTGGGCCGTGGCTCCCTCGACCTTCGCGTTGGCACAACGAAGGCGGAGGTCCTCCACCTCTGCGCTCCGCGCCGACAGGAGCTCATTGGCGCCTGCAAGAAGGCCCTTCTGCCGCTGAAGCTGGTCCCAGACATCCCTCTCCCGGTGGAGGAAGACTAACTTCCCAAGAGATCGGGTCTCCAGCTCCTGGGGGAAATAGAAAAGGGGTCAATCCCCATAAAGAAAACTCAGAAAAAGACCACCGCATGGGAAAAGAAAGCACAAACCTGGGCGACTGCGGGCAAATCATTGGCCACCACGGACAGCTCCGTCTGTAGAGACCGCTCCGCCAGCTGGCGGTACTACTCGAATGTGTCCCAGCGACCGCCCTCGGCCGTGTCCTCGAGGGCAAATAGAGGCTCTGCCTCAGGATCATCCCGGCTTTGCCACCGGACATGCGGGTGGTTCCACCCGTAGGGCTCGGGTCGCACCCGTGCGAGGGCCGAGCTTCCCTCGCTCGGAGTTGGAGCCGGTTGGTCCACAACACCGGCCACCTCGGCGCTGGCCATCTCCTGCGCCCGGGAAGTATCGTCGGAGGAGATCGGAAGAACTTCCACCTCCCGGGCGCTCTCCCGCAACGGCGGCGGGCCTTCAACCAAGGGCGTTGCCAAGGCCTCCGCCGCTTTCATCTCCACTTCCCGGGCCGGCAGCCCCGCCACGATCACGTCAGCGTCGGTGGCCCCGGCGGCTCCGGCCTCTGCCATCGTGGCCTCGGTGGACCCGGGGGCTCCGGCCTCCGCCATCGTGGCCTCAGTGGTCTGGGGGGCTCCGGCCTCCGCCATCATGGCCTCAGCAGTCGCAAGGGCTCTGGCGCCCGCCGCAGCAGCCTCGATGGCCCTGGGTGCCGTAGCCTCGGTCACCCTGGCCTGTGAAACCCCGAGGACCTCGGTCCCAGTGGTCTCGACGGCTAAGGGAACCTCGGCCACATCCGACCCACGGGCCTCACCATCGCGGGGCGGAGGCGCCGCCTCCCCTTCCTCTGTCAGGGCCGCCTCGGCAACCCCTCCTTGAGTGGCCAGCTCCTTCGGGTCGGCCCTCGCCAATGCCACGCCACGATGCAGGGCGGCTTGCGCCTCCGCCACCCAGTGGGTGGTGGAGCCAGGGGTAACCTTGAGCGCTTTAAGGGGCGCCAAGGTAGGCACCTCTGCAGGCCGCTTCCGGCTAAGGACAAGACGATCATGGGGTCAGTACAAGACAAAAGAATGAACGGAAGGCACTGCGACCCCACCAAAAATACACCTACCTCGAGCGGGGCGGCAACCGCTTTGCCACGGCGACCCTTGTCCGCAAAGGCGGTGGCGGCGGTAGAGGCATGGCCTCCGTGTCCATCGGCGTCGGTTGGTCTTCAACGGACCCCGGCGCCCCCTCGATCCTCTGCGGGGGCAGCTGCATCGCCTCCGCCGCCACTTGCTCCACCGCCGTGGCCGAGCCCACCGGGCTGACGGCGCGTTTACCCAACGCCCGCGCCTCGGGCGTGTCGGTCTCAGCCCCGGAGCAGGCAATTGCCGCCCCCGGGTCTGCTTCTCCTCCTCTTCCTAGGAGCACCGGACTACTGGCCGATGCCCCGGGCACCACCTCCCCTACGTCTAGGAGATGGTCTAGGGGACCCCGCCCCATCTCGCCCTCGTCATCCCCATCCGAGGCCTCCATCGACAGGGACAGCGACGGGGATTCCTCCAACGGGAGACCATCCTTCCTTTGTTGACGGCAGCGCTTATCTAGCTCCTCGCGCGCGAGGATCTTCTTCATGCGCTTCGCCGCCTTGGCGTCTTTCCATTTTTTCTATGCCTCGGTGTGCGCCCGGTTGATCGCCTGCCGCCTCGCGTCCTTGGGAACGGGCGGCGGAGAGGTGCGCACATCCCTCATCCCCTGCAGGAACGGCGAACACGCATAAGGGAACAAAAGATAAGGAGAAACAGAGGAGGCTCGGGGGCTATAGCGGCGCACGACTTACCAGTGAGAGGAACCCCCGCAACGGTCGCATCGCGATGGGGGTCAAGTTGCCACCCCTCAGCTTCGCCTCTACCGTCTCCCCCACCCGACGAAGAATTTCCTCGTCAGAAAGGGCGGAGGAGGACATCCAGATGCCCTCATTGGGCTCACCCGGCCTCATCTCGAACAGACACCGCCGCCGAGCCATCAGTGGCAGCACCCTCTGGCGGTGGAAGGTAGCCATGACCACAGCCGCGGTAAGGCCACAGCCCTGTAGCCTCTCCAGCCCCTCCAGAAGCGGCTGCAGCTTGGGCTGATCCTCCCTCGGGATGCTGTACTTCCACCTCTCCGGGCAGCTCCCCACAATCCACCCAGTGTAGGGGGGAAGTCCTCCATCGTCGTTGCGAAGGTAGAACCAGCTCGTGTACCATCAACGATTGGATGACGCGAGCTGGGCCAGGATGTAGAGGTGCTGGCGGTCCTGGCGCACTTGGTGAGTGCAGTCGCCGGCCCTCGTCGCTTTCCTCGTGCCCGACGTGCCCGTTGGCTTAGTGGTGTGCCCCGCCCGGAAGAGATAGAGCCACAACTCCCAATGGGGAGCGATCCCCAAGTACCCCTCGCAGACGGCAACGAAGATGGCCGCCTGTGCGATGGAGTTGGGGTTGAAGTTGTGGAGCTCCATGCCATAGTAGTGCAGGAGCGCCCGCATGAACCGATCCACCGAGACGCCGAGGCCATGCTCGTGAAAAGAGACGAAGCTCACGACGTAACCATCGCGAGGCCTCGGCTCCAGCTCGCCCGATGGAGCAATCCACTCCGGCCTATTGGGGTCCATCACCGAACGAAGGAGTCTGTCGTCGACGAGGGATTGAAGCATCTCCTCGGTGACGTCTGATGGATCCCAGGGGTCCGCCTCGATGACAACGATGTCGTCGGCCATGGATGCGGTGGAGGGATTGAATGCGGTGCTGAGTTTTTCTCTCTCTCTTACTCTCTCGCTCTTTCTCGCTTTCTCCCTGGCTCGCTCTTCTCCCTTCTTCTTCCCGGCACCCGCTTCTCTAGCGACGGCTCGATGGAGGCAGAGCTAACGCAGACAAGGTAAGGTGAGGAGGGGCGAGACTCTTTGAGTATTTATGAAATCAGGGAAGTTTCCCCTCGATCCGGCGTAGTTAACCACGATCCGATTTTGCCACCCATGCGCCCACTTCTTTCTCATTAATTGCGGGAACAGTTACGTCACATCCACCACGTCACGCTTGGCCACTACGGCAGCAGACGTCGTTTCGCCTCCCCAGGAAACCACCTCAAAAGTCATGCCACCCGTTGCCAAGCCGATGGGGAAGATATTCCCCCTGCCCTATTCCTTTTAGATGAAGGAACCGGGCTCTGAGCCTATTACAGTCCAGGGGTTCGAAGCCTGGGCCCCTAGGGGTTTCGACAGCCGCCCCAGGATGACAGAGTCAGGGATGACCATGGGCGAGCCTATACGGGGCTGAGGCCCAAGCAAGCGAAACGCTTGGGACGCCCTAAGTCGTGTCCAAGACCGACAGGGAGGTCTCTGAATGGGATCCCACCGTAGGGAGGCACCGAGCCACCGAGGCCCAGCGAACGGCCTCGGCACCCACTAGAGAAACCCTCTGGTACTCTTGGAGTGTGTCTCTGGACCACTAGCCGTCCCCTAGTGAACGGGGCACGGGCCTCCACTCGGACTTACCCGATAACAGCTCACTGGAAGTGTCAACGCTCGTGCCCACCGAGGGTAGCCTGGCACATTCCACCCCTCCTTCCGAGCGAAAAGGAAGCGTGAGGGTCGTACAAAAAAGCCAGAGGAACCCCCGACGGACCTCTTGCCCCGTGCAGAGGCTAGGGGGCTCTTCCTGCAACCTTGCCGAGACCCCGCGACCCAGGCTCACGCCCAAAGGGGCCTCGGCAAACAAACCCTCACGCGCGAGGGGCGTACAAAAAAGCCAAGGGAACTCCCGATGGCCCTCTCGCTCTGTGCAGAGGCTAGGGGGCTCTTCCTGCAACCTTGCCAAGACCCAGCGGCCCAGGCTCGCACCCGAATGGGCAGCAAACAACCCCTCCGTTCCGACGAAAAGGATATGTGAGGGTCGAACAAAAAAGCCAGGGGACCCCTAACCGCCCTCTCGCTCTGGGCGGAGGCTCGGGGGCTCCTCCTGCACCCAAGACAAAGACAAGCAACCTAAGCCCGCTCTAGAAGCTTCGTTACAAATACGATAAAGGGCACCGAGCCCGTTACGGTCTAGGGGTTTGAAGGCTGGGCCCCCTGAGGTTTTGACAGCCACCCTAGGGCAACAGAGTCAGGGACGACTATGGGCGAGCCCACGAATGGCTGAGGCCTGAGCAAACGATCGCTCGGGGCACCCTAAGTCATGTCCGAGACCAGCAGGGAGGTCTCCAAATGGGATCCCACCGTAGGGAGGCACCGAGCCACCGAGGCCCAGCGAACGGCCTCAGCACCCACTAGAGAAACCCTCCGATACTCTTGGACTGTGTCTCTGGACCGCTAGCCGTCCCCTAGCGAACGGGGCACGGGCCTCCACTCGGACTTACCCGATAACAGCTCACCGGAAGTGCCAACGCTCGTGCCCACCAAGGGTAGCCTGGCACATTCCACGCCTCCTTCCGAGCGAAAAGGAAGCGTGAGGGTCATACAAAAAGCCAGGGGAACCCCTGACGGACCTCTTGCTCCGTGCGGAGGCTAGGGGGCTCTTCCTGCAACCTTGCCGAGATCCCCACGACCCAAACTCGCACTTGTGGGCTCGGCAAATACGATAAAAACTCCTCACTCAAACATGAAAACGAAAAAGCCCCTAGAGGAGTAACTCCACTCCTCTAGGGCCTCGGGGGCTACACCCGGCGGGTGCGCTCGCGCGCACCCACCGAAACCTCAAGAAGCAAAACACGATCCCTACGGGAGCGGCTACAAACCAAGCCTCGACAAACCCTCAGGGAGAGTGCACGCGCTCCCCCTGAGGCTCGGGGGCTACTGTCGGGTACCATAGAACGGGGTACCCCGAGCGTACACCAAAAAGGTCACTTAAATCCCATCAACAACAAAGCTAGAGGGTAAGCCATGGGCTCATCACCGGCCACGTCTGAGCCCACCAGGATCTCCGCCTCGCCTCAGGCCTCTCACGGGAGGTCTCGGCATCCTAATGCAATCTCCGCCTCGCGCGAGGCCGCTCACGAGAGGCCTCGGCAAGGAGCCCAATCTCCGTCTCGCGCGAGGCCTTATTCTCCGTATCGCTCGAGGCCGGCTTGTCCATAGCCATCGTCCCCGCCTCGACCGGTCTTCCCGACAGCATGTCATGTCCCATTAATACGTCAACCACTCCCGCAATCTCAGCCGGACGACGGCTCGACACCACGGAGTGGCCGACGGGACATGAGGTCGCATTAGTGCCATACCGGCTAAGACAGGGCACGGCGGGGATTAACGGCCAATGTATTCCGACGCTGTGCCCACGATCAGCACCCGCACTACACTGTGCCCCGCGATCTCCACCTCGAAAACAACACGACATGGGTAGCCTGGCCTGGGTCATCATCGCCTCCGAACTAGCATACCAGATCAACCGCTCCCTCCGGGCATCGGCACTCTGCACCAGGATCTCGGCTATCTCAGGATTCGTGTCTGCCGAGACCCCCCACCACGGTACGGCCTCGGCATCGACCGAGCCTCGGCCTCGCGCACAGTCGATCCACGATGACCCACAGACTAACCACCGCGCCCGCTCCGAGGCAGCCCTGGAGCTCCCATGATGCGTAGGATCTGATGTGACCAGCACGTCGCCCCAGCATTCCAAGGACGGGTCACTCCGACGACCACACCGCCACAGGAACAGGCTACAGGGCTCGGACACGCCACCTCTGTTCGCACGACGCCGTATAGTTAGCACATGTACTGTCCTTGTCCTCCCTTCAACTATAAAAGGAAAGGACTTGGGCCATTTAGGCAAGGAGGTTCTCATGAAGAACAATACCTTGTAACATGCTTACTTCCCTGTCGCTTGAGGGAAACGTCTCAAACAGCCCACATCACTCCCCGCCGAGACCTGGGACTAGCTTCCTCTCTCGCCTAGCTTGTAACCCCCTACCCCATGCACTTCGGTGCAAGGAATACAAGATCAATCTCCCAGACTAGACGTAGGGCACGAATTGCCTGAACCAGTATAAGCCTTGTGTCTCTTTGCATCATCATCTGGAATCGGGAACACGCAGAACAAATTCACTAGTTGGTTGAGGACCCCTCGGTCCAAAACACCGACAGGCACGGAGACTTGGGCGGCACGATGCTCGAGGTGTGGCGTGGTCGGACACAGGCGGCGTAAGGCGCAAGGCGAAGGAGGAGTCAAAAACGGCGCAGACATAGCCTCCATGGCGACGGCGGTGGAGTCCAGCGCGGTGACGGAAGGTAAGAGAAAGGTCTAACGGATGGGGCCCACATGTCGGCGTAAGAGAGAGGGAGGGGACGAGCGGCTACTGCCTTTGGGCTGGCCTACCGGGGTGCATGGGGGAAAAGCATTTGGGCCGACTCGTCCCACGCCGGAAAAAGCGGAGGAGGAGAAGCAGTGGGCATGCATGGAAGAGCGGGAGGAGGAGCTGGGTTTGCGCGCACGGCTGGGCTACGGAGTCAGGGAACGGGAGCTGGGCTGCACGGAGCTGAACGGGTTGGCGCAGTGGAGAGAGGGAGAGAGTGAGTTTTCCTTTTTTCCAATTTTTTTTCCTATTTCGTTTTCAAAACCAAATTCAAACACAAACCAAATCAAATTTAAATAGAGTTTAAAATATACTTTTTCAACTCAAGTAAAAATGAGTAATTTTAGTAAATCTTCCCAAAAATAATTTTTACAACTTTTTAAATTCTTTTATTTCCTAATTTTCTTTTATTTCTTTTCTTTTACTTCAAAGTCATTTTTAATTTTATTTGCAAAAGCAATTTCAACCATTTTAAATTTTCAATCCAAACCACTCAAACCAAATAAATCAAATGCAAGGGCATGTATGCTCAAACATGTTGCTAGCTTATGATGAGTTTTAATTTAATGAAAAATTTTATTATCCTATATTTCATGAGCACCAAAAATTCAAAAATAAATCATTTTAAACCTATTTTCAAAAGAGACAGATTTTAGGGTGTTACAAATATATATCAAGAAGGCGTTCTGAGCTCATCAGAGATTCCAATACATAGAAGCCCCGTACAATTTTGAGTAACATCGACTAGTATCTTTTTTTTGGTAGATGGTTTACATTGACACCATTATATTTTTTGTACTAATGTAGCGACCACTTCATCTTAGCAACCATCAATTTGAGAGTTGGCTGGATAACCATCTATGACTCTATGAAAAAATATAGCAAAACGTACCAAAATTTCCTCAGCGTATTACAGATGTAAGTAATCATAGTTTATTACTTGTGACACTAATTTTTCATCCGATTATTGTTATAGTGAAAGTGATTAGTTTGTTCATTAAACAATGCCTACAAATATTACGTTAGAAAAGGTGGACCTCATGATCCAAGTAAGCAGGATAGGATTACTGTTTCTCTACATCAATGGATACAACCATTTCCGAACTCAAATAGCGAGAATATTGATTATATAGAACAATGTGTTTCACTGTATTGTTTTTTTTTTGCATGTCACCGACCTGCAATGCTCGAGGCAGCCTATAGGAAGTGTGCTTTGTGGCTACTATGTATGTCAATGGATGAGAACGAATGGGTGTTACTACAATCACCCTAAAGAGGTAAGTCAATCTATCGAACCATATCATATGCATATGTTCACTAATACGAATGTAGCTAAATGTGCCCCTTTTGTTTTGTGCAGCATGAACAGTTTAGGCCAAACAAAGTATTTACCCAAAATGATATTTAAGAAGATCAAGATGATTTCTGCAAGTTCTTGATGCGGGAGGTTCTTAAACCGGGGTGCTTATTCTTTTATCCTGATTCGGAGTATGCCACACATCCTAACTTTGAATCTCTTCGCGCTGCAAACGAGCAACCCTTCTTTTCATTTTTTGGGCAGAAGCACAATTAATGTTACTTTGTAGTTTGAATGTGTTTGAAATTGTGCTAGAAATACTTTGTTGATCATTTGTGTATTAGTTAACTCTGACTTGGTACTATGTATATATGAAGTTAATTTGAATCAATTGCAATCGGCTCTGAAATTTGCTAGGAAAATACGATTTCAAATATTGCAGGAAATTTTAAATTCAAAAAGTTTAAAATTGATTTTCAAAGGCGGTTCATAGAACTGCACTTGCAAATGCATTTTCAAAGGCGGTTGCGTTGCAGCGGCCGTCCTTGAATAAAACATTTTCAAGGGCGGTTGCGGTGCAGCAACCGCCACCGAAAAATATTTTACAGGCCCCTGAAAAATGATTTTTAGAGGCGGTTGTCTTACTGCAACCGTCCTTCAAAATGCTATTTTCAGGAGCAGATATCCTACCGGAACCGCTCCTAGAAATATATTTCCAGGAATAGTTAAAAGCCGTTGCTGAAAACACCCTATCTTTACAATCAGTGGCACTGTATTGTTTTTTTACAACCACCCCTGAAAACCCATTTTAACCGCCCCTAAAAACCTTTTTTGTACTAGTGGAGTCTGATTTTATATATGCCTGTGGACTGCAGGTTAGCGTCACGATTTCTTTAAGAGGCCGCTTGGATCCTTTCAATTGGAAGGTTTGAAATCTACTTAATAAATTAGACTAATTTGACATTCCACCACTTTATAAAGTTTACATATAAGCTTATCTTAAATTCATAGGGTGGGAGATAGAAATTGATTTTATAGATCACCATTTTATGTTTTTTACTTTGCAACTAATAACATGCTCTTCAACTCGCTCCCCTAAAGTAGAAATGCAACACATAAATATCTTTCTCGTATAGCCAACAATAATATACACATATAATCCATATAAAACCATATTAGCTTAACTAAGATGTGTTTAAATTATGATTATTAAAATAAATTCAATTCCATATATCCAAACGGGGCCTAAGAGTTACAATTGGTTCAGACTTAAGAGTCTCACACGAGTTCCAGTTTCGGAACGGATACTGTTTGAAGTCCAATTATATAGCACATCGATTATATAACTAAACTGATTTCAAATCCACGGTATTACGACTTGATCTGCATCACATTCACATACACAATGTTACGGAAGTTATTCGGCTGGCTTGCCAAATCCACGAACGCACCATCTCTTGGATCGGCGCGAGACGTGGATGTCGTGGACACATGGGCATCGCTACCGACTGACCTCCTCCTGGAGATCGTCCTCCGCATGGAGGACACCACCGTAGTCCGCTGCGCCTGTGTGTGCAAGCCCTGGCGGCGCGCCATCATCGGCAACGCCGCGAGCCTCCGTCGTCGTCCTCACCACGACCGCTTCGATCCCAGCCTGCTCCTTGGCGTCTTCCACGTGAACAGCGACGAAACGTGGCTACGGCGCACTCCGGGTCCATCGCCGTTCCAATCAGCGCTCCCATCAAACGGCAGCGGCGGCCACGAGACGGTCGAGTCCTTCGTACCGGCCGCATCCGCCTCCGCCGCCGGCGCCATCAGAGGTTTGTACTCCGAGCTATTGTCCTCCCGTGACGGGTACATCCTGCTAAAAGCACGCATAGTGGATAGGCTTTGCCTGTGTAACCCGATCACGGGAGTCTGCACGTTTTTCCACCCACCTGCACCATATGCGGACTGCGTGTACGTCTTGCTCACCACCGGCCACGACGACCTTTCGCCGTCTGGCGCCGCCAGGAACGACGACTTGGCGGTGCGGATACTTGCCGTGAAAAGGACATACAATTATGTCTCTAACGAGGAAACAGAAAGACTGACCTACCAGGTCTTCTCCACCTCCGGCTCCGGTGACGGCGCTGCTGGGATGTGGGGGCCAGTCAAGCACTCTCTCGGGGAGATGGAGCAGGCTGTGTGCCCGTGGATAGGACGCCGCAGCACGGTGGTCTGCCGTGGCGCCGTCTACTGGCTTGCCGGGCGTGGAGGTCATTGCTACATCACAGGGACGCTCGCCCTTGATGTGCACACTGGCCGGACATGGACCACCGACCTGCCCAAGCAATGCTTTGGCAGTACTGGCGGCATTGGCAACGACGACGGAGAAGAAGAACCTATCCTGGCAACTTCCAGGGATGGCCGCCTGTCCCTGATACGGTCGTTGCGAGGCCCCCAGATCCAAGTGTGGGTGCTGATGAATGATGATGTCGCTCAATGGACTCTGCAGCACACGATATCAATCCAAGTGCAGAATCTGCTGCCATGTTGCCCGGACCAAGACATCCCACGCTACATCAACAAGTTGACCTACCTGAGTGCCTTTTGCCCAAAGAGCGGGTGCGTGATCGGCATGTGGTTGGACACGCTGCTCCTCATCGACGTCGAGAGCAGTTCGCAATCACCTATTCGGTGCATGGGCAACTGCCATGAATCATATGAATGCTGCCCGTACGAGATGGATTGCTCATTAACTTACGTCTCAAAGATGAAGCACTTCTAAGCACCTGTTGGTTTGGCCTCACTATTATAAATATATGGCAACAATAATAAGAAACTTAGAACCTGTTTGGATCTGGAGTTCTGGACTGGAGATTATTATATCTACGTTATGCATAAGATTATTATAGTCAGTGTTATGGATTATAATAATTAGACCGTTTGGGTCCCAGTATTATGTTGATTCATTATGGTTGGTTAATGTGTGAAATTCCTATCACATCCAGTCCACAGGTGACTAGGCATCGCCTTGGCGTAGGCCATGTGTGCAGGTGTTCCATGGGCCATGGGATCCATTAATTAGCATCGCTAATATAGTTGGCCAAACGGGGCGCAGGACACTAGCACGGGCACAGCCAGGCACGGCACTACGTGGCACGGTAGACTAGCCGTGCCGTGTCTGTTAGTGCCACCGTGCCGATATGCCAGCCTAGGCAACACTATCAGGTCTTAGCCGTGTCGTGCCGTGTCACTGGGCACGGTGGCCCAGCAGTGCCCGTACCGGCACTGGCCCTATAAGTGATCAACACTTCAAACTGATCAGAATCACAAAGTCTGAATGTTCAGAATCACAAACTAATCAGAATCAAAGAGTCACACAAACTGATCAGAATCACAAACTAAACAGAATCAAAGAACTTATCAAAGAGTATAGGTCACACAAAGTTACATGTTTAGAGAACTTATCAAAGACTCAAAGTCACATAATCACACAAACACAGCAGAGAACTCAAGCGTCTCGTCGTCGGATCTAGCCATCGCCACTCGTCGGCGCCCCGGTCCCTCAACGGCTTCAGACAAAACAGAGCAAGGGTTAGTACAGATTGAGAGTTAGGGTTAGGGTTAGGGTTATGGACTTACCTTCAAAGCCAGAGCACCATAGTCGCCGGCGAGGTCAACGAGGCACGGATCCGGCGAGCACAGACGACAAGGGACGGATCCGGCGAGGAAACCGACGGATCCAGAGAGGAAACCGATGGATCCGACGAGGTCGACGACGGATCCGGCGAGGACGAAGCGAGATCAAAGGTTAGGGTTAGGGATTGTGCCAGTGCCAGTGCCAGCCAGCGATGGCTCCAGAGGCCACTGGAGAGCGAGAAGAAGAGAGGAAGTCGGAGGCAAGAGACGAGAGCGAGTCACCGATGCGGCGACACTGACTCGCCGAGAGAGGAGAGCGAGGCGAGAGAGGAGCGGGCGAGACGGTGCTGCGGGGGAGAGCCGAGAGAGGAGAGCCGAGAGCGAGGCGAGAGAGACAGAGAGTGAGACTGAGAGCAAATGAATTAGGGTAACGGTGACTGAGAGCGCTGCGGTTTATACCCCCGATTCCAACGGCCGGATCCAACGGTTGGATGGGAGCGACACTGGGGATCCAACGGCCACCTGTGGCCGAGCCGTGCCACTGCCGGGCCGGCCCATATAGCATGCCGTGCCCGGGCCGGCACTACGGGCCAGAATGGTGGCCCAGGCACTGGCACGAAGGCCGTCGGGCCAGGCCGTTTCTGGGCCGTGCTGATTCGTGTCGTGCTTGGGCCAGCCCGTAGTGCCCGGGCCAAATGGCCAACTATAATCGCCAATCGGTTGGTGAGCAGCAGTTGTTCCATCCACGCGCACCCGGAAGGTTGGAAGCCTCATGCTTTCAGGATCGTTAGTAAGCTAGCTATCCCCGTTCACCGACTTTGGCCGTGTTTGGTTCCGCTCCGCCTGCGCATGTCCCTTAGTGGCCACTGCAGCAGCTCCGGCTCCAGCAGCTCTGCCAGTGTTTGGGGATCCGGCAGCTCCGCCACAGTTGCGCTACGTGCTACAGTACTCCTAGAGTTTGAAAATATGTATTCGAGCAAAATCAAAGAGCCAATTTCCTCAGTGCCATTGGAATTTTTACCTGCCATCGAAACTTTCGAACTTCCCTCACTGCCATCAGAATAATTCACACTTCCCTCGTTGCCATTTTCGTCAAAATCTGTTAAGTTGATCTGGAAATGACCATTTTGCCCCTCCCAAGCAAAAGATGTGTTAGGATTTTTCATACGATCTCGGATGAAGATGACTTTTATGTGAAAATTGTAGCTCTCGATGCGATCTACAACTTTCTAGTTTTGAGGTTTTTCATTTAAGGTTGTTGAGATGGTATAAAAATAAAATAATGTTTTAGCAGTATATTAATCGTGTACGCTGAAGAAGACAGCGACGGCTAGGGTTCCGGTGAGCCACGCCACCCCTTGTTCCCCAACTCCGGTGGGCTTAGAAGGGGCCGGCCTAGGGAGGAAGGACGCCCAGGCGGTGGGGATAGTGGCCGGGCGGATTAGGGGAGCTGGCGGCGGCGGCGGCCAGACCAGGTCGGGGTGGGGTGCCATGGCCGGAGTTCGTAGCAGGTCGTCAGAGGTTGCCATGGCCGCATGCGGGAGGTGGCGGGGGAGGGGGACGGGAAGAAGGAGGTTGCAGACGGCGGTAGGGCGGCGGGCGCCGGGGCGGTGGGAGGTGGTGGAGGCGGGGACACTCAGCGGAGCCGTGGGCGGCGTCGCTGGATCCGGTGTTGGGCGGGGTGAGGAAGCTACGGGGGAGGCGCCGGAGCCAGGGACGAAGCAGACGAGGAGGCGGGGTGGGAAGGAGGAAGAGGATGCGTGCGTGGGATGGAACGTGCGGGCGGAAGTCGCCTCAGCGTGCACTTGCGGGAGCTAGTAACGTCCTTTAGTTTAATTACAATAGATTCAACAAGTCAATTATGTGTTCCTAAAAACACTAGGTAACCATGAATCATGATTTTTTTAATCCGTTGCAATGAGTTTTCATACCATGGTATCCTCGAATTCATTCAAGACCGGCATATACACAATAAAATACGTGACCTCAACGATCTATTACTCAGAGTTTCATGCACATTCCAATTCCGTATCTACGTCACAATGTTACAGAAGCCGTCGTCGTCTTCTCTTTGATCGCCGGCACCACAAGTCCAAGAACCTCTAGACTCGGACGCCGTGGATGTCATCGAAATGTGGGCAGCATCGCTACCGATTGATCTCATCCTTGAGATCTTCCTCCGCCTGGAACCCGCCGCCGTCGTCTGCAGCGCAGGCGTCTGCAAGCCGTGGCGGCGCGCCATCATCGACAACGCGTCGATCATTGGTACTCACCTCGACCGCTTCTTCGGCCCCAGCTTACTGCTCGGCATCTTCCAGTATGACAGAACGGCAGCGTGCCTGTGGCGCATGCCGGGGCCGTTCCAGTCCGCGCTCCCGCGTCTAACGGTGGCGTCCGTAACGTGACTCTGGCCAACTCCTTGATCCCGGCCGCTGCGTCAACCGCGCTCCCAACACTGCTGTGGTGCAAGGACGGGTTCATCTTGCTCACAGCAAGAAGCGTCAACAGTCTTTGCCTGTGCAGCCCCGTGACCGGACACTGCACGATTGTGCCTGCCGCAGCAGCCAAGCACAACAAGTACATCTTGCTCACCGGCTCCTCCTCCTCCTCCTCCCCCTACGACGACAACCCGGCGGTGCGGATACTCGCCGTGCACAGAAGGAGAGAATTTAGTACTATCTTTGAGGCTGATGAAGAAACGCTGGCGTACCAGCTCTTCTCCACATCGGGCCATAGGGCTGGGGTGTGAGGCCCACTCATCAAATGTTCCGGCGATGAGCTAGAGGCAGGTCGTCTCTGCGTGTGGATGGATCGCCGCAGCACGGCGGCCAGGCGATACTGCGTGTATTGGCTTGCCGGGCCTTCACGTGAGGTCACATGCGTGTTCGCCCTAGACGTCCGCACTGGCTGGACATGGACGACGGAGCTGCCAGTGCAATGCCCTATTACAACTCCTGAACCCACCACATCCATCCTGTCAATGTCCAGCGACGGCCGGCTGTCCTTGATACAGTCGCTTTGGGGCCCCATTATCCAGGTGTGGGTGCTGTCCACCGACGATGACACACGGTGGACTCGGCAGCGGACGATACCAATCGACGTGAACAATCTGCTGTCACATTGCCCGCCTGGAAGCCACTGTCGTCGGACAGGCAAGATCCTACGGAGCAGGTGCGTGGTCGCCAAATGGTCAGACCAAGAGCTCCTTGTCGACATCGAGAGCGGAAGTTCGCATCCACGTGTCAGGCACATCAGCATGGATATTACTGTTGGCCATACGAGATGGATAGCTAATCAACTTACATCTCAAAGATGAAGCACTTTTAAGGCAAGTTGGGCACTACTCCAATATGCTCCAATAACTTAGTAGATCTTGTTCGCCTTCGGGACGGCCAACGCCGGCGCCCGTCTCAGCACCGCAACCGAGGGCAGTCGAAGCCTTAGATGACCACACTCTCAGGGGAGAATTGATCTTGATCTGACTCATTGCCACTACCATCGGCCTGCGATAGAGGAGGGTTGCAGGTGATGGCCGGTTCGCCCGAATCAGATTCGACACTTCCACAGCTTCCTCCCACCTGACTGCGCTCTCCACCACGGAAGACACCTTGGTGGTGCGGCATGTGGTGGTGGTGCTTGGTTGAAAAATGAAAACTACTCTCAGCATTCGGTGGAACTGAGGATGGGGTTAACGCTGCGCAGGGCCATGGCTGGTTTAGCAGTGGGTACAGTGCTCACTAGGGCTGGGGGTTAGAACGATTGGACCCTACCTTCCGATGCACATATCGCAAACAGGGAGTGGCGGGCAGAGCGGGGCGCAAGGACTGGGCTCGCAAAGGGTGAGGGCGGGGGTTAGACCGGCTGGTCCCGACCTGTCGTGCACAGATCAGAGGCTGGGAGAGGTGGAAGGCATGGGGTTAGAGCAGATGGGCCCTTTCTGCAGGCGCACATATCGTGGGCAGGAAGAGGTGGGGGCATGGGGCTACGGACAGTGCTCGCTGGGGCCGGGGCAGGGAGTTGACTGGGTGATGGTACGGTGCGCACCGGGGCATGGCAGGGGGTTAGACTGAATGAGCCCTACCTGTTAGTGCATAGATCATAGACGGGGAGAGGGGGCCCGCGGGTGACGGAATTACCGGGTAGACGAGTGGGTGGGGCCAAGGGGAAGTTGGGTAAATCTCTATCTCTACAAATAAAAAGACCAGGAAGTCATCGTCACCGCTCCCTAATCGCCCCCCCCCCCCCCCCCCCCCCCCTCGCGCGCTAATACCTTGCGTTGACCGCTAATCCCGTCCCCAGATAACCCACCGCCTGATAAAAAAAACACTGCACGCTAATCCCCCGCCCCAAGCGCTAATCCCCTGCCCCGAGATAACCCACCGCCCCACTCCCTGTATCGCACAACCGCCGCAAGCGCACGACTCGAAGGTCGCCCGCACGACACCCAGGCCCTTCTCTCCCTCCCAGACAACCGCGGCTCGACCCTTAGCACCCTCACCAAGCGAGGTCTCCGCCGCCGCCACCGCCATACGCCACGCGCTCGTCGATGACGCCGGATGCCACGACACCTGGGTTCTGTTGCCACAGCGGAAAGGTTGAGCTGAATGCACCAGTCATAACAGACCAACTCATGAGGCTTTGGACGAGCTCCGACGCAGACGCTAGGCACTTCCGTAACAATATCAGGTTTTTCAATCGCCACTTCTCTTTCACTTCCCTCTACTGTCGCCTCAATAGTGCTACTGCTAACATGAGAAACAGCGACATATATACCTTTCGTGCACATGGCATGATCTATCACAACATAAGGTCATTTGGTAGGGAAGATGGTAAGGAGCCCAGACATCTTGAGCTTTACTTCTATGATGATGATCTGAGCCTTGAGCACCGGTACCGAAGGTGTCATGAAGTAATAGAGAGATTAGTGGCCATCCTTCGTGATAACCCGTGCTCAAGACATTTGAGTAGTATGGGGCAGGCTGAACATCTCGAGGACTATAGTCTCACACTTATCCTTGATCAGCGATTGGACCAAAGGACATACAACGTGTCGATGGCTTCAGAGGTGGCTGCTATTTGGATCGAGGGTAGTGAACTCCTTGGTCAATTTTAGAATAGTGTTGTCCTGCATGGGAAAGATAGGAGCAAACATGGCATCTGATCATACCATGGATGCTATGATGCTCTTTCATACCCACTCTTATTCCCTAGGGGTGAGCTTGGATGGCATATGGATATCCCAAAGAAAGGTGTTACTATGGAAGATGTCAACATGGCTCGTGCCCTACATAAGGCTCATAGTGGTATAGAAGAAGAAGAAACAGGTTTGTTTATCTTCTTATAGTTTTCATGTATACCAAACCATTATCCTAGAAACACCTCTAATACCATAGTTTTTTTAGACTCTCCGAGAAATTTATGTGTTTCTGTTTGTGACTACTATTGCTACAAGTTCCAGATACAGACAGGAATCTTTAATCACATACTTTATGGCCAGCGTCTTTTCCAACAGTTTGCGGTTGACACATACATCAAAGTTGAGAGTTCTCAATTGGATTACATACGCAATCATCAAAAGGAGATTGCGGCCGATCTCTACCAAGGATTGGTTGATAGCCTGCATGCTGGTGAGGGTAGATCAGAAGTTGTTGGAAAGTGCACGGTGATGCCTTTGTCATTTATCAGAGGCCCAAGGGACATGAGGCATAGGTACTTGGATGCCATGGCACTGGTGCAAAGGTTTGGAAAACTAGACATCTTCCTAACTATGACATGTAATCCAAAGTGGGATGAGATCACGCGTGAGTTGTACCCTGGACAAACACCACAGGATCGTCCAGATCTTATTGATCACGTCTTTAGGGCAAAACTGGAAGAGCTTAAGCACATGTTGATAAAAAAGGATATCCTTGGAAAGGTTCATGCACACATGTATGTTGTGGAGTTCCAGAAGAGGGGTCTACCGCATGCACATTTTTTGCTAATCATGGAGGGACCCTACAAAATCAAGTACCCAGAGTAGTATGACCTTCTCATATCAGTCGAGCTCCCAAACAAGAAGTATCCAGACTTGTATAAAATGGTTACAAAGCATATGATTCATGGCCCTTGTGGAGCACTTAATCGCAATTGCCCGTGCACAAAGGGTCGTGAATCATGCAAGAACCATTACCCATGAACTTTCTATGATGCCACATTACAGAGCAAGGATTCATACCCAGTTTACAGACGGTGTGACGATGGTAGAAAAGAAAATGTTCATGGGCATGACCTTGATAACAGATGGGTCATGCCTTACAACCCATACCTCCTACGTCTATTCAATTGCCACATCAATGTTGAGGCATGTGGGAGCATCAAGGCTGTCAAGTATTTATTTAAGTACATTTACAAGGGTCATGACCGCGCGTCTATTGCTGTGAGAGAGGCTGACAAGGAGGACAATGAAGGAAACATCGATGAGATCAAACAATATAGGGATGCTAGATGGGTAACTCCTCTAGAAGCCTTGTGGAGGATATATGGTTTTGATATAATTGATAGGTCCCCTTCGGTGTTGTCCTTGCAACTCCATCTTCCTAACATGAACATGGTGTCATTTCACCAGCGTGAGGGTGTTCGACGAGTGCTTAATCATCCAGGTGTTGAAAGGTTGATGCTTACAGCCTACTTTGAGAAGAACAACACATCTGAACATGCCCGCGGTATATTGTATCGGGACTTTCCTAAGTACTATAAGTGGGACTCATAAGGAAAATCATGGATTAGGAGGGCACAAACGAATCATCTAAGACAGATCAGAAGAGTTGTATGTGCCAATCTAGCCAAAGGGGAGCATTAGTGTCTTGGGGTTCTTCTAAACCACATTGCTGGTGCAACCTCCTTCACTAATCTAAGGACAGTTTCTGGAGTACTCCTACCGACTTTTCGTTAAGCTACGGAAAGAAGGGGCCTCATTGAAGCGGACAACACACTGTGCGAGGGCCTTGCTCAAGCTACTCAGTAGATGATGCCATATGCACTACAAAGGCTCTTTGCAACAATCTTGGTATTTTGTGAGCCGAGTGTTGTGTTAGAACTCTAGGAAAAGCACAAGGAAGCAATGTCAGAGGACCACAAGCACAATAACTAGTCTAGCTTCGTAGTGCAGCAGATGGTCCTTCTAGATATTCCAAAGTTGTTAGAATCAATGTAGAAGGACATAAAGATGTACCCACTTCCTGATATCGACGACACATATGATCTGTCTAGCGATATTCCTAGGGAGATTTTCGAGGAGGCTAGCATTAAGGCAAGCATTGATGACATGGCACTATCAAAGACCCTTAATGAGGAGCAGTAGTCTACCTATAATGAGATTATGTTTGCTATTGATAGCGATCATGAGGGTTTCTTCTTTGTGGATGGACCTGGCAGCACCGAAAAGACTTATCTATATAGGGCCATGCTCGCTCCTATACGTAGTCGGGACAAGATTGTCATGGCAACAACAACATCTGGTGTTGTAGCCTCAATAATGCCTGGTGGCAGAACTGCCCACTCGTGCTTCAAGGTTCCCCTCACCATCAATGATGGGGCCTTTTGCAACTTCACAAAATAGAGTGGTACTACTAAGTTGCTTCGGACCGCATCCCTTATTATTTGGTACGAGGTGACAATGATGAAGAGGCAAGGTGTCGAGACGCTAGACAACAAGCTCCGTGATATCATGGACCGTCCTAACCTGCCATTTGGGGGAAGATTGTGGTGTTTGGTGGAGATTTTAGGTAGGTTCTCCCAGTTGTTCGAAGAGGGTCTAGGGCTCAAGTAGTCAGTGCCTCACTACGGATGGCGTACCTTTGTAATTGTATGCAACATTTCAAACTGATGTGCAACATGAGGGCAAAGAGCGACCCATGGTTTGTAGAATACTTGCTATGCATCGGGGGAGGCTCTAAGGAGGCTAATGGTGATGGTGAAATCCGCCTTCCTGATGATATGTGTATCGCGGACTAGGGAAGACAGTGATCTTGATACATTAATTGACTGCATATTCCCTGCCCTCAATGTCAATATGTCAAACAAGAGCTACATCACCTCACGAGCGATATTATCTACGCAGAACGACTAGGTTGATATGATTAACATGAAGATGATAAGCCGTTTCCATGGGGATGAGATGGTGTACCATAGCTTTGACAATGTGGTGGATGATCCACACAATTACTACCCATCTGAGTTCCTCAACAGTTTGACCCCCAACGGTCTTCCTCCACATGTGTTAAAGCTCAAGATTGGGTGCCCGATCATATTGCTAGGGAACATCGACCCTACAGGTGAACATTGCAATGGAACGAGGCTGGTGGTTCGCGGGTTCCAATGAAATACCATAGATGTAGAAATTATGGTGGGGGACAATGCCGGAAAGTGAATCTTCCTACCCCTAGATTCTGTTATGCCCCTCTGAAGATGAGATGTTCCCATTCCAGTTCAAGAGGAAGCAGATTCCTATTAGGCTCAGTTTTGCCATGACTGTTAACAAGGCACAGGGACAGACTATCCCCAATGTTGGTGTGTATTTGCCTGAACTAGTGTTCTCCCATGGTCAGTTGTATGTTGCGCTATCTAGAGCCACCGCCAGATCGAACATTAGGATTCTTGCCGTCCCACCCAATGATAAGAAGGATAAGAAAAAAAGACAACAATAAATGGTACATACATGAAAAATATTGTCTACAAAGAGGTCCTAACTCCATGAAAAGGTATTGTCTTCTATTTTGTACAACTATTATATTTCTTACGTATGTTTCCTTTGTTACTAACATTTGGCATATCCATCTGTATTTTAGGTAATTGAAGAAGTATGAGAACAATAGGAGACAAGTAGCATATGATGACTTGTGGACATGTTACTGATTGGATGTACTCATTATATAATAATATACATTCAATAAGTATGTGTGAATTTATATGTTTGATTTGTAACGTGGTATTATGTTTAACATGCCTCTTTTCTTCTATGGTTAATATTTAGCTTTATGTCAAATAAATTGTTAATGAATGGATGAGATTTTACATATGTTCTACCCGTACGGCTATCTATCATGAGATCATGTGTACCCGTAGCAACGCACATGCACTCAACTATTCATATTTCCTTGAACCTGATTATGGTTTCATTTTTATAATAATCCACCAAGAATTGAAGTTGGACAATATTCTGCTTGAGATTACTACAGTGCTAGAACTAAAATTTTCAGCTATAAAGATAAAGGAGACCTTAATTGTTTCTACTAAATACTTTGTTCCCTTCTGTCAATGCTGATTAATCGAGCAATGTGTTGCTCCTCAATTTTCAGATGATTGTCTTAACAAGTTCCCTGTCTACTACAATGGTCTCTTTAATAATTTTATTGAAATTTCTGTTAGGTCAATAGATAGTCTCTTCATTATTTTTTTAACAGTGATGATAAGAGGTCCACCGGTGTTGCAAAACGTTGTTATTCAGTTTGC
Source organism: Miscanthus floridulus (assembly GCF_019320115.1). Taxonomy (NCBI): domain Eukaryota; kingdom Viridiplantae; phylum Streptophyta; class Magnoliopsida; order Poales; family Poaceae; genus Miscanthus; species Miscanthus floridulus. The sequence goes on from NC_089588.1 coordinate 140,550,004, forward strand.
AACATTAGTCGAGTTTGAGTTAGATGGGATATTGCATATGATTTTTAACACTATCAGAGATGCATACAAATAACATGTTTTGATGACACTTTAAATCTCTGGCATCTTTGGAACCTACTGTTGGTACTTCTTAACGTCGCTACTAAAGATAGCAATGGTGCTAGAAATACTGGTGGTATTTAATGTGACTTAGAAAGATATGAAATTCTGCAAGCACACAGAATACCATTGTAGCATTTCACCCAAGAGTATTCCACGTATCATTATTTATATTTTTACCACTGGGAAGGTCTGACAATGAATACTGATAACTTATACTTATGATGGATCAATGAACTGACCACTAACTCTAAACAGGGGTAAGCCAAGAGATATAATAATATATGAAATGATAAATGTAACACTCATACTCCAATAGATGGCAATAGCAAAGTCTAAGTAGAAACGAGAAAGGTTAATTCCTAAGTTATTCTAGTAACAAGTCAAAGCATACAATGATGTGCATATATACTTAGCAATAGTCAAAGATCACCTCTATATCATGCATTAGGGACATTACTAAAGAAGAGCAAGAATAGAGCTTGACTACTTCCCTTGCAAACGGTTCCTACTTGGCCTACAGACAGAGGTGGACTACAAAGGACTCAACGAGGCTGTCACCCCCGCGATCTACCACACGATCCGGAATGTAGGGTGCATCCGCAGGTAAATAACGTATAAGCACCACGCTTACACAATGTCGACCACTCACCCTATTCATCAAGAAGAATGAGCGCTTTGCGATCCTATGCATAAATATAATGATAACTCTAACTACACCAAACATATAATCAATGCAAACTAAGAACATGTAAACTAAGAACATGGCAAATATGAAGAATAATGTCATAGCAAATGTATGAATGATAAAGGATCGGGATCGGGAACTCAAGCTGGAAGCTTGACTCTCTAGATCTAACTTAGCTAGCTATGCCTATGAGTGTTTGTGTAGGGAGCTTTAAGGTTGAATGATCTCTAGGATTCCACCGAATGATTCGGGACGATTGGAATGGATTGAATGCCCTCTGGAGGGGGTAGGGGGGTCTCCTTTTATAGGGGGCACCAGGCACCCTGTGGTCCCATGAATCCGTGGCAACGCATCATCTCATCCCTTGATACGAACCGACCTTGAGCAACGACGTAGATTGGATCTTGGAGGTGGTGGCAAACCAACGTAGGAAGGAGGGGCTGCCCTGTGGGCCCCATAGGCTGCCTGGCCTACAGGTGGGGCCGACCGGCCTCCCCTGTGGCGGCTCGGGTCGGGTCATGGTGGATTTGCTTCTTGAGTGTTCTGGAGTCTTCCTAAGTTAGTTTCACCGCGGTTTGATGTGATTTGCTTTAACGAATAGGTCCACATTGACGGTTTTCTGATTAAATCCTCCTGCAAACACAGATTCACCAAAACTTATGAAATTCATTAGTTTAAACCATGTTGGTGATCTTGTTTATCCAATTTTGCATGCTATATTGATGGTAAAAATAGAGGGTTAACTACCGTCAACACCTACTGGGTGTCGCACCCCATTAGAAGATACACTACTATAGAAATCATTTTTGCTGGCACGTTGTTTTTTTTTCACAGGCGGTTCACAATTTCATGATGCCAGTACAAAAAATAGGGTGGGCCCAGCAAGAGAACCGCCTGTGTAAAACAATTTACACAGGCGGCTCTCCTATCTCTACCGCCTGTGTAAATACGTGTATTTACACAGGCGGTTTACAATGACAACCGCCTGTGTAAATACCATTTACACAGGTGGCTGACATTATAAACCGCCTGTGTAAATACAGGTATTTACACAGGCGGTAGAGATAGGAGAGCCGCCTATGTAAATTGTTTTACACAGGCGGTCCTCCTTACCAACCGCCTGTGTTAATGCTGCTATAAATTCCCTTCGTCCACCTCCAGACAAGAACAGTTACTCACGTGCTGTGTGCACAGTGGCGGACAGAGAAGTGGCGATTCCAAGGGGGGGAGGTTTTGAACTTCATTTCTTTGGTGAGAAACTTCCAAAAGGTTAGTTAGTGTCGTTGCCGCCATTTTTTTTAGTGATTCTTTGGTTCAATTCTTGTATTGGAGGTGCTCTAAATCTAGGGTTAGGGTTAGGGTTCATAGCTAGGGCAAGAGAGAGAGTTTTAGCTATTTTTTTTGTAAATTCATAGTAAATTGTATCTTGCTCGGATTATAGAAAATAAATACTTTTTAGAATTCTTGTGAGTAGATCTATGTAATAGAATAATGATTAACACTTTATAAAGTCTTGTCAATTGTTATACTTATTTCCTGTAATTATAAACTGTGAATTAATTTAGTTTTTTAATCTACGTACTTAGGGTTTATGAATTAATTTAGTAGTTAATGTTTTGTTAATTAGGGTTAGTTATTATTGTCTATACTTAGGGTTTGTTAAATAGGGTTAGTTATTATTTCATGTACCTTAGGTTTTTCAATAATTTTTGTTAGTAATTGATGGTTTATTATTTAGGGTTAGATATTTCATGTACTTAGGGTTAGTTAATTAATTTATTTAGTAATTAATGGTTTATTAATTAGGGTTAGTTAGTATTTCATGTACTTAGGGTTTGTTAATTAGGGTTTGTTATTTTTGCTTATACTTAGGGTTTGTTAATCAAGATGCCATCTCCGTTTAATTAATTCTTATAATTATAAAAATGAGTTTAAATAATTATTTAAATTTTTTATTTTGTAAATTCTGTAAGAGGTAGGTTTTCATATCTATTTAATTGATGGAGGATAGAATCTTAGTTATGAGGGGTTATTTTCGTTTTGTTTTTAGAGTGACATACAATATTTTCCTAACTAATTACAGATAAATATGGAGAGGTCATTATGGATGTACAACTTATCAAGATTAGAACCATCTTATGTAGTGGAGGTCCAAAAATTTATTGATGCCGTGAAGATACATGCTCAGAGAACAAAGGCGAAACACATATGTTGTCCATGCGCAGACTGTAAAAATATTGTGGTATTTGACAATGTGGAAGCAATCACTTCTCATCTGGTTTGCAGAGGATTTGTGGAGGACTACTTGATTTGGACAAAACATGGTGAGGGTAGTTCTACACCTTATATGCGGACAACTGACAACACTGCAAGTAACATCAATGTGGAGGGTCCAATGCCATATCCCAATGAATGTGATGCTATGCCAGATATCAATGAAACCCATCATGCTATGCCAGATGTCAATCAAACTCATAATTCTACGTCCGATGTTAATGAAACTCAGCATGTTAACACTGATGCCATTGAAGATGCAGATTTCTTAGAGGCAATAATGAACCGTTGTGCGGATCCATCAATATTCTTCATGAAGCGAATGGAAGCCTTGAAGAAGGCAGCAGAAGAGCCTTTGTACGACGAGTCGAAAGGTTGTACCAAAGAGTGGCCGACACTATGGGCTGTTCTTCAGTTTTTGACGATTAAGGCTAGATATGGTTGGTCCGATGCTAGTTTCAATGATTTATTGCGTGTACTTGGAGACCTTCTTCCTAAGGAGAACAAAGTGCCTGCTAACACGTACTATGCAAAGAAGCTAGTCAGTCCACTTACGATGGGTGTTGAGAAGATCCACGCATGTAGAAATCATTGTATTCTATATCGGGGTGATCAGTATAAAGACTTAGACAGTTGTCCAAACTGTGGTGCTAGTAGGTACAAGACGAATAAAGATTATCGAGAGGAAGAGAATGCAGCCTCTGTTTCTTCAGGGAGGAAGCGAAAGAAGACGCAAACAAAGACTCAACAAGACAAACGTTCAAAGCCCACTAGCAATATCGAAGTGGACTATTATGCGTTGAGAAGAATTCCTGCATTGGTGATATGGTATCTCCCTGTGGTTGATCGTTTGAGGTGTTTGTTTGCAAACCCTGATGATGCGGAACTTATGACCTGGCATGCTTCTGATGAAAGGAAAGATGATGGAAAGTTACGACATCCAGCCGATGCAAAGCAATGGCAAGAATTCGATAAGAAATATCCAGACTTTGCCGAGGATCCACGAAATGTAAGGTTTGCTCTGAGTACTGATGGAATGAATCCATTTGCCGAGAGGAGCAGCACGCACAGCACATGGCCAGTGATCATGACAATATACAACCTTCCTTCATGGTTGTGTCAAAAAAGAAAATATCTTTTGCTAACCATTCTTATTTCTGGACCTACACAACCTGGAGTTGATATGGATGTATTTCTAGAGCCCTTAATGCAAGAGATGCAAATACTATGGGAAGTGGGTGTGAAAATGATCGATGCGTTCCGCAAAGAGACATTCACACTGAGAGCAATTATTATTGTCACAATTAATGATTATCCTGCTCTCTTCTCATTATCAGGCCAGTTCAAGGGAAAGGTTGGTTGTGTAGAGTGCATAGATGGAACATGGCACGTGTCTCTTCCTCCATCTAACAAGATAGTGTACATGAGGCATAGGAGGTGGCTACCGGCAGGCCATAAGTACTGCTTACAAAAGATGAATAAGTACTTTGACAATATGGATGAATCAAAATCTACTGCTCCATCAGGTTATAGTAAAGGGCACAGAGTGTATAAGATAGTTGAGAATGTCAAGTTTGTGTTTGGAAAAAAGACCAAAGATGGGAAACCAAGAAAGGTTGTGAAGGCAAATGAGGGGGACACATTCAAGAAGAAGTCTATTTTCTTTAAGTACTTGTCGTACTGGAAAGACTTAGACGTACGACATGCGATCGATGGTATGCATGTTCAGAAGAATGTGTTTGACAGCGTAGTTGGAACTTTGCTAGACATAAAGAGCAAGACAAAGGAAGGTCTCAATTCACGTTTGGACATGCAACATTTAAAGATCAGAAAAGAACTTCACCCTGTACTCCTAGAGAATGGGAAGTACCATCTACCGGCAGCAAGCTATAACCTGAACAGAGAGGAGAAACATGCAATGTGTGTGTGGTTGAAGAATTTAAAAGTTCCATCTGGTTTCTGCTCCAACATAAGGAGTCTTGTTTCGATGAAAGACTTTACACTCACCAACTACAACTCACATGATTGTCATGTAATGCTGACCACTTTTCTTCCTATTGCCATCAGGGCTATAAATCCAGTGTTCTTAAAGATGGCAATCACACGGTTGTGCTACTTCTTCAATAAGATATCTGAGAAGGTAATTATCCATGATGAGTTAGAGTCCCTACAGAAATTTGCTGCAGAGACATTGAGCCAGTTGGAGATGTGCTTTCCCCCATCGTTCTTTGATATCATGGTACACCTTATTGTTCATTTGGTGCCTCAAATTGAGGCATTGGGCCCCATGTATTTCCATGAAATGTGGACGTATGAGCGTTTCATGTCAATATTGAATGGCTATATGTCAAATCGTGCTCATCCGGAGGGTTCCATGATAGAGGCATACACTACAGAAGAGGGCATTGAGTCTGGAGGACCATTATGTAATAATCTCCTAAAAGACCAGGTATCAATTGGTTTGCCTCCGTTGCAACATGAGGGAAGGCTTGGTGGACGAGGGAGGATGGGACGGAAATCATTCATCCCGCCAGATTACAACATAGTCCTAGAGGTACATTACAGCATACTACAACAACTCATAATAATGGACCCATTCACCAAGCAGCACATGAAAGAGCTTCGTGAGGAGAATCCAGGATGCACAAATGATTGGGTACACAAGGAACACAAGCGTCGGTTCACCGCATGGCTAAAGAATTTGGACATGACAGATGAATCAGAAACCATCAAGATTTTAGCATCTGGACCATCAAGCCAGGTCATATCATGGCAGAGCTATGACATTAGTGGCTTCACATTTTCCACCAGTTTTAGGGACACCAAGCGCATGGCATAGAATAGTGGCGTTCAATGTGAGGCTGTAGATGATACAACTGGTGAAGAAACTACATACTTTGGATTCATTGATGACATATGGGAGGTTGAATATGGTCCACGCCTGCAGATTCCAGTGTTCCGATGTCGATGGGTTCAAGATAAACATGTCACTGTGGATAACTATGGCCAAAGAGTTCTTGATCTAAGTAAAGTAGGTTACAAAGATGATCCGTGGATCCTTGCTAACCGTGCTGCACAGGTGTTCTATGTGGAACAAATTCTATCTACGAATGAAAAGAAAAGTACCCAAAAGCCAAAGCACGTAGCAATCCCTGGAAAGCAACAAATTGTAGGAGTTGATGGTGTAATGGATTTAGAGGATGTTAACCAGTTCAGCGAGATGTCTCTTTTTACAAACTTTGAAGAAAAGATCAAAAATGTGGAGAAAAGTATCCCGCAAACCTCTTTGCCCTGGGTGCGCCATGATGGACAAGGAAGGACTGTAGCACGCTAGATTGTTTATCATGTAACTAATGTATCACTTATCATTTGTACCTAATGCTACTCTTTCTTATTAAGCAAGATGTTTACATTTCCCCTTGTTGTATACCTTTGGACTATGATATTATTTTCTAACTTAATTAAACAAATCTTAATTAAAACCTCTTTCCCCTTCTCGAGAGTGGATATGAAGACGACTTCATCGACATCCCGACCTCTGAGGGTATAGAGAAGCTTGGACAAGCAATCAAGAACTTCATACAATGGCCGAGATGGTACGTAAGGTTGATTGATCCACCAACGGCACCCTCTCCACCAGTGCATCAAGCATCCCAAGAGGCCGAAACAAGTCAACAGCCAGCATCGCCAATGCATGCCCCAGCATCCTCGTATATTTATGAGCCACCGTCGTCATCCCCAATACATGATATGTCATTCTCGCTGGATGAGCTCGAGGGGCCAGCCAAGAACATGCCTGAGCAGCAGACTCCGCCAGCCAAGAAGGACACAACACCAGAGAAGGAGGTAGAGCAAACTCCCCCGCCACCACCAAAGCAGAATGAAGATGAGCAAACTCCCCCGCCACCACCAAAGCATAAGGAAGCAGAGCAAACTCCCCCACAAGCACCGGCCTCCAAGAAGGCAAAGAAATTTCCAATTCCAAAATTGGTTTCTCCCTATGAGCCAAAAAAGGGGAAAGCAGCAGGCACAGTTCTATTTCTGAAAGGGCTTGGAAAGCAGTGGACGGCACGAGTCGTTGAGCTCGAACCGTCACAGAATAAGGAAGCCGCCGGCCAAGCAACTGAAGCCGTGCCACCAACAAAGGAAGCCCCAAGTGGCGATGTACATGTCGAACCGCCATCAAATACACCATTGACCCTTAAGGATATAAGAAAGCCAATGGTTGATGATTATGTCAATGTCCCCAGTAACTATGTGCCCAGAAGGCCTATGCTGCAATGGACGGTGCTTGAAAAGGGTCCATGGACGATAAAAAGGTTTCATGACTGGTACATGAGAGCAGTGAATGCTGGCCTGCATGCAGTTAGTGTTGACATACCAGCAGACGTGTTTGCTACTGGCAAGGATAAAAGCGGGGCATTTGTTACCTTCGAGGACATGCACCTACTGTTGAACTATAGGAAACTTGACGTCCAACTCATTACAATCTGATGCCTGTAAGTATCACTCATGCACACACATTGTTATTATTAAATTTGGAATGTGATAAACTCTAATATGTGGATGTTGTATGTAGTTTGCAAGACCACGAGCAGAGATCGTTAACTACAGGATCGATGGTCGGTTACCTGAGTCCAATCAGGTTACAAGAAAATATGCACAAATTTGTACTTACAAATGAAGATAGAGCAAAGATAGAGAAGGACAAAACACCAGAACAAGTTGCAGAAGCTGTAAAGGAATTGCAACGAAAATACGAGGACAAATATGCCCTCTATCTCGGTAGAGCAATGCTGAGATATAAGTACAGGGATTTTATATTGGCACCCTACAACTTTGGGTAAGCGTGACCTCGTATACGTACTTCAAATTATCGTGTTAACCCTAAGTACATGTGTCGCTCACTCGTTTATTCATGCAGTGACCATTGGATTGTTTTTTATATTTATCCATTCGAAGGGAAGGTGCTTGTCCTAGACTCCTTACATTATCCTCCTCAGTCGTATCAAACATTCCTGATTCATTTAGAAAGGTGAGCCAACATGCAACCACATCCGTACTTATATGAATTAGAGTTTCTAAATAACTATAGTGTTTTATATTCGATATCTACAGGGCATGGCGGTTTTATAAGAAGCAAAAAGGACCGGTCGACACCGCCCGCTCAGATCCTAGTGTGCCATTGACGATACAACACCATTATCCGGTAAGTTGTCCGAACACATATCATCATATAAATAATACACAAGGCATGACAATTTTAGTTTAATCTTTTGCTCATTAATTACATAGTGCCACAAGCAACCACCTGGATCGGTCTACTGTGGATACTATGTGTGTGAGTTCATAAGGCAGCGGGGACGATACGTCAGGGACAAAAATATGGTAAAAAATATCTATGTATGAAGTTTTCTCATTAAAGTTGGAAATATTAATATTGGACATGTGTCAATGATGCTTTTAAACTTTGTTTCCAGCCGAGAAGCAAAGGAAAGGACGTGCCATTCACTCCAAAAACTATGGAAGATATAGTAGCAGACTTGTGCAGTTTTATTATGAGAGAAATAATTCCAAGTACCGGATCATATTTTTATGAAGCCGGTGATTTAGCAAGTGAAAGATTTAGAGCGCTGACAGACCTAGCAGGTCTAAACTTGAAACGAAATGACATGTAAACACCAAATGGTTGAACTCATAACATGAAATGACGTGTATTATATGTAATTTTATGCTTGATGTTTGATTTCATGTGTACACATCTGTAATATTTATGTGTTGTATGTATGATGCAATTTTATGGTTCATGTTTGCATATCTTATATATATATATATATATATATATATATATATATATATATATATATATATGTGTGTGTGTGTGTGTGTGTGTGTGTGTGTGTGTGTGACAAATATAGTACAGTGTGGAGGCAAATATTAAAATTTGAAATAAAAAAAAATAATTACACAGGCGGCACACAGAGTGAGCCGCTTGTGAAAAATGGGTTTTCACAGGCGGCTGACAAAGTGAGCCGCCTGTGAAAACCCTTTTTTCACAGGCGGCTCACAGCCCGCCGCCTGTACTGTGGGCCGATTAGTACTGACCCCTAGTACAGGCGGTGGACTTGGCCGCCTGTATAAATGCCTCTACCACCGCCTGTGAAAACGTTTTCTGTACCAGTGATATATCCAACAACACCAACAATGAAAGTGGGCACACTGCACCCAGATATCATAGTCATGGACCCAAAACAACGCAAGAGGCAAAGGGCAAGGGACGCCTACGCAAATATTTTTAGCATCAGTGTGTGAATTTATGTTTAATTAGTAATATGATGGTTATTATTTCTAACATGCATCTTTTCTTCTATGGTTAATATTTAGCTCTATGTCAAATAAATTATTAATGAATGGATGAGATTTTGCATATGTTATATATGTGTGGCTATCTGTCATGAGATTCTAAGCACCCATAGCATCGCACGGGCACTCAACTAGTGATATACAATATTTTTTTTATCTCTCACAACTAAAAAGACTAAAGAGGAGACTGGCTTGCTACTGGGCCGCGGGTGAAAAAGAGACGGATGGGGAGGAGCAGCGGGCCGGAAGGGAGGAGCGGGCACGGGTTGAGGGGAAGGAAGCAGGCCGGCTGGCCTACGGGCCAAAACAAAGAGGAAGAGTTTTCTATTTTTTTTATTTCAAAATCTTTTTTAAAACCATTTTAAAAGCAATTTGAATCATTTTGAGTTTTAGATCAAAACCACTCATCACAGTAAATCAAATGCAACCGCATGACTGCTCAAACATATTGCTACCTTATGAAAAATATTATTTTTCCTATATTTTTTATGGCACAAAATGCAATTTCACGTCATTTTTCATCTATTTTAAAAATGAGTAAATTTTAGGGTGTTACAGCGTCCAAATACTACATGATTATCAGGTCTTTTTCCTTGCAACACATGAGGCAAGGGACAGGCGATGCAGTTAGGGACATGATACAAAATGACATGGCACCGACTTAGGAGATGGCTTCAGTTAGGTTTGCAGCACCGCTAATTTTCCTCTCCATGCACATTCGACATCCAGTTGGATGCAAGACTTCATCCTAGACAAGGGTATATCCATGGATAGCTACTGAGATTGTCATATCTGCTTGTGTCAATAAAGGCCTGCAATTTGCAACAGGACTGTCCCTTGCAAATATGCTACGGTGATTGGATTTGGACATGTCTGTAACGACAGGCATACACATCATGGGCCTGATCAATCCATGCTGCCTGCCTGCTCTCCGATTGCTTGCCTTATTCATATATGCCAAGCTAACAATAATCTTGCATCGCCACAGAGAGCTGTAATCCAAACGAGGAGTTAATATGATGGCTGTGCTATGACAGTATCATGATATATCGATCGCAGGCTTCAGATATGCCCAGTGCTGAATTTCTGTGATTGCTGCTTGTTGGGAGAAGTGTGGTTTTCTCAAGATTCGCTAGGCTGAGTCATGAGATGTGATTTTGACAGGATAAATTGAATGAATTATATGGTTATGAACCACAGACAAACCTGCAGTGTCCTCTGCTGCTCCGAGGTCCCTTGGTCCTGCAAGACAACTGTGGCTGTGTTAACACCAACAATTCTGGAACCCACCGCACTAACGTTAAATGCAGAGCAAAGAAGAAGAAAAAAAAGCACATTACCGCGTATGTTCAGTGCTAAAGATTATATTTGTATTTTAAAATCAATGCCTGTCTTTGAAGCAAGATTTAGCATTTCTGATTATGACATGATGCGTAAATAGTAACTGCCTAGTATGAAATAAGAGAAACTTCTCAATAAAACTCACTCCTTCCATTCAAAGTTATAAGTCAGTCTTATTTTTATAGAAACATAACATTTACTATATATCTAGATATAATGTACATTTAGATACATAGTAAGCAATATACCTAAAAAAGCTAGAACGGCATATAATTTAGAATGGAGGAAGTATTATTAATAAGCATGCACTAGTTTTGTATTTCCTTTTTTTATAATGTTTGCACAAAAAAAATATTCAGGGTTGGAATCCAACTTCTACTCGGCTGGAACCCAAAAAATCTTCCAACACAAAAAAAAAACCCATCCAAAGAAATTATATTGTTGTGGGTGACCTGCTGTCTATGGCAGGGGCATCATATTAAAGTACAAAATAAAGTAAATCTGATAGCCATTGTACTAAACAGCTACAAATGCACTGCATAAAAGAAACAATATAATGGACCAGTGCCATAAAATTTCCATGGGATAAACACTATAAATGGACCAGTGCCATAAGAGGTGTTTCTTCAAGTTTCAGTGGTATGTGAAGCAGTCTAAGTGTTGACACTCAAATTGGACCCAAGCCAATTTAAATAGGCCCATGATAGTTTTGGCCCAATTCAAGAAAAACTCCATAAAGCGACATAATAATAGTACCACATTGGCCTACCTATGGGATAAGCCCACCCCTACACCTTATAAAATAAGGGATACATGGCCGATTGAGTTCTCATCTGTCGAATCGAATAAAAATACATCTACTACCTCTCTTTTGCCTCTTTACTCTTTCTTCCAACCTCTCCTGCTGTTCGGCACATCTCCCGGCGAGGTTTGTTGGCATCCTAGACGGCCTTGCTAGTCCTAGGAGATCCTCCACGTGCTCCTCCCTAACGGGTCTTCCCGGGAGAAGTTCGGGAGTCTATCAGTCGAAGAACGGGCTCAACATTGGCCTAACCGATCCCTCAATCGGTCTCATCGATTTGCTGAAGTTTTTTGTTACTACCACCAGTTGCTTGCAACCACGGGCGTACTGGCCCTTTTGTTACTACCACCAGTTGCTTGCAACCACGGGCGGACTAGCCCTTTTGTTACTAACACTGGTTGCTTGCAACCACGGGCATACTAGCCTTTGCGGGTGTGTGATCCAGGATACATCTCGACATCAACACACTTTTTGACGACTCCGCTGGGGAAAGCAAAGCGATTCAAGATTCAATCTACTAGCGACTTGGGAAGCAAGGGTGATGCTGCAGGTGAGAAGGGCGACAAGACTAGCATCCCTCATAATGCTAAAATCAACCATCCCGAGTCCATTGAAGAGCTTCCCGAGGAGCTGAAGCAACAAGCAGAGTCCAAGTTCAACGCCGTTCTGAAGGCTTTTCTTTAGAGTTGCACTAAAGATCGGCGGGACAAGGTCACCCAATACAAGGAGCCAGATTTCAGCGAATTGATCACTTCTACATCATTCGCACACGCTGCACCTGAGGTAAGGACCACCGACAAACCCAAGTATGACGATGATTCATATGTTGATCCTTATCCTATGCATGCCAATTATGCTACTATGATGGATGATCATAAGAAAGTCATTGATAATAATCTTTTAGCTGCGGTAAATATGATCACGGCTCGTTTTGATAAGTTAGAAGGGAAAATAACTAATTGTGATCAATCGGGTGTTGCTTCTGCTTCTAAACAACCCGAATTTGGCATGCCTTTCAATTTTAATGAGAATCAAAGCTTATATGCAACAGCAAATAAAGGCAAATCGGTCTCTTCGGCGCCTGAAACCGATAGGACCGGTTTAGTTGGTGTTGCTCCATCTTCACAAATGGGCATCCATGGTCAAAATTTGGCTCGAAACACATGAACTGATTAAAGATCAGGAGCAAACCAAACTTTGGCAGGGAAAAACATGGTTCTTCCTAACCCGCCGAAGTCACCAAGTCAAATTTCTGTGCTTGATAATGCTCCTAAAGCTCCCATTACCGATTTCAGTGACACTTTGAATCGGTTTAAAGATGAACTGTCTAAATCCATTGAGGAGAGTTTAGGTGTGCAAATCAAGCCCACTAGAACTACATACCACAAGCCGTGCCCTTCGCATTTTGATTTTATGAAAGCACCCGATGGGTGGAGGGTACCAGATTTTTATAAATTTAGTGGTGATGATAGCAAATTGACTACGGAGCATATTAGCATGTTTCTTGCACAATTAGGTGAAGCTAGTGCTTATGATTTTATGAAAGTTTGAAATTTTTCTTTGTCACTTAGTGGCACAGCTTTCACATGGTTTGCTTCATTACCATCTTGTTCTGTTGGTTCGTGGGCTAAATTAGAAGAGAAATTTGATAATCACTTTTATAATGGTGTCCATGAAACTAGATTGTCTCATCTTACATAGGTTTGTCAAGGGCGTGATGAGTCCATCCTTGATTTTGTTAAACGATTCAGAGAAATCAAGAACCGATGCTTTCATTTAATGATTTCAGAAAGAGACTTAACAGATTTATGTTTTGCTGGCCTACATCCTAACATTACCTAACATTAGAGAGAGACTTGAGCATTATGAATTTATTAATATTAATCAATTGTTGCAAAAGGCCATTTCAATCGAATAGCGCCTCAAAGAGTCTCGTGATGCTTACAAGTCACATCGTTAGAATGTGCATATTATAGATGGTTGTTCCGATAGCTCTGACAATGAAAATAAAGAATGCTTAGCTGCTAAAATTAGATGGCCAGCAGAGAATAAATTAGTTACATGTCCTTCTCTCAAGCCGATTCATAAAAATCAGAATGAAGAAGTGAAGTTTACTTTCGATTTCTCTAAATGTGACCGAATCTTTGATGAATTGCTTAAATTCGATTATATTACAATTAATTATACATTGCCATCAGCTGATGAGTTAAAGAGAAAGGCCTATTGCAAATTTCATAACTCTCTTTCTCATGCCAATAATGATTGCAATGTTTTTTGTCGGCAAGTCCAATCGGCTCTCAACGAGGGACGATTGAGTCTTACTGAAATGCAAGTTGATAAGTCCCCTTTTCCAATGCATATGGTTGAAGCAGGGGCACCCGCTGTTTTGATTCATCCAAAGCAAGCCGATAAAGCTGAAGGCAAGAATGTTGTAATCAGCGAACCACGAGTAGCACCGAATGTTGAAGAGAATTCAGGGCACAAAGTGGTGCTTGAGAAGGATGATGATGGTAAGAACAAGCTCAAAATCATTGCTGGATCAGCACAATACTTGAGGAGGCAAAGATGGCATGAAATGGCAGTGGCACAGCAGAGGCCGGCCAGGCCGACTCCTCCACTCGGCCAAGCCGAGTCCAGCCTAACAGCAGCCTAGTCGGCTGAGCTGACTCCCCTAGTTCCAGCAGCCCCGGTGCCTCCAGTGTTCGAGTTTTGTGCACATTTGTTCCGCAGAGGCCGAAGATCGGCATTTGGAAGACTAATGAGAAGAAGAACCAGGGAGAGATAGTGAAGAAGCAATGCACTTTCGATAGACTCATGGCTAAGTATAAGCAGCAAAAGGCCGATTCCAAGAATTAGTTGTTAAAAAAAGAGAGTTCACTCCTCCCAAGAGAGAAGATGATAAGTCCAAGCAATTAGCAATGATGCAACCAGCAGCTCCACCTCAAAGAGTTGCTCCTCGTGTGTCTCGCTGGGGTCCTCCAGTTTCACCTCCTCCATAATGAGGTCCCCATGGGGGTGCCGTATCCTCCATCGGCGTCCATGTATTATCAGCAAAGGTGGGTAGAGACTGCTGGTCATGTCCCAAGACCTTCTGTGCTTAGCCGATTGAACAATGATCAATCGAGCTACAGTAGTGTAGGTCAAGGTTATGTGACTACTTCTAGGACTTGGACTCCACAAGAATCAGGAAAGGCGATAGTGCAGCAAGCTTATGTGCTAAAGAAAGTCGAGGTTCCCGTTGCTCCCGCACCAAAAGCTAATCCTCTTCCAACTATCGCAATCGGCTCTTTGGAGGCACCAATCACTAATTATGTTGGGCCGATTGTGATTGAAGATTCTCCAGCGCCTTAGCAAAATGAAGCTCCGAAAGATTTTGCTAGAGTCGAGAAAGAGAAGAACACCGAGAAGAATTCCAAGTACATGGTGTCCTTGTGGGTTGAATAAAACTCAACGGCGCAAGTTGCAGCATGACCGACATAGGCAACAAAAGAGGGAGAAGCTTGAGAAGATAGAGAATGAGATCCATGGCTCCACACACCCAATTCTCCACAAAGTAAGTCAAGACGATTGAAAGGTCGAGATGGCGGACTAGAGGGGGGTGAATAGTCCTTTCTAAAATTAATCGTGTCGGCTAACCGAAATAAGTGTGGAATTAAAACTATCGGTCTAGCCAAGACTACACCCCTTTATTTATGTTCTCTAGCACCTTCCAAAGATACTAATTAAGCAACAAAGGTGCCGGGCTAGCTAGAGCTCACCTAACCAATTCTAGAAGCAAGGTCACACAAACCTATGCCACTGTACTTCAAGCAACAAGGGAGCTCCTACACAAGCTAGTAAGCAAGAGCACAAAGCCACCTAAGCTCACTAGCAATGCTCAATAACAAGGCAACCAATGCCAAATTAGAGAGCGCAAATACTTAGCTACACAAACTAAGCAATGTGACTAACAAGGTTACACAAACCAAATTAGCCACGCAAGGGAGCCACTTCTATGCTACACAAGCAAGAAGGTAACTAGTGAGCTACACAAGCTTAACTAAATACAAGAGCAACTACACAAGCACAATGTATATGAAAGTAATTACAAGCTTGTGTAACGAGGATGCAAACCGATGGGAAGAACAAGGTCGACATGGTGATTTTTCTCCCAAGGTTCACATGCTTGCCAACACGCTAGTCCCCATTGTGTCGACCGCTCACTTGGTGGTTCGGCGGCTAATTGGCATCACCCGCTAAGCCCGCATGTTGGGCACCGCAAGAACCTACCCCAAAAGTGAGGGTAGCTCAATGACACGCTCAACTAGAGTTGCTCTTCGTGGCTCCCGTGGGGCGAGCACAATGACCCTCACAAAGCTCTTCTCCGGAGCACCACACAAACTTCTTGCGGGCTTTGACGGAGACCACCACCAAGCCATCTAGGAGGTGGCAACCTCTAAGAGTAACAAGCACTACCGGCTTGTAACTTGATCACCTAGTGCCACTTGATGCAACCTCACGATGCAATCGCACTAGAATCGCTCTCTCACACAATCGGATGATCACTATCAAGCATATGTGAGATTGAGGGCTCCCAAGCACTCTCAAGCATGGACACAAAGTCCCCTGAGGTGCTCAGCACCAGCCATGGCCAAGCCCACCTTCTATTTATAGCCCCACGGGCTAAACTAGCTGTTACCCCTTCACTGGGCAAAACTCGGGACGACCGGACGCTCCGGTCATATCAACTGGACGCAGGACCTCAGCGTCTGGTCAACGGATGCTCGCCGCGTGTCGCCTCCATTCAACCTCGGTCACTTGATCTCAACAGTCAAGTGATGACTGGACGCAGCTGGACAAAGTGACCAGACGCAGCATCCCCAGCGTCCGGTCATTTCCAGTAAGGTACCAGTCGCGACCGGACGCGTCCAGTCGGTCACAATCGGACGTAGCGCCAGCGTCCGGTCCTTCTCCAACTTTTCTATGTCGCCTATGTCACCGTACGTCAGCCTGACCGGACACACCCTGTCAGCGTCCGGTCACTTCCAGCGCCAGCGTCTAGTTGAAGACCGATGCCTGCACGCTCTCTGCTGCCACTGACCAGACACAGGACCCCAGCGTCCGGTCACCACGTGACCAGTGTCCGGTACACTCGGTGAGACCCTATCTTTTCTGTATAGGGCGCCGTGGTACCGTCGAACTGTCCGCACTCTACGGGCGGACACTCTGCCGGTGGAGTTTCAAACCCTTCTCACCTCCGTTCCATTGCCGAGTTGATCCACATCAACTCCAACTTCATCTCCTTTGGAAATGTGCCAACACCACCAAGTGTACACCGCTATGTGTATGTGTGTTAGCATTTTCACTATCATTTTTCAAAGGATTAGCCACTCAACTTGCCATGCCTCTCAATCCTAGCGACGATGCAAAGTTAGATCACTTGAGTGGCACTAGATGACCGATATGCAAACAAGTTTGCCCCTCTTGATAGTACGGCCATCTATCCTAAACCCGGTCACAAACTTCTCTACACACCTATGACCGGTTAAATGAAATGCCCTAGGTTATACCTTTGCCATGCGCATTCCATTCCATCTCCTCCAATGTCGATGCAACACATGCACCAACACGATCAACAATCATATGATCCACTTCATATCATCACGTGATCATATTGGTTCATCGATCTTGACTTCACTTGCTTTTCACCACTACCTTCATCCATCGGCGCCAAGTCTTGCTCAAGCTTCACCGCCACGCGGTCCATCGCTCCAAAGCCTCTGACTTGCCCTTCACGCTTGCAACCGGTCCATCAAGCCAAGCCTTGTCTTGATCTTCTCCACCTTGATCACATGACTCAATGTCATGTCTCATGTGCAATGAGCTCCTTCATCATCACATGTGTGAACTTTGCAACATCTCCAAGCCATTTTCACCTTCATGGCATATGTTGCTCACACATATGTACCTATAGACTAATCACCTGTGTATCTCACATAAATACAATTAGTCCACCTAGGTTGTCACTCAATTACCAAAACCACACAAGGACCTTTCAATCTTCCCCTTTTTGGTAATTGATGACAACTCTACAAAGATATGTAAATTAAGCTCTTTTGGATTCATGTTGCTTGCCCAAGCAATTTTACCATGTGAAAATGATTTTGGACAAGTACCACAAACCCGAGATGGTAGTATTAGCTCCCCCTACATATGTGCTAGAGTGTTTGATTTGAAGCTCGCACATATGCATAGATTAAAATTGTGGGAGAGTAATTACTACAAAATGATGCTAAGGTGTATAGAATAAACCTTTGAAGCGTGTACCAATCGGAGTTGCACCTTTAAGTTCATCCTTAGCACCATGGTTAGCTAGATATCACTTGGAAATAAAAGTACTAGATACCTTGTGAGATCAACAATAAAAGCAAGGTACTAGCATTACTTGAAAAGCATACCAAGTGTCTAGCTATCATCCTATGCATGCTAGTTATCAAATCATCATTCAAGTTCTACAACTAGCATACACCACACAAGCATGCATATTGAATTTGAAAGCTTATGCAATGCAAGTAAGCACATGAATATGCACATATCAAATGCAATCAATCAAAGTTCATGAGCTTGCTCCCCCTACTTGTGTGCTTCTCTTGTCCAAGAATTTTGATCCATCTCTTTTCTTCAATGTTGCTCCCTCTTTGTCCATGTTCATGTCCAACCTCTACTTCTTTTATCTTTTATATCTTATCTCTCCCCCTTGTATAATCTCAATCTCAAAGCTTTCATATCTTTGTACAATCTCTCCCCCCTTTGTCATCAATTTCCATAAAAGGTGTGCTTCTCATTGATGCAAAGGTATGCATTTAGGGTAGATGGTTGAGGCTTGAATCTTGCATTTTTTATGGACATCACTTGATTGTTGGAATGACACCATTTGTAAATACCACTTGTAACTTGTACCACTTGTATCTTGTGTAGGACTTCTTGAGATACTGCACATAAGATTTTTGATCTTGAGATCAATTTGTGGGACACCTCCCCCTATGTGATAGCATGCGTCATCCATTTGATACACTTGATCTCTTGTAGGTGAAGGATGCATTCTTCATTTGATGATCACTTAAAGTTGAGGATCACTTGTAGAACCATCGTCTTACATGATTGATACCATGTGTAGATATGATATCACTTGAAAGAATTTTCTAGTATGGAACCACTTGTTGGATTTATCAATAAAAACCATTTCTTGAACATTTGTTATCTTTATGAGTACCACTTATAGGATATCACTTGTGAGTTGATCTAGACATCATTTGTAGATTCTTGATGAAATGCTTTAGTCTAGATACCACTTGAAGCAAACGAACTAGATATCCATTTGCATTGTTGTCTTGTGCTTGTACTCTTATCACTATCATGAGCTTCTATGGTTAACTTGAACTAAATTGATTTGCCTAAGCTTTCAAGTCCGGTTTGAACCAATGACAAGCTTCTTCACACCTCTTGCAAGGGTTATCTTGCCAATGTTGTACTTGTCACATGTTGGCAATCCAAATTAAATCAAGTACTTGGGTTTACTAGCTCATGAACAAATTCATATACTAACCACTAGATCAAGTAATCATTCAAGCAATAGTGGTAGGCTACGAATTTAAACATTTCATTTGTTATGCATGATCCTATGAAGTATGTACTATATGCACTAACCGCATACTAGTAAGGGATGAAATGATCATGCACATTACAATGATACCTTTGCTATGTTGGAGTAGAGGATAGTCACATAGATTCCAATTCATTACTCCAATAGCAATGTGAAGTCTAATTATAAGCTTGGTGAAGACCAATAGACACCATTTTAAATTTCACTCTTCACCCATATGAAATGAATACCACTTATGATCAAGTGCACTTTCTTGTTGTGGTTGGCTTGCTTCTTCTTTTCATCTTTACTTGCGTGAGAGCATCAATTTGAGAACACCACTTGAAATATCATGACTAGCTCTCTTTTGGGTGTTGCATGCTTTTCTTGATCAACCCTTTTGATTTGCTTCAACTAAGCATCTCAAATGTTCCTCGGATCACCACTTCCATGTTAGCCTTTCAAGTACCACACTTGGTTCACCTATACATAGGCGGCAAGCCCCTACACTAGGGAGAAGTGACCTCTGTCCAAAGAACCATTCTTGACACTAACTTGAATTAACTTGATTGATTAATCCAAGTTATGGACTTAACTTTGATGAGTAACCTCGATTCCTTCTTTAAGTCATTTTCTTTCTACCAAATGATCTCCAATCATATCTAGAACTTAAATTTCATCTTCAACTTGAGTTTGATCTTGATCTTCATCTTGAGTACCAAAAGTGTGCAAAGTACACTCCACAATCAAATGGCCTTGTAATCTTTGCTTGTCATGCTTCTAGATCTTCTCAAAACCAAACTTATATGCCTCAATTACTTATAAACATGTTACCAATTTGAGGACCTTTCAATCAAAGTGACTCTAGATCAATCCAATATTTGTCACTTTTCTGGCAGATTCTGTACCCTTCAAAGAAATAAGCATATCTCCCAAAGTAGAAATCCAAATATCACAAAATTTGGTGGAGATGTGCTTTACTAAGTTATCTAGCAGCTGTAAAAATTTGAGCTTCATTTGACTTTTATATTGCTACCAGATTTCAATTCTTCCACCACTGCTACATGCTGAAAACTGTTGCACTATAGCTGACAAGATCCACTCCAAAACTGAAGCATTTCTTATTCAATTCTCATGAAAATTTTACAGCATCTTCTACCATAAGTCTAGAGCATGTACACCATTTTTTATGCCAATCCAATAAGTTTTGATTTCTTAAACATGGCTAAGATCACAGCTCACACAGATTTTCAATATAGGACAGATTTCAATCACTTGAGCTATACTCCATCAAATATGAATCAAACTTAAAACTAACTCGTTTGAATACTTTCACAAGACATAAATCCATTCAATCCACTTACTGAATATCATCTTATAAACTTATCTAACACAAATCAATCCAAACTTGACTACTAATCAATTATACATTCAATCATCTCATAGCAAGCAACATTGCATATTTATCCAATTCAATCAACTCATATGCACCCAAATTAAATGATCAACAAGAGATATACCTTGGTTAGCTCATGATCATCCAACTAGCAAGCCTCAACTCAATTATTTGCAAGTCATCAAATATATCCAATGAATCACCAATAACTTGAATTATAGCACTTGTATGTTGATAGCACTTGGACTTCACTCAATTTTCACTAGGCATTGAATTTGGATGCGCACTAGGCTTCATATCTTGACTCAACATATGATGATCAATATGAAATCAATTGAATCAAGTCTCCAATGCTGATGGTACCTATAATCTATCATCCACTTTTTGATGGTACCCAAACAAGTTTGGGTCCTCTCAAGTTAGGAGCAACATACTTAGGCATAGCCTTAGTATGAATAGCAGGATGTTTTGCAATAGCAACCATAGAGGTACCATTTCCATCCTTCCTAAGCATAGAATCATCATCAATTGAAATAGGCTTAGGAGTGTTACCTAGGGGACATGAATATGCCATGTGTCCCCTTTCCCGGCATGAGTAGCACTTTCTCTTTGATTGAGCCTTCTCTTCCTTGCTCATATGGTGCTTCTCATTACCTTGCCTCTCATAGATTGCTTGATCCTTCTTCTCAAGCTTGATAGGACACTTAGAGGCAAAGTGTCCCATACTCCCATACTTGAAGCACTTGATGTGAGCATAATCTTTCTTCTCATCTTCATTCTTGCTCATCATCTTGGCATCTTGAGTTTGCATTGGATGTCTTGTCTTTCCACCCCTTCTTGTTTTCTTCTTCTTTATCATCAAATCACCATCATCTTCATGGTTGATCTTGATTTGCTCTAGGAGTGTCTTCTCTTGCTCAACTTGTGGCTTTGGTTGGGGCTTCACTTGCTGCTTCACCAATTGCTTGGTTGGGCACATTGAGGTAAGATGACCCCAAGTGCGGCACTTGAAGCTCTTCACATGCCTTAGCCTCTCTTCTTCTTTCTTCAACTTGAGCTTTTCTTCATTGGGGCAACCATTTGCAAGATGTCCCAGCTCATGGCACTTGAAGCACATGAAATGAGAGAGCTTCTCTTGTTCTTGCTTCTTCATCTCTCTTTCATATCTTCTCTTACCCCATCTTTTGCCCTTGATCTTGCTCTTGTTGAAGCCAATGCCACTTATGTCATTTCATCTTTCTTCATGATTGACTTTGCTAGTCTTGAAGCTGACTCCACTCTTGTCACCAAAGTTTCTTTGAGTCTTCAACATATGCTCAAAGGTGATTTAAGAGTTGTAGCACCTCTCTAACTTATTGCTCAATTTCTTCACTTGTTCATTGAGCTCATTGTTCTCCTTCAAAAGGTTAGTCTCACAAGACATAGAAGTAGAACAAGCATCTATATGCGAAGAACATGGCATTTCTAATAAATCGTCACAAGAGGTGGATACATGCTTCTTGCCTACATCACAAGGGTTAGCAACAATTTATGATTGATCAATTGATCCATGTGATGAGCTCTCACTATTTTTAAGTTTCTTTGTTAACACTTTAATGAGAGAAGCATGTTGTTCTAATAATTCATCATGAGATGCAAGTAGTGTCTCATGATTCAATTTTAGCTCATCATGTGAAGATTTGAAAGCATCAAGTAATTTCTTATGTTCTTCACAAGAGTTCTTTAGAAATGAGTTTTTGTTTTCCAATTTCAATGTTTTAGCTTTCTCATTTTCTAAAGACATGGTCATGCTAGCAAGTCTACTAACAAGCTCATCATATGAATCAACATGATCAACCACATTATCATTTGATACCTTGGTGTCACCTTGTGACATGAAGCAATGTGGTGAAGTAGGAGAGCTTGTAGTAGCAATGTCATTCGAGCATGATCCATCATCATAACCATCAAGTGTGCATGGGGTAGCATCATCATTTGCAACACTTGTGGCATCATCATCAACCTTGTCAAGTGAACTTGTAGTGAATCGATCATCATCATCATCACTTGACCATGAGGTGGAGCAATCTTTCACAAATCACCAAATTGTGATCATGCTCGACACACTCATGCGCCTCCTTCTTGAATTTGCCATCATCCCATGTGGAGGAATCACCGAAGGTGTCCTTGATGGACTCCCATATCTCACGAGCGGTTCCCATATAGTTTACTTGTTTCATCAAATCAAAACTCAATGCATCCATTAGAAAACAACAAGCATGTGCATCAAGTTTATAGAGAACTCTTTGAGCTTTGGTGAGATTTCTATGGTCCAAGACATGAGTGAGACCACTAGTGACAATCCACCAAAACTTAGGTCCCTTTGCACGAAAATGATCAAGCATGTGATTTTTCCAAAGTGCAAAGTTTGTGCCATCAAAAATGTGTGTCTCACAAACATCTAGCCCACTAGACGCCATCCTCTTGGGTCGGTGAAGACCACAAATGAGAGACCTAGCTCTGATACCACTTGAAAGGTCGAGATGACAGACTAGAGGGGGGTGAATAGTCTTTTCTAAAATTAATCGCGTCGGCTAACCGAAACAAGTGTGGAATTAAAACTATCGGTCTAGCCAAGACTACACCCCTTTATTTATATTATCTAGCACCTTCCAAAGATACTAATTAAGCAACAAAGGTGTCGGGCTAGCTAGAGCTCACCTAACCAATTCTAGAAGCAAGGTCACACAAACCTATGCCACTAGTACTTCAAGCAACAAGGGAGCTCCTACACAAGCCAGTAAGCAAGAGAACAAAGCCACCTAAGCTCACTAGCAATGCTCAATAACAAGGCAACCAATGTCAAATTAGAGAGCGCAAATACTTAGCTACACAAACTAAGCAATGTGACTAACAAGGTTACACAAACCAAATTAGCCACGCAAGGGAGCCACTTCTATGCTACACAAGCAAGAAGGTAACTAGTGAGCTACACAAGCTTAACTAAATACAAGAGCAACTACACAAGCACAATGTATATGAAAGTAATTACAAGCTTGTGTAACGAGGATGCAAACCAACAGGAAGAACAAGGTTGACACGGTGATTTTTCTCCCGAGGTTCACGTGCTTGCCAACATGCTAGTCCCCGTTGTGTCGACCGCTCACTTGGTGGTTCGGTGACTAATTGGCATCACCCGCCAAGCCCGCACGTCGGGCACCGCAAGAACCTACCCCAAAAGTGAGGGTAGCTTAATGACACGCTCAACTAGAGTTGCTCTTCGTGGCTCCCGCAGGGCGAGCACAAGCACCACCGGCTTGCAACTCGATCACCTAGTGCCACTTGATGCAACCTCACGGTGCAATCGCAGTAGAATCGCTCTCTCACACAATCGGATGATCACTATCAAGCATATGTGAGATGGAGGGCTCCCAAGCACTCTCAAGCATGGACATAAAGTCTCTCGAGGTGCTTAGCACCAGCCATGGCCGAGGCCACCTTCTATTTATAGCCCCACGGGCTAAACTAGCCGTTACCCCTTCACTGGGCAAAACTCGGGACGACCGGACGCTCCGATCGTATCGACCGGACGCAGGACCTCAGCGTCCGGTCAACGGATGCTCGCCACATGTCGCCTCCATTCAACCTCAGTCACTCTATCTCAACGGTCAAGTGATGATCGGACGCAGCTGCACAAACTGGCCGGACGCTACACAAACTTGGATTAATCAATCAAGTACCACACTTGGTTCACCTATACATAGGCGGCAAGCCCCTACACTAGGGAGAAGTGACCTCTGTCCAAAGAACCATTCTTGACACTAACTTGAATTAACTTGATTGATTAATCCAAGTTATGGACTTAACTTTGATGAGTAACCTCGATTCCTTCTTTAAGTCATTTTCTTTCTACCAAATGATCTCCAATCATATCTAGAACTTAAATTTCATCTTCAACTTGAGTTTGATCTTGATCTTCATCTTGAGTACCAAAAGTGTGCAAAGTACACTCCACAATCAAATGGCCTTGTAATCTTTGCTTGTCATGCTTCTAGATCTTCTCAAAACCAAACTTATATGCCTCAATTACTTATAAACATGTTACCAATTTGAGGACCTTTCAATCAAAGTGACTCTAGATCAATCCAATATTTGTCACTTTTCTGGCAGATTCTGTACCCTTTAAAGAAATAAGCATATCTCCCAAAGTAGAAATCCAAATATCACAAAATTTGGTGGAGATGTGCTTTACTAAGTTATCTAGCAGCTGTAAAAATTTGAGCTTCATTTGACTTTTATATTGCTACCAGATTTCAATTCTTCCACCACTGCTACATGCTGAAAACTGTTGCACTATAGCTGACAAGATCCACTCCAAAACTGAAGCATTTCTTATTCAATTCTCATGAAAATTTTACAGCATCTTCTACCATAAGTCTAGAGCATGTACACCATTTTTTATGCCAATCCAATAAGTTTTGATTTCTTAAACATGGCTAAGATCACAGCTCACACAGATTTTCAATATAGGACAGATTTCAATCACTTGAGCTATACTCCATCAAATATGAATCAAACTTGAAACTAACTCGTTTGAATACTTTCACAAGACATAAATCCATTCAATCCACTTACTGAATATCATCACCAGCCATGGCCGAGGCCACCTTCTATTTATAGCCCCACGGGCTAAACTAGCCGTTACCCCTTCACTGAGCAAAACTCGGGACGACCGGACGCTCCGGTCGTATCGACCGGACGCAGGACCTCAGCGTCCGGTCAACGGATGCTCACCACATGTCGTCTCCATTCAACCTCAGTCACTCTATCTCAACGGTCAAGTGATGATAGGACGCAGCTGCACAAACTGGCCGGACGCAGCAACCCCAGCGTCCGGTCGTTTCCAGTAAGGTACCAGTCGCGACCGGACGCGTCCGGTCGGTCTCGATCAGACACAGTGTTAGCGTCCGGTCCTTCTCCAACTTTTCTGTGTCACCTACGTCACCGTATGTTAGCCTGACTGGACCCACCCTGCTAGCGTCCGGTCACTTCCAGTGCCAGCGTCCGGTCGAAGACCGACGCCTGCACGCTCTCTACCGCCACTGACCGGATGTAGGACCCCAGCGTCCGGTCACCACGTGACCAGCATTCGGTCCACTCTGTGAGACCCTGTCTTTTCTGTATAGGGCACCTGAAAGGTCCTAATATGGCTAGAGGGGGGTGAATAGCCTATTTAAAATTCTACAAATCAACTAGAGCAATTTGATTAGTAAGACAAATAGCGTAATGCAAACTTGCTCTAGCTCTACGAGGGTTGCAAGCCACCTATCCAATCAATTCTAGTTGCAATGATAGCTAGACACACAACTTGCTATGATACTACTCACTAAGAGCTCTCAATCTTTCTACTCTAAAGAGCTCCACTAAGCAAACTCAAATAGCAAAGCAAGCTCTCAAATCTAATTACACTAAAGAGCTTGCTACAACTAGTTTGCAAGAATATAAACGAGTGAGTAGGATGGTTATACCGCCATGTAGAGGAATGAACCAATCACAAGATGAAGATCAAGCCAATCACCGAGAGAATGCAAATGACAAGAGACAACCGATTTTTCTCCCGAGTTTCACGTGCTTGCCAACACGCTAGTCCCCGTTGTGTCGACCAACACATGGTGGTTCGGCGGCTAAGAGGTGTTTCACAAACCTTGTCCACACGATTGGACACCGCAAGAAGCTACCCACAAGTGAGGTAACTCAATGACATGAGCAATTTACTAGAGTTACCTTTTGGCACTCCGCCAGGAAAGGTACAACTCCCCTCACAATCACCGGAGACGGCCACGAACAATCACCAACTCGTGCCGATCCTCCACCGCTGCACCAAGCCGTCTAGGTGGTGGCAACCACCAAGAGTAACAAGCGAAATCCGCAGCGCAACACGAATACCAAGTGCCTCTAGATGCAATCACTCAAGCAATGCACTTGGTGAAACGCCCTTGATTTCCACGAAGGGAAATCCATAGAGTCGAAGTGTAATAAGATCGTTGTAGATCATATTACCCAAATTTCCAGTCAAATACCACATCCTTACAACGATAATATCAGAGTACAAATAGTGCGGAATTACATAATTTATTACATCGCCGCATTGGCGGAATCAAAAGTAGCATTCATTCAGAATAGCTTGAAGATAAGATCACCAAACTCGAGCATAGGCACGAACCCCTCAACTGTCAAACTCCTAGGAGCTATACTTCTCAGCAGAACCTGTGTGCCAAAATTTATTAGTACGATTTGTACTGGCCACTCCCACCCTATGAGCATCGCTTTGTGGAAATTGGATGCAAGATGGATATAATCAAAAGGAACCTATAAGGCTAGGGTTTCCTATGCAATAGCATATCAAGTATATAATAATAGTTGGTCAAGTTTTAACACCATTCCCACACACATTCCACCCCATTCCCTTTCCAGAGCTAGGTTTCGATCCTAGGATCGATATACCACCGTCTCCACACCATCACCAAATCACAACCATACCATCGCTCAGTCGACAGGCCAACTCCCTCTCGGCACTGTCTCAAGGCCCGTAGCCCCTGGCTACGACCGACACTCTCTCACAGGGGAAGAAGAGAAGGACTCATCTCACTATCTAGTTTAAGCAAAACCCAGGAAACGTCCATAGCCGACAAGTCGGCATATGTATCGATCGATCAACCATACACTCTGCAGAGGTTTTACATAACCACAAGATCTGCCTTCTTCGCTGACCGTCGTCAACTGGGCTGATTCCGGCCACTTGCTAGCCTAGGATAATGCCACTCTACCATTCAGCACTGGTACACCCCAAGTCTAGTCTGGGGTGGTTGAAACTGTGAGTCATGAGCCAGGTCCGCAAGGTCTCCATGAAGTCTCGGAAGGGTGTGGGGGAATCCTCCGCGCCCCGTACCTCCCTCGCACTTTCCGCTATCAATCTAGCAGTAGTGGCAATATCCTACCAAGTAGTCCGGTCATCCCGCACTATATAGGGCGAGTGGTTCGTAAGGCTTCCCAGTGAATCTGAGTACTAGTAAGTCCTTAGGGATGACCAAGCCAGAATGTCTTCATCAGGGTTTCCATTTACCGTGCCACCACAGCACCTCCATCCCAGGCTCCTCCCATCATAGGTTCACACCCAGGACCACCTTATATACCATTTACCCACCACAGGTATCCATTTCCAGGGGTGCCCAGGTAGCACCCCATGGCCAGACTTGCCCCAGGCTCATCGTATACTCCAACTTGGTCGACACAACCCTTATCCTCCACGCATCCAAGGCACACACACAGCACTCTCCCCATAGTCCAGATAACACCAGTTTCCACCACGCATCACTGTAGTACAAGCATAGTAGAAGTAATAAGCAATGAAATATAGCAGCAAGCATGTGTCTAGCCTAATAGTAGGGTAAGCAGGGGTAAGGTTGCGTCAAGGTAGAGGCCATCAAGTAAGCATACTACCATGCAAGTCCTATCATAGTATGATTATAATAGTAAGGTAAAGCAATAGCAGTTCTATATTAGCCATGCGTAATAGGTGCTACGAGATTGGGTGGGATGTGCGCGTGAGTGCGTGTGTACCCAGAGGCCGGAGATGGCCTTGGCCTACGCGCTCCCGGTGTGGAGCGCCATGGCCGAAACAGCGAAGTCCGACGACGAGCAGGGGAAAGACCAGGGCTCACCGTTGGTGTCGTGGGAGATAGGATGGCGGTGCAGTGGCGGGTCGTGGCCGTGTAGAGACGAAGTCGTGCAGTGCCGAGCAGTAGCGTCGACGTGCTTGATCGGGGCGACGTCCTCCGCTCCGGCGACACCGGCGACGTCGCGTGGCTTCGGCGCTCCCCCTTCTTCTTCCTCTTCTCCCTCTTCTCTCTTGGCTCGGGTGCGCAGTGGACGGCCACAAAGTGGTGGTGGGGCGATGAGAGAGCTCAGGGGCTCCTGGGGCCGGGGCTTTTATAGCCGAGCTCCATGGCACCCATGGCGGACGGTGATCGAGCGGTGGAGGCGTGTGCATTGCATCCAACGGCCCGCGCGTGGTTGCGTAGGCGCAGCGCAAGGGGACAGGGTCATGCTCCCAACGTGACCCCTGGCCCGCACCTGCCACGCCGGTCGGGGCTCGGTCGGAGGAGTGTTCGGCGTGGGGAGGAAGACGACACTGTGGCTGGGGGCGGCTGACGTGTGGGGCCCGTGCGGCAGCGACATTAGGCGAAGCGGACGAGTGCGTGGGCGTAAGCGGCATGCTGGGCTGGCTCGTGGGCCACGTGCGCGCGCGCTGGGTGGAAGGTGGGCACGGTTGGGCTGGCTGGGCCACGAAGCCGAGCGGGCCGAGGCGGCTTGCGAGGCCTTCCTCTTCTTTTTCTTTTTCTATTTTGTTTTTCTTCTTCTTCATTTTGAATTCAAATTTGTTTTAGAATTCGAATTCAAATCTGGTGGAGTTTTTGTTATACAAAAATGGAAATAGTTTTCTCTTTAAGCATTTATTCTTTGGTTTGAGTAATAATTACTTTATGGTTTATGTCTTCAAAGGAGTTGTTAAGCATTACATAAAGCAAATGAAAATCCAAATCACCAGTGGTATTAATGTGCATGCAAGGTTCATTTAGCTAGGGAACTTAATTCACATGTTTATGCCAAGAGTTATGCCATGCTTATGTATTGACTTAGGTTGGGGTTAGACCTAATGCATCTCTTAGGTTGGGTTTCTATACATGACACTCATCAACACATGGGAGTTTTAAGAAAAATTTTGTAGTTGGTATTTTTAGTGTATGGATTTTTGGGTTGTTACAGTCCTACCCCCTTAACAGAATCTCGTCCCTGAGATTAAAGCGTAACATACTCTTCGAAGAGGTAAGGGTAATGTAGCCAGAGGTCAGACACTTTCTCCCATGTTGCTTCTCTCTCTGTGTGATTGCTCCATTGGATCTTGCACATAGGAATAGTTTTGCTTCGGGTCTCCTTGGTGTCTCTCCCCAGAATTCTGATAGGATGTTCTTTATACTCGAGGGTGTCTTGAATGTCAAGTGTATCAGTTGGAACTACTTCATTGGGCACTCTCAAACACTTGCGTAGCTATGAGACATGGAATACGAGATGTACACCCGCCAATTCCTCAGGTAGCTCAAGTTTGTAGGCGAGCTTTCCAATCCTCTTGCAAATCTTGTATGGGCCAACAAATCTAGGGGCAAGCTTTCCTTTCACATGGAATCTGACGGTTCCACGTAGCGGGGATACCTTGAGATAGACGAAATCTCCCACATTGAACTCAAGTTCTCTTCTCCTTTTGTCAGCATAGCTCTTGTATCGACTTTGAGCAATTCTCAAATTCTCCTTTACTTGCGCAACTCCTTCTTCTGCATCTTGAATCTTAGCGGAGTCAAAGAACGATCTTTCTCCCGGTTGGGACCACATCAAAGGTGTCTTACAAGGTCTGCCATGCAGAGCTTCAAATGGCGACATCTTGATACTGGCTTGGTAGCTGTTGTTGTATGATAACTCTGCATAGGGTAGACATTTCTCCCAATCAGAGCCATAATTCAGTACACTAGCGTGAAGCATATCTTCTAAGATCTGATTTACTCGTTCTGTCTATCCACCTGTCTGTGGGTGATAAGCGGTACTGAAATCAAGTTTGGTTCCAATGGACTTGTGTAGAGCTTCCTAGAATCGGGACACAAACTGAGGACCACGATTAGATACAATACTAGAGGGAGCTCCATGCAGTCTGAGAATATGCTCAACATATAGATCTGCTAATTTTTTAGCATTGGCCTTGGTCTTAACTGGTACAAAGTGAGCAATCTTGGTCAAACGATCAACAATCACCCAGATGGAGTCATTGCCTTTCTGTGAACGGGGCAATCCAACTATGAAATCCATGGATATGCTCTCCCATTTCCACTCAGAAACATCAAGAGGCTTTAGCAATCCTGCGGGCCTTTGATGTTTAGCCTTGACTCTATTATAGGTGTCACATCGTGCCACATGTCCCGCAATGTCTGTCTTCATGCCTTTCCACCAAAAGTGTTTCTTCAAGTCTTGATACATCTTTGAATTTCTAGGGTGGATACAGTACTTAGAATCATGGGCCTCAGACAGAATTTTCTCTCGTAGTGCTAGATCAAAAGGGACACAGATTCTATCCTTGAACCTGATGGTTTCTTGTTCATCTTCTTGGTGGTTGGTCTTGTAGCCTAGTTTCATCAGACCACGGAGATATTCAATCTCTTCACAACTTTTCTAAGCTTGACGGATGCGATCTATAAGATCATACTGTATGCGGAGCTCATTCAACAAGCCATGTGGTAGTATCTCATGCTGGAAATCTTCAATCTCTTCCTTGAGCTCAGGTGGTATGGATTCAGTGATCAAAGTGTGACAGTAACTCTTGCGACTGAGAGCATCTACGACTACATTAGCTTTTCCCGGGTGGTAGTGAATTTCTAGGTCATAATCCTTGATCAACTCTAGCCATCGACGTTGCCTCATGTTTAGATCTTCCTGAGTGAAGAAGTACTTCAAGCTCTTGTGATCTGTATAGATATCACACTTGTTGCCTATCAAGTAGTGTCTCTAGATCATCAAAGCATGCACAACTGCTGCTAACTCAAGATCATGGGTTGGGTAACGGTTCTCGTGTTCTTTCAACTATCGAGACGCATATGCTATCACTCTTCCATCTTGCATCAGTACACAACCAAGTCCTTGACGGGATGCATCACAATAGACTATGAAATCTTTGCTGATATCAGGCAATGCTAGCACAGGAGTTGTGGCAAGCTTCTGTTTCAATTCCCGGAAGCTTTGTTCGCACTAGGGCATCCATTCAAACTCCTTAGTCTTCTTTAGAAGGTTGGTCATTGGACGAGCTATCTTGGAGAAGTTTTCGATGAATCGGCGATAATATCCAGCCAATCCCAAGAAACTTCTGATTTCTATCACATTACGGGGTTGATCCCACTCTTTCACAGCTTCAATCTTGGCTTGGTCAACTATGACACCTTCAGTTGACAGTACATGGCCTAAGAAGGCAACTTCCTGTAGCCAAAATTCACATTTACTGAACTTTGCGTAGAGCTGATGTTGGGCTAGTTTCTCAAGCACCGTTCTCAGATGATGTTCATGTTCTTCAGCAGTGGATGAATAGACAAGGATGTCATCAATGAATACTACCACGAACTTATCTAGTTCATCCATGAAAACCTTATTCATCATGTTCATGAAGTATGCGGGAGCATTCGTGAGTCTAAAGGACACCACGGTGAACTCAAACTGCCCATACCTAGTCACAAAAGCTGTCTTCGGGATGTCACTCTCTCGAATCTTCATCTGATGATAGCCAGATCTGAGATCAATCTTGGAGAAATACTTGGCACCTCGAAGCTGATCAAGCAAATCATCGATTCTTGGCAGAGGGTACTTGTTCTTGATGGTGACTACGTTCAAGTTCCGGTAGTCAATGCACATTCTCATTGAGCCATCCTTCTCCTTAACAAATAGAACGGGGGATCCCCAGGGTGAAGCACTGGGTCTGATATATCCCTTCGAGATGAGCTCATCAAGCTATTTCTTGAGCTCGGCCAGCTCATCAACTGACATGCAATAGGGTCTCTTGGCAATAGGTCATGTTCCTGGCAAAAGATCAATAATGAACTCTACATCATGGTCTGGTGGCATACCCAGTAATTCTTCAGGGAATACATCGGGATAGTCTCTGACCACAGGCACATCATGAACTGTCTTCTCCTCTTTTTGTGATTCTGAACTTGCTTTAAGGGCACATAGGATAGAGGTGGACTTTCCAGACTGGGGTTCACACCTGATGACTTGGCCTGATGGGTGGGTCACTTGGACGTATCTCGGTGAACATGATATGATACCATGGTGAATGGTTAGCCAATCCATGCCTAAGATGACATCTAGGTTAGTGGAAGGTAACAGGGTTAGGTCGGCTTTAAAGATAAGACCCTCAATGGTAAGACTCACTCCCTTACAGATGTGGGTGCATTTTAGGTCTCCTAAGGGTGAACTGGTGATGATAGGCTTTTCACATAGGGTTACAGGCAGGTCATGTTCTCATGCAAACTTGGATGATATGTAAGAACAAGTTGCTCTAGAGTCAAATAGAACTGATGCAGTATTGCCTTTAACTAAAAACATACCGTACACAACGTCAGGGGCAGCTTGTGCTTCCTCGGCATCCAGATGGTTGAGACGCCCATGGGTAGTAGATCCCTTGAACTGAGACTTCTGAGTAGCTGAGTTCTGTGGGCACTCAGTGGCTTTGTGACCTAGTTGGCCACAAGCGAAGCAGGTGAAAGGCATACTGCCTGTAGGGGTTGGCGCGGGTGCCTTCCAGTTTCTAGTGCTTGGTGCAGAGCGGTTCTGTGCTGGGCGTTCATTCATAGAGAGGGAACGGTTGAAACGGTCCTGAGTGTTGTGGTCCTGAGCATAACAGTCCCGGGTGTAACAATCCTGAGCAGGGCGGGAGTATTTGGCGGTGTAGCCTCCACTACCCCTACTCGATCTAGGGTTGCCATCCCTATTGTGGCGAGAGCGTTCCCTAGATGGTGCATCACTGCGGAACCTCTTACGATCACGGCCATGAAAGGACTCCTCAGGCTTACGCTTCCTCTCCCTGTACTCCTCTCCAGTTTCAGCACGGTCTTTCTCAATCTGGATGCAGTGATCCACCAGAGCACGCAACGTGTTACTCTCAATACCGCCAAACTTCAGCTTGATGTGCGGGTTAAGTCCCTTGCGGTAATAGTATAGCTTTTCCTTCTCAGAGTTCACAACATAGGGAGGTGCATAGCACAGAAGATTGGTGAAACGAGTAGTGTACTCAGTCACCCTGTCCTTTCCCATCTTGATGTTGTAGAACTCCTCAGCTTTGGCCTCCATGATACCCTTGGGAATGTGATACTCAGTGAATGCTTCGATGAACTCATCCCACCAGATGTTGGCAGGGTCCTCATGGGAATCACTGAAACTGTCCCACTAGGTGTGTGCTGCACCTATGAGCTAGTGTGTGGCAGCTCCAACACTCTCCTCGTCGGTGAAAGTAGTGAGGTCAAGCTTCTTCTCCATCTCCTTGAGCCAGTCATCGGCTACAAGCGGGTCAGGGTCGGTACCATCATATGTGGGTGGCCTTAGCTTCAGGAATCCTTCCAGCTTCCTTTGGAAGTCATTCTACTGACCTCCCTGGCGATGGTTTGCTCTGTCAACAAGGGCTGCAAGAAGTTGGGTCTGCTGTGCCATCACTTTTGCCAGGTTCGGTGGTGGTGGTGGCAGAATGTTCTCCTCAGGCAGCGAGGTATTCTCCAGGTTGAAGGGTATCCCTCCATGTCCACGGCCACGGCCACAGCCACGGTTGTTGCCACCACATCCCCCATTGGGTTCAACCGGTTTAGGGGTGGGCGCACATCCATGGTTCATTAGGCGATTAGATCGGCGATTCGGCATCTGCAACATGGATCATAGAAATTTCAGTGTTTGTGCCATAAGTGCTTATAATTCAATATGATTACATGATTTTGATGATTTAAAGAAAAACATTTATACTATCCAACACTCATTACAAAGAAGCAATAAGATCCATAAGATGCAATAAGATCCAAAACATTCATTACATGGGTTTTATTACATAGCATCATCTCCAGTAGCTACACCTGAAGACTTGCGAGAATCGTACTACGCATAGTGTCTCATATTACATCTCATAAGGGGTACATCATGGGGTACAACTTATGGAAGCCTCTGACATGACTCATGACCATGCAGGGCCATCTACTCTAACTCATACACCGCCGCTGGGATACGACTGTTCTCGATCTTGATCTCCTCGTCAGACTTGTGAAGTCGGGACACGTACTTCAAGGTCTCGGCGAGCTCCTCAGTAGGCCTGGCTCTAGGTAGGGTAGGGTAGGCGTCTAGGTTGAGGCAAGTTGGGGCTAACTTGAACTCCTCTATCCTAGGCTTCGTCTTGCTGCGAATCTCCTTGGGTAGCTGATCCCACATACCCTTCATCTCCCTAAGGCGCTTCCTGTCAGACTTCTGCCAAGCCTGCCATGTCCTCTCACACTTGTCCTGTAGGAACTCGTTCTGCCTGAGTGCCTCGATCAGGTGACCCTGGTTGCGAACGGCCTTCTTCTTGAACTCCTCTAGATCCTGAGTCATGGTCTTGTTCCGAGATTGGATTTTCAGCATATCAATCCCCTTGGTCCTTTCTCTGTCTCCTCTGCAGTTGAACTTAGCCTTCTTGTCATCCAACTCTCTCTGCAACTCTAAGACCTTACTGTTGAGGTAGCAGTTCATGTTGCCTAGGTCGGTGGCTTTGTCCTATAAGTCGGCGACCTCGGTTCTGTGGATTTCTTCATGACGGTTGAGCTCGTCCTGTAGCTTGGCAACTGTCTCAAGCAGACTAGCTCGCTCCTGTGCTCCCTGCGAGTCTCGCTCCTAGTTCTCCCACAGAAGGGCCTAGTCCTGACGTCTCCTCTGCTCCAGCTGGGTCACGTACCTGTCCTGCTCCAGTAGGTGGATAGCTAAGATGCGAAGGCATTTGTCCTCCTCGGCAAGGATAACTCTGCCAGCTGCGAAACTCTGCTCACTGGGGGTAAGGCTGAGGTCGAGGGCCTAGGGAAGTAGACAGAACTCTATCGTCTTTAGGTGTTCGAAGTGGTCCCTCATCACTCTACGAAGTGCCTTGTGTGAGATAGCTTGCAGTCCCTCCTCGACTGTGTCCTCTATAGTCAACTCGGTGAAAGTTGGGACAGAGGTAACGTAGTGCTAGCTGGGAACTCGACTGAGGTGACAATCGGTCCATCGATTCCTCCTTCCTGACCTGGCTTCTCGGTGCAGGTGACCTTGACAAGCTCGTCGGGGACACCTAACATGTCGAGAACTCAGCAGAGGGTCTGTGCAAAACCCCCTAGCTCATGTAGGTCGAAGGTAAGCTTGGCGTGGTCTAGAGGTAGCGGTCCTAGAGGCGGCCAGTCGACATTCATTGCCATCTGCATAATTTAAGGAACAGGAGTCAGCAGGTCAATGATAGATAAGCCTTGCATAAAAGTAAATGTAGGGTCGGTATATAACCGAAAGTAGGGCTGTTCACATCCTATTCTATCGTCCATTTCTGAGGGTTTCGTCCTATGGTCAAGTATGGCTCTGATACCAACTGAAACGCCCCTAATTTCCGCGAAGGGAAATCCACAGAGTCGAAGTGTAATAAGACCGTTGTAGATCATATTACCCAAATTTCCAGTCGAATACCACATCCATACAACGATAATATCAGAGTACAAATAGTGCGGAATTACATAATTTATTACATCGCCGCATTGGTGGAATCAAAAGTAGCATTTATTCAGAACAGCTTGAAGATAAGATCACCAAACTCGAGCATAGGCACAAACCCCTCAACCGTCAAACTCCTCGGAGCTATACTCCTCAGCAGAACCTATGTGCCAAAATTTATCAATACGATTTGTACTGGCCACTCCCACCCTATGAGCATCGCTTTGTGGAAATTGGATGCAAGTTGGATATAATCAAAAGGAACCTATAAGGCTGGGGTTTCCTATGCAATAGCATATCAAGTATATAATAATAGTTGGTCAAGTTTTAACACCATTCTCACACACATTCCACCCCATTCCCTTTCCAGAGCCAGGTTTCGATCCTGGGATCGATATACCACCATCTCCACACCATCACCAAATCACAACCATACCATCGCTCAGTCGATAGGCCAACTCCCTCTCAGCACTGTCTCAAGGCCCGTTGCCCCAGGCTACGACCGACGCTCTCTCACGGGAGAAGAAGAGAAGGACTCATCTCACTATCTAGTTTAAGCGAAACCCAGGAAAGGTCCATAGCCGACAAGTCGGCATATGTATCGATCGATCAACCATACACTCTACAGAGGTTTTACATAACCACAAGATCTGCCTTCTTCGCTGACCGTCGTCAACTAGGCTGATTCCAGCCGCTTGCTAGCCTAGGATAATGCCACTCTACCATTCAGCCCTGGTACACCCCAAGTCTAGTCTGGGGTGGCTGAAACTGTGAGTCATGAGCCAGGTCCACAAGGTGTCCATGAAGTCTTGGAAGGGTGTGGGGGAATCCTTCGCACCCCGTACCTCCCTCGCACTTTCCGCTATCAATCTAGCAGTAGTGGCAATATCCTACCAAGTAGTCCGGCCATCCCGCACCATATAGGGCGAGTAGTTCGTAAGGCTTCTCGGTGAATCTGAGTACTAGTAAGTCCTTAGGGATGACCAAGCCAGAATGTCTTCATCAGGGTTTCCATTTACCGTGCCACCACAGCACCTCCATCCCGGGCTCCTCCCATCACAGGTTCACACCCAGGACCACCTTATATACCATTTACCCACCACAGGTATCCATTTCCAAGGGTGCTCAGGCAGCACCCCATGGCTAGACTTGCCGCAGGCTCGTCGTATACTCCAACTTGGTCGACACAACCCTTACCCTCCACGCACCCAAGGCACACACACAGCACTCTCCCCATAGTCCAGATAACACCAGTTTCCACCATGCATCACTGTAGTACAAGCGTAGTAGAAGTAATAAGCAATGAAATATAGCAGCAAGCGTGTGTCTAGCCTAATAGCAGGGTAAGCAGGGGTAAGGTTGTGTCAAGGTAGAGGCCATCAAGTAAGCATACTACCATGCAAGTCCTATCATAGTATGATTATAACAGTAAGGTAAAGCAATAGCAGTTCTATATTAGCCATGCGTAATAGGTGCTACGAGATTGGGTGGGATGTGGCACCTTCAGTGTAGTCATCTCCGTACTCCTCACGGTACTCATGATCCTCGTCCGTCTGGTTCTCCTCCGAGTCTGCAACGATCACATTATAGTCGCGTTAGCGATGTTTATAGAATAGCACAAAGAAGCAATGAAAATTCAAAAGAGCCAAATGCAATCAAACATGGGTTCATTGTGTAGATCTCGATTTTAGATGAATTTTGGTCCTAGTTTCATATTTTTCTGAGGTCGTATGAATTAGTTATGAATTTTCGAAGACTAAATCATCTCTGAAAATGGAAAAAGGCTGAATTAATCCCGGGCTGACACGTGTCACGCTGTGACTGGTCCACATGGCATGCTGACGTCAGCATGACGTCAGCATGACATCATCATTTTGGCTCCGAGCTGACAAGTGGGGTCCTGCTGATGTCTTCTTGATGTCAGCATGACGTCATCAACGTCATCGTTTCTGACAGGTGGGGCTAGAGGCTCTTAGGTCACTCACATGTGGGTCCGACCAAAGTCAACGGCGAGTCAACGGTCAATGGGTCAGGGTCACTGACGTGTGGGGCCAGGGCTGCTGACGTCAGCAGCTGATGTCATCGTGACGTCAGCATGACGTCACCTCGACTGTGTTATTACTGATAGGTGGGACCCGCATGACGTCAGCATGACGTCACCCACTGACAAGTGGGTCTAGCGGCTCTGTGTCACTGACATGTGGGCCCAGGTCAACAGTCAACGTTGACCGGTCAACGGTCAACGGTCAACTCGGACTGGGTCTCAAACGGGCTCTAGCGGGCTCGGGTTGGGCCGGTCTGGGCCGGCTCAGCCCAAACACATGGCATGCTGTGGCGCTGCCACGTCGTTGCCATGGGCCTCCACTGGGCTTCGTCCACAGCTCGGCCCACACTGCGTGGTTCACGGTGGACTGGCGTTCATGATCCATGGACCATAGGCTGGGTCTTCGGTGGACCGAGTCTATGCTTCTTCCCTCTGGCCTGGTCCATGTACACCGGGTGCAGGCGCATGCGGCCGATGAGGGAATCCTCTGCCTCCTTCCCCGGCGTGCTCCCACCGGTGATGTGCTCTCTAGTGAGCTCTTATGGCGGCGCTGGCATCTAATTGAGGTGGGGAAAAGCTTCACCAGGCCATGGCGAACATGATGGTGGGGTCTAGGTGGTGGCCGGGGCTTTCTAGGGCG
This sequence comes from Miscanthus floridulus, assembly GCF_019320115.1. Lineage (NCBI taxonomy): Eukaryota > Viridiplantae > Streptophyta > Magnoliopsida > Poales > Poaceae > Miscanthus > Miscanthus floridulus. Next base: position 140,588,581 of record NC_089588.1, read on the forward strand.
TTGGCCATGGCGGTCGGTAGCTTGGTGGTGCTCGCCGGTGGTGAGGTCGCACGTGTAGGCTCCCTGGTGGCTCGGCTAGGCGGATAAGGGCTTTTGTGGGTCTGTGGGAGCACGGCGAGGGCGTCCAGGGCTCAAGGCGGGGCTTCGGGTCCTCATGTGGCCGGTAGGGGCTCCATGACATCCATGGCGGCATGGTGGCAACGGCGAGGCACGCAGGAGCACTACGGGGCTCCGATGGGGCGGTCACGGCATGGTCGCGAATGTGCGCGTGAGTGCGTGTGTACCCAGAGGGCGGAGACGGCCTTGGCCTACGCGCTCCTGGTGAGGAGCGCCATGGCCAAAACAGCGAAGTCTGGCGGCGAGCAGGGGAAAGACCGGGGCTCACCGTTGGTGTCATGGGAGATAGGATGATGGTGTAGTGGCGGGTCGTGGCCGTGTAGAGATGAAGCCGTGCAGTGCCGAGAAGCAGCGTCGACGTGCTTGATCGGGGCGATGTCCTCCGCTCCGGCGACACCGGCGACGTCACGCAGCTTCGGCGCTCCCCCTTCTTCTTCCTCTTCTCCCTCTTCTCTCTTGGCTCGGGTGCGTAGTGGACGGCCACAAAGTGGCGGCGGGGCGATGAGAGAGCTTAGGGGCTCCCGGGGCCGGGGCTTTTATAGCCAAGCTCCATGGCACCCATGGCGGACGACGATCGAGCGGTGGAGGCACGTGCATTACATCCAACGGCCCGCGTGTGGTTGCGTAGGTGCGGCGCAAGGGGACAGGGTCATGCTCCCAGCGTGACCCCTGGCCCACACCTGCCACGCCGGTCAGGGCTCGGTCGGAGGAGTGTTCGGTGTGGGGAGGAAGACGACACTGCGGCTGGGGGCGGCTGACGTGTGGGGCCCGTGCGGCAGCGACATTAGGCGAAGCAGACGAGTACGTGGGCGTAAGCGGCGTGCTGGGCCAACTCGTGGGCCACGTGCACACGCGCTGGGTGGAAGGCGGGCGCGGTTGGGCTGGCTGGGCTGTGAAGCCGAGCAGGCCGAGGTGGCTTGCGAGGCCTTCCTCTTCTTTTTCTTTTTCTATTTTGTTTTTCTTCTTCTTCGTTTTGAATTCAAATTTGTTTTAGAATTCGAATTCAAATCTGGTGGAGTTTTTGTTATACAAAAATGGAAATAGTTTTCTCTTTAAGCATTTATTCTTTGGTTTGAGTAATAATTACTTTATGGTTTATGTCTTCAAAGGAGTTGTTAAGCATTACATAAAGCAAATGAAAATCCAAATCACCAGTGGTATTAATGTGCATGCAAGGTTCATTTAGCTAGGGAACTTAATTCACATGTTTATGCCAAGAGTTATGCCATGCTTATGTGTTGACTTAGGTTGGGGTTAGACCTAATGCATCTCTTAGGTTGGGTTTCTATACATGACACTCATCAACACATGGGAGTTTTAAGAAAAATTTTGTAGTTGGTATTTTTAGTGTATGGATTTTTGGGTTGTTACACTTGGATTCTCTCCCAATCTCACAATGATGATGAATCAATGTTGGAGATGAGTGGGAGGGCTTTGGCTAAGCTCATAAGGTTGCTATGTCAATGAAAATGTACAAGTCAGTGAGCTTGAGCCGGCCATGGGACTTAAATAGAAGCCCCCATGAAATAGAACCGTTGTACCCCTACACTAGGCACACTGCGGGCTGACCGGATGCTCCGGTCAGACTGACCAGACTCTAGACCCAGTGTCTGGTCAACCGATGTAAGCCACGTGTCATTGTCCTTTCAATAGGAACCACCCAATCGCAACGGCTAAGTAGCGACCAGACGCTCCGGCACAAGTGACCGGACGCTAGACCCCCAGCGTCCGGTCATTTACAGTAAGGTTCCAAACTAGGTTTTCTTCGACCGGACACGTCCGGTCCACCTCGACCGGACACACCTCAGCGTCCGGTGCAAAACCCTAGATACTGTGCTGACCCGTCAGTTCGACCGGACCCAGACTTCTAGCGTCCGGTCAATAGACCGATGCCGGCGTCTTCACTGCTACGCCTGACCGGACGCGTCGGTCCACCCAAGACCAGCGTCCGGTCACAGTGAAAATAGTGAGACTGAGTTCATTTCTCCTCTATCTTCTTCACCCTTGCTCAAATGTGCTGACCACCAAGTGTATCACCTTGTGCACATGTGTTAGCATATTTTCATAAACATTTTCAAGGGTGTTAGTGATCCACTAGATCCTAAATGCATATGCAATGAGTTAGAGCATCTAGTGGCACTTTGATAACCGCATTTCGATACGAGTTTCACTCCTCTTAATAGTACGGCTATCTATCCTAAATGTGATCACACTCACTAAGTGTCTTGATCACTAAAACAAAATGGCTCCTACATTTTATACCTTTGCCTTCAGCCTTTTGTTTTTCTCTTTCTTCTTTTCCAAGTTCAAGCATTTGAACATCACCAATGTCATGATCTTTGTCATTGCTTCATCACTTAGAGTAGTGCTACCTATCTCATGATCATCTTGATAAACTAGGTTAGCACTTAGTGTTTCATCAATTAACCAAAACCAAACTAGAGCTTTCAATCTCCCCCTTTTTGGTAATTGATGACAACCCTTATACAAAGATATGAATTAAAGTTCATTTGAATCCATGTTGCTTGCCCAAGCATATTTACCATGTGTAAAGGATATGGACAAGTTTCATGAACTCCATATGATAGCAATTGCTCCCCCTACATATGTGCTAAGAGTTTGGATTGAAGCTTTGCACATATGATTAGATAGGAAATATAGGAGACAATTTCTACCAAATGATGCTAAGGTATAAGAGATGGACCTTTGAAGCGTGATACCAATCGGAGTGCACCAATGTACCATCCTTAGCACCATTAGTAACTAGACATACACAAAAACTAGAATACCTCATGAGATCAATATTACAAGCAAGGGTCTAGTTTCTATAGAATGAACATAGGTCTAGTTACTTTAGCCTATGCATGCTAGTTTTTCATTTCAACATTCAAACCTACAACTATCATACACCACACAAGCACGGATATTGAAATTTAAAACTTATGCCATGCAAGCAAATATATGTAATGCACATTCAAATGCACCATACAAGTTCATGAGCTTGCTCCCCCTATTTGTATGCTAAAAACTTTAATTGATCCCCTTCCTTTGTTATATTTTATCTCTCCCCCTTTGTTCCTTTGTTGTCTTTTCACTATCTTTGTACACTATTTCTCCCTCATTGTCATCAATGACCACAAAGGTTTAAAGTATAGATAGGGTAGGATTATCAATGTCAATAATTAGCACAAAAGGTGACCTCAAATTATAGATAGGTTGGGGTGAAATCATGTGAAATGAGGATCATTTTCCCAATTTGGTTCAATCTAGATTATTTGCAAAAGATATTTAACTCGGTTTGATCCAAGGACAAGCTTATTCACACCTCCAATAAGGGTTATCTTGTACCATGTTGAGTTAAACACTTATAGCTTATTTTCTAGATCAAATACTAGGTTTACAAGCCCACAAACATGTCATATGATACCACTAGATCATTTCAAACATACAAGCAATAGTGGTACCATACAAGCATCAAATTCATTTGATTTTCATGTATGAGCCTATTCAAATATGAAATATGTCTAGATGCACTAAACATGTCCTTAGCAAGGATGTATGTTATGCCAATCAATTTTTACCTTGTATTGCTCGAAGGAGAGGCATGTCATATAAATTGGGGGTGCATCAACACATATTGGAGAAGTCAAGTATGTTCAATTCATTCCTTAGCTTGCAAAATCTCTTCTCATCAAGTGGCTTGGTGAAGATATCGGCAAGTTGATCTTCGGTGCCCACACTCTCAATGCAAATGTCCCCTTTTTGTTGGTGATCTCTTATGAAATGATGACGGACATCTATATGCTTTGTTCTTGAGTGTTGAACCGGGTTGTTGGTGAGCTTTACGGCACTTTCATTATCACATAGCAATGGCACTTGCCTGAACTTGATTCCAAAATCACTCAAAGTGGCCTTCATCCAAAGTAATTGTGCACAACAACTACCGGCTGAAATGTACTCCGCTTCGGTGGTTGAAAGTGCTATACTATTTTGCTTCTTTGATGACCAAGACACAAGTGATCTTCCCAATAGTTGACATGTGCCCAATGTGCTCTTTCTCTCAACTTTGCATCTCGCATAATCGGAGTCCAAATATCCAATCAACTCAAATCTTGCTCCTTTGGGATACCATAATCCAACATGTTGTGTATGCTTCAAGTACCTCAATATTCTTTTTGTTGCTTTCAAATGACTTTCTCTTGGTGAGGCTTGGAATCTAGCACACATGCATACACTAAACATCACATCCGGCCTTGATGCGGTCACATAGAGTAGGCTTCCAATCATAGACCGATACATCTTTTGATCCACCATGTTGCCACTAGCATCACTATCCAAGATTCCACTTGTCCCCATTGGTGTACTAATAGCTTTAGCATCATCCATTCCAAACTTCTTGAGCATGTCCTTGATATACTTGCCTTGACTCACAAATGTGCTATACTTCATTTGCTTGATTTGAAGACCAAGGAAGTAGCTAAGCTCTCTAATCATGGACATTTCAAACTCATTAGCCATCATTTTGCCAAACTCCTCACAAAATTCTTGATTTGTTGACCCAAAAATGATATCATCAACATAGATTTGCATCACAAACAAGTCCTTTCCAAGCTTCTTGGCGAAGAGAGTAGTGTCAACCTTTCCCATCTTAAATCCCTTAGAGAGTAGGAAGTCCCTCAATCTCTCATACCATGCTCTAGGTGCTTGCTTCAATCCATACAAAGCCTTTGTCAACTTGTACACAAGGTTGGATTTCTTTTCATCCTCAAAACTGGGAGGTTGCTCAACATACACAAGCTCATTGATGTACCCATTTAGAAATGCACTTTTCACATCCATTTGGTACAACTTGATGTTGTGGGCACAAGCATAAGCTAGCAAGATCCTAATTGCTTCCAATCTTACAACCGGGGCATATGTTTCTCCAAAGTCAAGACCTTCAACTTGAGTGTAACCTTAAGCCACTAATCTTACTTTGTTCCTTATTACTATTCCATCTTGATCTTGCTTGTTCCAAAAGACCCACTTGGTTCTAATCACATTATGATCCTTAGGCCTCTCAACTAACTCCTATACTTGGTTTCTTGTGAAGTTGTTTAGCTCTTCATACATAGCATTGACCCAATCAACATCCCTCAAAGCTTCATCTATCTTCTTAAGTTCAATGGATGACACAAATGAGAAATGCTCACAAAATGAAGCCAATCTTGATCTTGTTTGCACACCTCTTGAAATATCACCAATGAAAGTGTCCAATGGATGATCTCTTGCAACATTGGTTGGTTGAAGCACTTGCACTTGATTGCTAGCATTTGATTGATCACTTGGTTGAGATGATGAACTAGCCATTTATTGATCTTGCACATTGCCATCACTAGTGCTTGCTTGGATTTGATCATGAGAACCACTTGCTTGCACATTTGAGTTAGAGAGTACTTGATTCTTGTCATCTTCAACATCAATCACCACTCTAGGCCTTAACTCACCAATGTTCATGTTTCTCATTGCCTTGACCAATTGAGTGCCTTTCACATCATCTAGATTCTAATCTTCCTCTTGGGAACCATTTGTTTCATCAAACTCCACATCATGAACCTCTTCAAGAGTACCACTAGCCAAATTCCAAACTCTACAAGCCTTGCTAGTAGTGGAGTAACCAAGCAAGAAACCTTCATCACATTTCTTTTCAAACTTGCTCAATCTAGTGCATTTCTTCAATATATAGCATTTACAACCAAATACCCGAAAGTATGCTATGTTAGGCTTTCTTCCATTCAAAAGCTCATAAGGTGTCTTCTTCATCATGGGGTGACAATAGAGTCGGTTGCTATAATAGCAAGCCGTGTTGATTGCTTCGGCCCAAAATAAATGACTCACATTGTACTCACTCAACATTGATCTTACCATGTCAATCAAAGTTCTATTCTTTCTTTCAACTAAGCCATTTGATTGAGGAGTGTACTTGGCCGAGAATTGATGTCTAATTCCAAATTCATCACACAACTCATCAATTCTAGTGTTCTTGAATTCACTACCATTGTCACTTCTAACTTTCTTGATGGTTGTTTCAAACTCATTGTGAATGCCCTTGACAAATGATTTGAATGTTGCAAACACATCACTCTTGTCAACAAGAAAGAACACCCATGTGTATCTAGTGAAATCATCCACAATCACAAATCCATATTTGTTTCCACCAATGCTATTGTATGTGGTTGGTCCAAACAAGTCCATATGCATCAATTCAAATGCCTTAGATGTGCTCATCATGCTCTTCTTAGGATGTGTGTTACCAACTTGTTTTCCGGCTTGACATGCACTATATAGCTTATCCTTCTCAAATGTGACATCTTTCAAGCCTCTAACTAAGTCATGCTTAATCAACTTGTTCAATTGTTTCATTCCAACGTGACCAAGCCTTCTATGCCATAACCAACCCATGCTAGACTTAGTGATCAAACATGTTGACAATTGAGCTTCTCTAGCATTGAAATCAACCAAGTATAGATTCTCATATCTAAATCCTTTGAATATCAAGTTAGAGCCATCTACACTTATAATCTCTACATCATCCACACCAAATATGCACTTGAAACCAAGATCACACAATTGAGCTACCGACAATAGGTTGAAGTTCAAGCTCTCTACTAGTAGCACATTGGAAATGCTCAAATCATTAGATATTGCAATCTTACCAAGTCCTTTGACCTTGCCTTTGCCATTGTCACCAAATGTGATACTATCAATCCCATTGCTCTTGTTTTCATTGATTGAATTAAACATTCTTGGATCACCGGTCATGTGTTGTGTGCACCCACTATCAAGCACCCAATGCCTTCCTCCGGCTTTATAATTGACCTACAAAAGAAAATCAATTCTTTTTAGGTACCCAAACTTGCTTGGGTCCTTGTAGGTTAGTCACCAAGGTCTTTGGTACCCAAATGGCCTTCTTCTTTGGGCCCACAATTGGTGTACCAATGAACTTAGCCTTCACACCATTGGCACCCTTATAAAGCATGTAACAAGAATCAAATTTGATTGAGGATACATTAGGTAGCTTGTTCTTGTTAGTCTTGAAATTTTGCTCTATATGCCCAACTTGCTTGCATCTATTGCAAAACCGACCATTGCCCTTCATAAAGCTAGCTTTGGGAGTGACAAAGGCCGCCTTGCCTTTCTTGGGGGTATAGTCTAATCCCTCTTTGTTGAGAAAAAATCTTTGGCTACCCAAGCACTTTAGCAAGTGGGCTTCTCCACCATAGGCATTACCTAAGGCACGAGTGAGCTCATTCACCTCCTTCTTGAGGTTCTCATTTTCCACCATAAGTGAGGCATCACAAGTGAGACCATCACTCAAGGGTGAAGTGGAAGTAGTAGTGCTACAAGAAGTGTTAGTGGAAGCAACTAAGATGGACTCATGAAAAGATTCATCAATAAGATCACATGTTATGATTACTTGCTCCTTCTAGGCTTCCTCCACTTTGACTTGCTCAATGAGAGAGGAGCGAGCCTTTTCAAGCTTAGAGTGAGCTTTGCCAAGCTTCTCATGGGCTTCCATTAGCCTCTCATGAGTGGCATTGAGCTCATCAAGGGATTGCTCAAGAAATTTGACTTTCTTATTCAATTCCTTGCACTCCTTTCTCTTCATCTCAAAGCAAGTGTGCACTTGCTCACACATGTCCATGAGCTCCTCCTTGGAGTACTCCTCATCATCATCATCACTCCTACAAGCATCACTTTCACATTCATCATCATCACTCACATCATATTGTACCTTGGTAGGTTTTGCCATGAGGCATGTCGATGGAGTGTCAAAGATGGAGGGCTTGTTGTTGATGGCGATGCTTGCTAGTGCTCTCTTGATAGATTTCTTGTCATCATCACTAGAGCTATCACTATCCGAAGAGCCATCACTATCCCATGTGACCACATAACCTCCACCCTTCTTCTTCTTTTGGAAGGTCATCCTCTTCTCCTTCTTCTCCTTCTTTTCTTTCTTATTCTCCTTGTGCTTCTTCTTCTCATCTTCATCATTATCACTATTGTAGGGACAATTTGCTACTACATGATTGGGGCTCTTGCAATTATAGCATCTTCTCACATACTCCTTCTTCTTGGTGTGATCTCTTCTCTTTCTTGCACCATAGCCCTTGTTCTTCATGAATTTGCCCATCTTGCGCACAAATAGAGTCATGGCTTCATCATCAATGTCACTAAGATCATCATCATCACTTGATTCTTTCTTGGACTTGCCCTTGTTCTTGGATGATGATGATGAGCTAGCCTTGAATGCTATACTCTTCTTCTTCTTGTCCTCTTCTTCCTTCTTGTCATCGTTGTCATCCCCCTCCCTTTCCACACGGTATGTCTCTTGTGTCATGACATCACCTAGTACTTGGTTGGGGGTAATGTCCTTCAATCCTCCTCTTATGATGAGCAATCTCAACATCTCAAATCTTGGAGGTAGGCACATCAAGAACCAATGAGAGACGTCATCATCCTTGATCTTCTCTCCCAAAGCCTTCAAGTCATTGACAATTACTTGCAATCGATGGAACATCTCCAGAATGCTCTCATCTTCCTTCATCTTGAAGCTTGTCAATTTGTCCTTGAGAATGTACAACTTGGCACTCTTCACCGCTGGTGTGCCCTCATACATTTCCTCCAATCTTGTCCACACCTCATTTGCTCTTTCACAATCCTTGATTTGCTCAAACACCTTAGAATCAATGGCATTGTATATGGTGTTGAGAGCCATTGTGTTGCATTGCTTGTTAGTCTTGTCTTGGTTGGTGGGATTGTCGGGATCGATGATAGCATAATCATTCTCGGTCACTTCCCATACTTGATCATTGATTGAACCAAGATACATCCTCATCTTTCTCTTCCAATAATCATAGCATGTGCCATCAAAGAACGGTGGTTTGCCCCCCACATGGTTGAACACAACTTGAGCCATAATTTGACACCGAGGTTGTTAAGCCTTTAATCAAATGGTGACCACGGCTTTGATACCACTTAAAAGGTCCTAATATGGCTAGAGGGGGGGTGAATAGCCTATTTAAAATTCTACAAATCAACTAGAGCAATTTGATTAGTAAGACAAACAGCGTAATGCAAACTTACTCTAGCTCTACGAGGGTTGCAAGCCACCTATCCAATCAATTCTAGTTGCAATGATAGCTAGACACACAACATGCTATGATACTACTCACTAAGAGCTCTCAATCTTTCTACTCTAAAGAGCTCCACTAAGCAAACTCAAATAGCAAAGCAAGCTCTCAAATCTAATTACACTAAAGAGCTTGCTACAACTAGTTTGCAAGAATATAAACGAGTGAGTAGGATGGTTATACTACCGTGTAGAGGAATGAACCAATCACAAGATGAAGATCAAGCCAATCACCGGGAGAATGCAAATGACAAGAGACAACCGATTTTTCTCCAGAGGTTCACGTGCTTGCCAACACGCTAGTCCCCATTGTGTTGACCAACACTTGGTGGTTTGGCGGCTAAGAGGTGTTTCACAAACCTCGTCCACACGATTGGACACCGCAAGAACCTACCCACAAGTGAGATAACTCAATGACACAAGCAATTTACTAGAGTTACCTTTCGGCACTCCGCTAGGGAAGGTACAACTCCCCTCACAATCACCGGAGACGGCCACGAACAATCACCAACTCGTGCCGATCCTCCACCGCTGCACCAAACCGTCTAGGTGGTGGCAACCACTAAGAGTAACAAGCGAAATCCGTAGCGTAACACAAATACCAAGTGCCTCTAGATGCAATCACTCAGGCAATGCACTTGGATTCTCTCCCAATCTCATAATGATGATGAATCAATGATGGAGATGAGTGGGAAGGCTTTGGCTAAGCTCACAAGGTTGCTATGTCAATGAAAATGTACAAGTCAGTGAGCTTGAGCCGGCCATGGGGCTTAAATAGAAGCCCCCACGAAATAGAACTGTTGTACCCCTACACTGGGCACACTGCGGGCTGACTGGACGCTCCGGCCAGACTGATCGGACTCTAGACCCAGCGTCCGGTCAACCGATGTAAGCCACGTGTCATTGTCCATTCAACAGGAACCACCCGATCGCAATGGCTAAGTAGCTACCGGATGCTCTGGCACAAGTGACTGGATGCTGGACCCCCAGCGTCCGGTCGTTTACAGTAAGGTTCCAAACCAGGTTTTCTTCGACCGGACATGTCCAGTCCACCTCGACCGGATACACCTCAGCGTCCGGTGCAAAACCCTGGATACTGTGTTGACCCGTCAGTTCGACCGGACCCAGACTTCCAGCGTCTGGTCAATTCAGACCCAGCGTCCGGTCAATAGACCGATGCTGTCGTCTTCACTACTACACCTGACCGGACGCACCGGTCCACCCAAGACTAGCGTCCGGTCACAGTGAAAACAATGAGACTGAGTTCCTTTCTCCTCTATCTTCTTCACCCTTGCTCAAATGTGCTAACCACCAAGTGTATCACCTTGTGTACATGTGTTAGCATATTTTCATAAACATTTTCAAGGGTGTTAGTGATCCACTAGATCCTAAATGCATATGCAATGAGTTAGAGCATCTAGTGGCACTTTGATAACCGCATTTCGATACGAGTTTCACTCCTCTTAATAGTACGACTATCTATCCTAAATGTGATCACACTCACTAAGTGTCTTGATCACTAAAACAAAATGGCTCCTACATTTTATACCTTTGCCTTGAGCCTTTTGTTTTTCTCTTTCTTCTTTTCCAAGTTCAAGCATTTGAACATCACCAATGTCATGATCTTCGTCATTGCTTCATCACTTGGAGTAGTGCTACCTATCTCATGATCATCTTAATAAACAAGGTTAGTACTTAGGGTTTCATCAATTAACCAAAACCAAACTAGAGCTTTCAGCGCCGGTGGCACCGTTGGACTATCCGCACTCTACGGGTGGACACTCTACCGGTGGAGTTTCAAACCCTTCTTACCTCTGTTCCATCGCCGAGTTGATCCACATCAACTCCAACTTCATCTCCTTTGGAAATGTGCCAACACCACCAAGTGTACATCGCTATGTGTATGTGTGTTAGCATTTTCAGAATCATTTTTCAAAGGATTAGCCACTCAACTTGCCACGCCACTCAATCCTAGCGACGATGCAAAGTTAGATCACTTGAGTGGCACTAGATGACCGATATGCAAACAAGTTTGCCCCTCTTGATAGTACGGCCATCTATCCTAAACCCGGTCACAAACTTCTCTACACACCTATGACCGGTTAAATGAAATGCCCTAGGTTATACCTTTGCCTTGCGTATTCCATTCCATCTCCTCCAATGTCGATGCAACACATGCACCAACACGATCAACAATGATATGATCCACTTCATATCATCACATGATCATATTGGTTCATCGATCTTCACTTCACTTGCTTTTCACTGTTGCCTTCATCCATCGGTGCCAAGTCTTGCTCAAGCTTCACCGCCACGTGGTCCATCGCTCCAAAGCCTCCGACTTGCCCTTCATGCTTGCAACCGGTCCATCAAGCCAAGTCTTGTCTTGATCTTCTCTACCTTGATCACATGACTCAATGTCATGTCTCATGTGCAATGAGCTCCTTCATCATCACATGTGTGAGCTTTGCAACATCTCCAAGCCATTTTCACCTTCATGGCATGTGTTGCTCACACATATGTACATATGGACTAATCACCTATGTATCTCACATAAACACAATTAGTCCACCTAGGTTGTCACTCAATTACCAAAATCACACAAGGATCTTTCAACGGTGCTCATGTAGGTTCCCATCTGACTCCAGCTGCTGCCCAATCGGCTGACCTGACTGCCCCTACTCCTGCTGCTCTAGAGATCCCAGAGTCAGCTAGGCTGACTCAAGAATCGGCTAAGCCGACTACTATTGCCCTTGCCGTCCAGGAACACCCAGAGTTGGCTAAGCCAATTCCAGAGTTGGCTGAGCCGACTTTCACTGTCTCGGGTGCCTCCGACGTGCCTCTAGGTGATTTTGCTTCTACCCTTGCTGCTATAGTTGGTATTGAGGTTGTGGATGTCTCTAAGGTTCTGGAAGAAGAGATGGTGAACTATGAGGCTACCCCGGAGAGGGTAGAGGTCAATGTGGTCTGTTTGTCCACCGATTACTATGTTGTGGGAGATGATTCAACGGCGGCGGAGTTTAATTTTGCTACAGAGAGTGTTGTATTTTAGAAACTAGATGACTCCGTCAACCATCTCAAGCCTCTACATGTGAAGGGCCATGTTAATGGCACGTCGGTCCACAGTATGTTGGTTGATAGTGGAGCAATTGTGAACTTGATGCCATATTCACTTTACAAGAAGCTCGGTGGCATTGATGAGGAGCTGATCAAGACCAACATGACAATTAGCGCTGTTGGAGGAGGTGCTCCCATCCTAGCCAAAGGAGTTGCTAACATGGAGCTCACCATTGGAAGCAAGACTTTGGCCATGGCGTTCTTTGTCACCGACGTGCAAGGTAGTTATAACTTGATACTTGGATGTGGTTGGATTTGTGCCAATCGTTGTGTACCATCTAGCTTGCACTAGTTTCTCATCCAATCGGTGGGAGATGCTGTTGAGGTTGTGCATTCAAATTCATTGGCTGATGTTGCTATGGCCGATGCTCCTTCGCTCAAGGGGCACGATGTTATTGCCTGCTTATCTGGTAGAGATCTTTCTAGTTTTAAATTTATTAGTGTTACTAAGAAAGGCTTTGTACCTGTATCTCTGAAGCCGATTAATAATCGGCTCAATATCATCGTGGAATCATTTATTATAATGGATGCCAACGTTGAATCGTTAAAACATCATGTTGAATAGTATCAGGATTCTAAGACCGATGCCTTTGAAGCTATTGATGATTTTGATGAGCTTGATTAGTTGGGCCACGGTTTTACGTCAGCTGACCCTTTAGAACAAGTTGATATTGGGGATGGCTCTATGCCTAGGCCGACGTTTGTGAATCAAAACTTAAAAGCCGATTACAAAGCTGAGTTAATCACGCTTCTCAAGGAATATGTTGATTGTTTTGCATGGAACTATACAAAGATGCCTAAATTGAGCCGAGAGCTTGTTGAGCATCGGCTCCCCATTAAAAATGGATTCAGGCCTTTCAAGCAACACCCTCACCACTTTAATTCTACAATCTATGACCAGATTAAAGAGGAGATTAATCGGTTGTTGCAAGTAGGGTTTATTCAGCCATGCAGGTACGCGGAGTGGGTCTCTAATATTGTGCCTATTGAGAAGAAAGATTCTAGGAAGATTAGAGTCTGTATTGATTTTAGAGATATGAATAGAGCTACTCCAAAAGATGAATATCCTATGCCTATAGCCGATATGCCTATCAATGATGCTTCAAGACACCAGATTATTAGCTTTCTTGATGGTAATGATGGTTATAATCAGATTTTCATGGTCGAAGAAGATATGTCTAAGATGGCTTTCATATATCCTGGGTTTGTTGGTCTCTTTGAGTGGGTTGTGATGACATTTGGGCAGAAGAATACAGGTGCTACTTATCAAAGAGCTATGAATTTGATTTTCCATGATATAATTGGGGTGATCATGGAGGTATATATTGATGATATTGTGATTAAATCAGCCACCCATGCATCTCACTTGGCTGATTTACGTCTTGCTTTTGAGAGGATGCGCCGCTATGGTTTGAAGATGAACCCATTCAAGTGTGCTTTTGGAGCATCGGCTGGAAAGTTCTTGGGCTTCATTATTCATGATAAAGGCATAGAGATTGATCCCAAGAGGATAGAGAAGATCAAGGGAGTTCAGGCACCTACATGCAAGAAGGACTTGCAAAAGTTCTTGGGAAAAGTGAACTATTTGAGGAGATTTATTGCTAACTTGTCCGGGAAGATTATTACTTTTACGCCCATATTAAAGTTGAAGGATGAATCTAAATTTACTTGGGGGGCAAAGCAGCAAGAAGCCTTTGAGAAGATAAAAGGAATATCTATCAACACCGCTGGTTCTTCGTGCACTTAGAAGGGGAGTTCCTTTCAAATTATACATTGTTGCGAAGAGAAAGTAATCGGGGCTGTTTAGACTCAAGAAGACGAAGGTAAAGATTACGTGATTGCTTATCTTGGTCGCCGTCTTCTTGATCCTAAGACAAGGTATGCCCACATTGAAAAATTATGCTTATCATTGTACTATGCTTGTGCTAAGATGAGGCATTATCTTTTGTCTAGTACATGTGTTGTTGCTTGCCAGGCTGATGTGATAAAGCACATGTTATATTGGCCGATCCTTAGTGGTAGGATAGGCAAATGGGCATACGCACTAATTGAATATGACTTAACTTTTGAACCATTGAAAATATTGAAAGGTCAAGTCCTTGCTGATTTTATTGTTGAGCATGGTATTGATTTAGATGATGATATCAATTACCTTACTTTTCCTCCATGGAAACTTTATTTTGATCGATCGGTTTGTAAAGATGGCCAAGGTGTTGGTATTGTTATTGTTTCTCCCAATGGTGCTGAAATTAGGATGTCTAGCCGATTAGATTTCTTTTGTACCAACAATCAAACCAAATATGAAGCTCTCTTATTCGGGTTGATTATGTTGCGTTCCATGGAGGTAAAACATGTTGAAGCCTATGGTGATTCTTCGCTAGTGGTGCAGCAAGTTGCTAGTGAATTTCAATGTTTAGAAGGATCACTAAGAACTTGTCTTGATACTTGCCTTGATATTATTGACTATTTTGCTGAATTCCAAATTCAACATATTCCGAGGCATTAAAATCATAAAGCCAACATGTTAGCTCAACAAGCATCAGGCCATGACATCGGTGGGCATAATTTTCATATATAGAAATAGCCGATGCATGAAAATTTAAATTTTTCCCGTGCAAGTGCAGACCAGTCGGCTAAGCTGACTGCCTTAGTCAGCTCACACGACTCCCTGCTAGCAGTAGCCCAGTCAGCCAAGCCGACTGCCCTAGTCGACTCAGCCAACTGCCCTGTGTCCAGCTCGGTCACTTTGCCTAAGAAGCTCCCAAATCGGCCCAACTTAACTTCCAGTGATGTTGGGGCCGATATAGAAGATTGGAGGACTCAAATATTTACGTGACCCAAGTGCTAGAATTGATAAAAGTGTTTGGCAGAGTGCTTTCAAGTTTGTGTTGCATAATGATGAGCTCTATCATAGAACCACCGAAGATTTGTTGCTTAAGTGCTTGGGATCTGATCAAGCAAGAGTGGCTATGGGAGAAGTCCATGAAGGCATTTGTGGTACGCATCAATCAGCCCCGAAGATGAAGTGGTTATTGCATAGAGCCGATTTCTGTTGGCCTACTACGATGGTCGATTGCTTTCGTTACTACAAAGGATGCGAAGAGTGCCAGAAGTTTGGAAATATTCGGCTTTTGCCTGCTGCTATGCTTCATTCTATCATCAAACCATGGCCTTTTTCTGGTTGGGGGCTAGACTTCATTGGCCAAATACATCCCCCATCTTCAAAGGGACATCGTTTTATTTTAGTTGCTACGGATTACTTCACAAAGTGGACTGAGGCAGTTTCTTTGAAGAATATGACACATAAAGGAGGTAATTAAGTTCATCACTGAACATATTATTCATAGATTCGGCATCCCTCAAACGTTAACTACAGATCAAGGGACATCATTTATGTCAAAGGAGGTGAGGGAATTTGCTGAATTATATAAAATCAAGTTTCTCAATTCATCTCCATACTATGCTCAAGCTAATGGCCAGGCTGAGTCTAGTAGCAAAACTTTGATCAAGCTTATCAAGGAAAAGATTGAGGAAAACCGAAGAAGATAGCATGAGGTTTTGTCTGAAGCTCTATGGGCACATCGCATATCAAGGCATGGTGCCATGAAAGTTACTCCTTTTGAGTTAGTATATGGTCAGGAAGTAGTGTTACCTGTCGAAGTGAACTTGGATGCATATAGGCTTGCTAAACAAAATGATCTATCTGCTGTTATGTATCATGATCTGATGATGGACAATGTCGATGAGGTGATCGATAAAAGATTAAAGGCTCTCAAGGAGATGGAGAAAGACAAGGCTCGGGTTGCCAAGGCATACAACAAGAAAGTCAAAAGCAAATCGTTCCAAGTGGGAGAATTAGTGTGGAAAACCATACGACCAATTGGATCGAAGATCAATAAGTTTGGCAAGTGGTCACCAAATTGAGAAGGACCTTACAAAGTGATCAAAGTGATATTTGATAATTCATATTTGCTAGAGACATTGCAAGGTGAACGTCTCACAAGAGCATTCAACAGGAGATACTTGAAAAAGTATTTTCCAAGTGTTTGGCAAGAAGCCTAAGTGCTCTCCAAGCAATGGTCGATACACGTATCACCCTTAGAACAAAAATGACCGATGTATACATCGCCCTTAGTCACTAAACAGCCGATGAGATGGGTATCGTTGCAATTTGGTTTTATTTGAATTGGTGTTTTTAGGTCCATGCATCATTCATCTGAAAACAGGAGGGCATATGTTGACTCTTAAATTGGGCCCAAGCCAATTTAAATAGGCCCATGATAGTTTTGGCACAATCTAAGGAAAACTCCATAAAGCGATATGATAATAGTACCACATTGGCTTTCCTATAGGATAAGACCACCCATACCCCTTATAAAACAAGGGGTACATGGCCGATTGAGTTCCCATCTATCAAATCGAACAAAAATACATCTACTACCTCTCTTTTGCCTCTTTACTCTTTCTTCCAACCTCTCCTGTTGTTCGGCACATCTCCCGGCAAGAGGTTTGTCGGCATCCTAGGCGGTCTTGCTGGTCCTAGGAGATCCTCCACTTGCTCCTCCCCGACAGGTCTTCCCAGGAGAAGTTCAGGAGTCTATCAGTCGAAGAACGGGCTCAACATCGGCCTAACCGATCCCTCGATCGGTCTCGTCGATTTGCTGCAGTTTTTTGTTACTACCACCGGTTGCTTGCAACCATGGTTTTGTTACTACCACCGGTTGCTTGTAACCACGGGTGTACTAGCCCTTTTGTTACTGCCACCGGTTGCTTGCAACCACCGGCGTACTATCCCTTTTGTTACTAACACCGGTTGCTTGCAACCACGGGCATACTAGCCTTTGCGGGTGTGTGATCCGGGATACATCTCGGCGTCAACACTAAGTCTATAAGATACACAAGACAACATCCAAATCTTAATGTAAAAACAAGTCAATTGATCATGTTCTTCAACGTATCAATACATGTGGTGCAAGTTTCTAAACATGAAAATACTTGAGTTCATTGTGTTACATATATATACTCCTACATTGTTACATGAATTCATTATCTATCACTAGTCATTTTCTGGCAGGCAATAAGATCTGTACCAATCTATGTACTTGTATAGTTACACACATAATAGCTGGAGGCTGATTGGGTGGCCTGAAAGAAGGCGAAGACAGCATCACCATTATGGCATTAACTAAGCACATGCATGTACCACCCCACATCATGTACCTCCTCCTGCCTTTATCCATCCTCTTCCCATATGCTACAGGCACAACTGGAGCATGATACCACATAATCTCGGCCGTCTACACCAGCTACAGTACACTTGGACGGCTACCTGAACCCTATGCCCATCCTTTGCACTTCTATAATGTGACGATACATACGAGGTACCTCCAGATTCATGAATCAGAATATACAGGACCTCCAATACCGTGTTAGGGAAGGAAGAGACTAGGCACATGCAGGACCATGACGACAATAAAGCGAGTAGATAGGGAGGGCCAATACATAGTACCAGGGTGAGACATGATGGACAGAGTGAACATAGATTGGCAGTAATCCAAACTGTTTGTATCAAAATGACCAAAAGCTGGATTGTACTGACTACTGAACATAGAGATGAAATAATAGCACAAGATAAATAAAGCCCTGGAGCTTCACCTCATCAGGACCAATTCAATTGGCCCACTGCTCAAAACTGTCTTCTGAGGAGATGTTAGGTCATGAACCTAAATGCACACCTCATACAAATGACCAGATTATCCATCAAGACTAAGAACGTCACGTCTCTAGAGCTTACATGTTACAACATTGAATACGCAACATGTATAGTGCAGGTATTGAGCATGGCAAGTGTGTCAGGTGTTGGGCAGTAGTGGATCGGACGAAGTGCATTAGTTTTAGTTGGTTGGCAGTTTACCGGCTTACAGTTGTGTTGCCGCCAACTCGGATCACACACTTTTAGGTCTCAGGGGGAACAACACACGGCGGGATGTCCTAAGATCAGCAAGACCACATAGAATGCTGATATATCTCATCGAGAGATGTGCTGTACAACAAGAGGATTGAAAAAGCTTGAGGTATATAGAAGATAAAAAGTATAAGGTAGATTGATTTTGATTATTGAGTGTTGGATTTGTCAATCAGCGTCACCCTTTATAATTATATAGAACAGTTATTCTGTCCTTTACATATAGAAATTCTGAGCCGAATAGAAACATTTCGGTATTTTGCATACGTAAATACACAACTATGTCGGTCTTTGTTCCACGGCCGATGTATCCCAAAAGAACAGGTCACTGGTCGTCGTCTTCTAGCAAACAAAGTTGCATCCAAGATCAATGCATGTTGCATGCACTACGTCGACAACCTTGGACTTATCTTGGTGTTTCCTTCCGTGCAACGTTGCCGAAAGTAAAGTATCCTTTTCTTTGCTTCTATGTATAATATCCTGATGCCTTCCGTATTGCACGTGTACTTCATACAGGAGCTTAACAAACTACGGACTCCAATCTGATCCTTCTCTGTGCTCCATTTGCTTTCTTTTCTTCGCACATGATCCTCAACAGGCTCAACTAAACACCATTCATAAATCTTTCGTCTTCAATAAAGATTGTACTAGATAGATCTGTAAGTCAAATTTAGGTGTCAATCAAGAAGTTGCTGCAGAAGGGTCCGAGGTGCCAGGATAAATCTGTACCAGATAAATTCAGCACATGCTTGGTAACAAGTAATTTTCACAGAACATGCTTGGTGACTCACTCATACGAATCTCAATAACATGCCAGAACAGTTTTATGTTCCAATAAATTACAACACCCCTCCACCAAATTCAGAAATTAGTATAAGTTATGTTCTTGTTTTAAGGTTTAACATACCCAAGTTACTCTCCTGCTCAATATCTACTCTCCTGCTCAATATCCACATCTTTTTTGGTTATGCTCCCTCCCCGTCCCAAATTATAAGTCATTCCAATTTTCTTATAGAGTCAAAACATCTAAAGTTTGAGCAAATTTATATATAATAAAATAATAACATTTAATTCTTCATTAATTATATTTTTCGTAGTATACCTATTTGTTGTCATAAATCTTTGTAATTTTCTCTGTAATTTTGATCAAACTAAGATGCTTTGACTCTTCAAGAAAATTGGAATGACTTATAATTTGGAGGTTGGAATGGAGGAAGTATACATTCTTATAAGCCAATCTACAACACTCCTCTCACTGAAATAGCTCACACAATACACATTCTTCAAAGATAATTTTTCAAAGATGTCCAGCAAAACAGAGACAGCAGGGGCACTAGTAGAACTCTGATCTCACCTGAGGCAACTTTTCTAAGTCAGAAACCAACACTAGTGACTTACATACATTTCTACCTGCTCAACTATCCATGTATACTCCCCAATTGCTCAACTATATACAAGAGTTTGGACCATTTATTTGTACCGACAGGGCGAGATAGAAAAAATGAATCAAAACTAAAATAGTATGAACTACCATGACCGGTAGGTAGACTCCAAGTCTCAACCGGTGGTCACATGACATAACTCCAGTTGGGCCATCTTATACTCCACACACAAGATATTTTACACTGCTTCAACATTAAACCTGAGAAGAGGACCCTACAGGTTTTATGACCATTATTATATGTTATATGTCCTTCATAGAAAATGGCAAGATGGAAAATTCCTAACATGTTGAAGCACAATTTTATAAGGCATTTCCTATATAAAGCCAGCCATGCACTGCAGAATCATATCACACACAGCAAAGCCTCAAAACGTGATCAGAGCAAAGAAAAAGAAAGGTGAGAGTGGGAGAAAAGAGATATAGCCCATAGAACATGGCTCTTATAGCCGATGAACTCAAGGCCAAGGCTGAGGTCTACTACGGCAACGAGATCTGCCAACTGTGTACCCAGCTCTTGCTCAGGGAAGCAGGCCTCCCCAATGGTCTGCTTCCATTGAAGGACCTAATCGAGTGTGGTTATGTCCAGGAAACTGGATATGTGTGGCTCAAGCAAAGCAAGAGGGTTGACCACACCTTCCAGAGTCTAGGAAGGATGGTCTCTTATGGCACAGAGATCACCGGCTATGCCGAGAAGGGCAGGATCAAGAAGGTAAAAGGGATAAAGACCAGGGAGCTCATGGTGTGGGTCCCAGTGGAGGAGATTGCTCTTGATGATCCAGCAACTGGAAAGCTTATCTGCAAGAGCATTGCTGGGATTAAGAAAACCTTCCCTGCATCAGCTTTCCATGTCCCAGAGAAGGAGAATGTGAAGATGAACTGTGCTGCACCGAAACCAGTGGTCCTCATGGAGAGAGCTCCACGAGTTGTTAAGAACAACTGATCCTTCTGCATCCACTGGTATTTGGATTTAACGGTCATCGTCGGCCCTTAATCCTACATATTTAAATAATGATTGAACTAGTGCTTTATTGTCCGTCTATGTACCTCGAAAGTGATAACCCAAAGTTCTTCCTATATACTGCAGTTGTATGATTGCCCTGGCATCTATTGTCCTGTAAGGCAACCACCCAACTTCCTTTCATGTACTATGTAGCTCTATATTACTAATATGAAGCATGCTGTGGACTTCTATGAGATGTTTCCTTTTTTTCTCTTTGCAGAGAAAATACCACCGCATGATGCTTTTTCCATGTACTATACAGATAAAATAACACCTTTGGATGTATAGCTCTATATTACTAATATTGTTTCAGAGAAAATACCACTACATGATGCTCTCTTGTCATATTTTTTCTTATTTCAGACAACATAATACTATGAAGTGTTATGTATTTTTTTATTTTCCATCTTTACTTCACAAAAAAAAAGACATGAAAAGGCATGTGAATAAGAAGGAACAAAAAGTCTAATCTATAAAAGGGGAAACAATATTTGCATGACTTGTAATTATGATCACTAAATGGTCTTTGCAACCATTTGTTGTTGTTTGCAATTATAGACTTTAGCAAGTGCACAAGTGGAAGATGAAAGTTTTACCCACAAGATTAAAATAAGAGACGACAGTCAAGGTTAGCTATACAAACCATCACGTAAGGTGATAGCAGGGACCATTTTCCTGTTTATAGAATCAGGATCCTAGGATGTTTTCCTGTTTATAGAATCAAGATCCTATGACTGTATCATCAGGCCATGGGATGATCAAAATCATGATTATTGAAAGTACAATTTGTTGGCCTCTATATTATGAAGTTTTCCCACTACAAATAAAGTGTCATTTTTGGGATACATGCAAGTTTGCCTTGCAAAGTACTTTTATAATACTAATGACTTACTATGATTTAAAGATATACTAAATACAGATGCTGCATTTTGGAGCCCATGCTGATGCCCAAAAACCAAATGATATGCTTTTATGGATTGAGGGAGCGAGATCAAACTAGTGTTAGGATCAAAGTGGTCCAATAGACAGTAGGGTTGTTAGACCATACCACAAGACAGAACAACCTTGATGACAAGGAAACTCAATATATGTTATTGCTAAGACTTTCTATTAGATTGTTTAGCACCAAGAGATCAATGATTAACATGTCCAATAGTTCAGCTTCAAAAGGATGTATTCCCTCCGTCTATGTTCCCGAGGAGAGACTAAGGAGCACGCGAAAATTACCAATATACCCCTGTCTGTGATCAACCACCCTGCACCAGATTCAGGACCATTTGTGTCGAAGCCGGCCAGTGCCAAGCTTGGCCCTACGGACCACAAGCTTGTGCAGCAGCCTTCCAGCGGCGCGGTGGGTTGGGGGAGGTGGTGCCTGAGGACAATCACACGGGGGAGAAGACCAGAGGATTCCTGGATAGGTGCCCTGTTCGTTTGGGCTGGTTTGGCTTATAAGCCATGGCTGAAAGTACTGTTGGCTGGTTTGGTGTGAGAAAAATATTGTTCGTTGGCTGATAAGCCATGGCTTATAAGCCAAATATGACCAAGCGAACAGGCTGAGGAACTAGCCCGAAGGAACCTTTACTATATTTTTTCCAAAAATATTATGGATCCCACTGGTGGGGGGGGGGGGGGGGGGGGTGTTTAGTTACAGCAGAGTGCATGACCAGTCCTGTAAGTGGATATCAGGATATGCACATACCACAAATTTAGTTGTCCCGTACTATGTAATGTAGCATACATACAGAAGTTAGTGGACTGGTTCCTTCATAGAAGACATACACGGCCTTTAGAGAAGTTCCCAAAAGTCAGGTAAGGACCAGAACTGTTACAATAAGATATGGCGGTACTAAATTTTGAGGACGGGAGGAGCACTCGAAATCATGAGCTTGTGGAGGATAGATCTGCATTAATCGCACCGAATACTTAAAATTGGCTAACACAGTTAGGCATATCCGCTTTGTGCATCGAAGTACTATGAAACCGGACCATCTCCCGTCCTACACCCACCCCGTCAAGGATGAATTCAATTACAGAACTAAATAGCCTCTCCATGGCTACATGTGTCAACTTCACTTAAGGTGAATAATTGGCTATCGTTGTACCTTCTGCTGACAAGTTTTATTTCAATTTTTATGCAAAAACATTCACACTCAAGTTAAATCATTTGTATGCCACTCACCTCATAATGGCATTGATAAATATCCTAACTGTGACCAAGCCTGCTTACTTTATGACAAAATTTCATTTCTTTATGGAGACTATGGCCAATGATATATAATGGATAATAAAAATTATAAATGTGGGAAGATAACTCATGACTGATGCATGGTGGATATACCTACGCAGGGGATTACTTGGAAAAACAGTGTCAGAGTTAGTTTGACACTCCTGTAATGATGGTAGCTCTGATCATGTGATGGATGCAGGGATTTAGATCAGAAATAGCTGCCATTAACTCAGATGACTTGAATGTGTATATTCACAAAGACGTTGATGAATCAGAGGATTAGACAACAGTGTCTTTGTTGCCCACATGGTCAGTCAGACATTTCCCCAAAAGCATCTTCAATTAAGAAGAGCAAGACATAGGTCTGAGCTAGCAGATGTAGATATTTTGGGTTGGTAAAACAAAATTTAGTAGGATATGGGTCCACATGATGCTAAAACAGCCAAATCTTCAGTCAAATGAAGAATTTAACATGCAAATAATTCCGGAGGAGATAACAATAAAATAAAAAGAAAGGTATATATAAGATACTTACTGCCATGATAAATAGTGCACATAGTAATTTATCCACAAAAAAGAGAAACCTCTGCTTCAAGGAACTTTTTATTTACTTTATCTAGAAGACAAATCATGCTACTTTACCTACAGAAACAAGAGCAAGCAATTTTAGATAGATGATATATGGTGAAAGGGAAAAATCAGATTCTGACATTCTCTTGACTCACCAACTAGAGTAACAAGCATCAGGGAGAAATAGCATAAGAAATATCCTCATACTCAATGTAATGAATCTTCTTCTTGCGCAAAATTGGTGAAAAAATGGATCTTATAAAGCGACTGAAAGGATCCTGCAAGCCTTCCATTTCATAATGACCAAATCGCCAATCCCGCAATATGAATGGTCTCTGGATAGGCCGATCTAAACCCCCTGAAGAACAAAAGGCTCATTTTTCTTAGGTGGGGACAGCAACCACAGTTTATACCAACTAAAATTTCTATTTCAGCTAGGTTTTTTTTCTCTCTATGCCCTTTGGTAATTATGTAATTCAACTGTACAAAAAAAAAATTATATAACTCAACTGAAGGAGTTGTGGTATGAATTCAATATAAGAAAAAACTAACATGGAGCGTCACTCTCGACTCCAAGAAGCCTGAAGGCAGTAGCCATTGGCATATTTTACAATCTGTCAATAGTGGTTGTTTATCCTACTTATCAAGCTGTTTTAAGAGAAACAAGCCATTACCCATGAATAATGTCAATTTAATAATATATAACAGAATGTTTCGAGAAGAATCACCACACACCTGCATACATCCGACCATGTTTATCTACTGCCCTGAAAAATGGGCGTGTTTTCTTCTGAAATGCTGCTTGTTGCAGCTCCCTCCAAGCACCCAGTCTGTCCTGTCTTGTAATTTTCCCAGTTGTAACAACCTGAAGTTCAAGTGCATTTTGTTAAGATCATCAGAGAAACACCAAATGCTAATATGAAAAAAAGGGGAGTGAGAAATTAAGTTATCACAAGTCTGCATAATTTTATGCAAAACAAGGGACCCAAGAAACAAGATGCACAAACATTACAAATTTGTTTTATACTTTTCCAGACAATGTGTACACAGGATACTGTATAATAATTTGCTGAGATCAGAGATCACCTTGGAGAATAAATAGTATGAAGGCCTAGGTTTCCGTGCTAGGTTGTTAGCACGATCAACAGCTACAAGCCCAAACTTGGGACCATAGCCATCTGCCCATTCCCAATTATCTGACATCGTCCAGAATAGATAACCAAGCACAGGCACACCCTTTAAAACAATGTCTATCAGTGCTGGAAGTTATATATACATGACAGTAAGGAATGTTTCATTACAAATTAATATAAGAACGGACCATAATGATTGCAGCATAAATGGCTAACAGGTGCTCCAGAATATATGGTTTGCGAATCAGATCAGTCTCGTCAGAAACTCCATTTTCAGTAATTATAAAAGGTATATTTAAGCTCTTGTATCTTTCATTAAACTGAATCAGGATACGAAACAGCCCATCAGGATAAACACCACGACCAGATTCACTGTACTCATCATCGTCCACGAGCTTTAGACCAGGGCCAGATATCACCTCCTGCATGAAAATGGAGTTAGCAGCTCCTGTTGCTTACATGTTCGGATCATTTATCTAAGCAGCTAGTATTTAATTTACCTGCCCATAGTAGTTGATGCCAATAAAATCCAATTTATCACATATGCTATCAATGTAAGGGAAAAGGGTCAATGAATTAGCCAGTGTGACAGCAGCAACATCAAATAGACCATAGGGCCGTGTAAACGATACATGATGAGCGACACCAACGATTGGCTTCCTTTTACTTTTTCTGTATAAATCACCAAAGAGTTCCACTCAGAATTGTGGAAATTCGTTAGAGAAATTGCATTTCAAGTAACGTATTATATACCTTTCTGAATGTATGTAGTCATAGGCTTCTGCATGTGCAATAGCCATCCAATGTAATGCTTGGTTATATACACCAGTTGGTAAAGCAGATGTTGCTACTTCAATTGCATTAGGGTCTCCACCAGGCCAAGCACCAGCACAATAGGTCAGCATTACAAACACATGAGGTTCATTAAAAACCACCCAGTAGTCCACCAAATCAGATACACGATCAACAACAAGCCTGCACAGCCAAAACTAACTTTATTTGAACAGATTCATGTAATGGAAGAGTCCTGACAGCCAGTTTGACTGCTAGAAAGCATTACCTCACAAAATCCATAAAGTACTTCGCGGTTTTTTCCATCCTCCACCCACCATATTCTCCAGCCCAAGGTGGAAGTGAGTGGTGAAACAACGTAAGCATCACTTTCATTCCATATTCACGAACCCTTTGAATGATCCATCTATACCGCTCGAGTGCTGCAAAATTGACCTAGAAAAGGTGACGGATGTCTTATTCCACCATTGCAGAGAGTACAACACACTACACAGAGAAGAAAGAGTATAGGTGTTCAGAGAAAGCACATGAAGTGCAGAGTAGGTTCCTAAGACTTACTGAACTCTTCAACTCTTCAGTTGGTTCCTTAGGCATTATCCTTGTCCAATCAATCCCCAGGCGGAAAACACTGATCCCAGTTTCCTTAGCAAGTTTCAACTCAGTATCGGGATCAGACCAAAACTTAAGCCTTTCTTGCCTGAACAAATTGGTACAGTTTGCCCACATGTGAGCGTCCATTGAGTGTAAGCAACACATTATGCACAATACTGTGCAGGAAAAAAGACAGCATCTAGAATATTAGCACATGACGAAAAAGTTGTAAGTGACAAAAGACAAATTGCACTTACGGGCAAGGAACATTGTGCCAAGCCGCGACGTTGTGGCTGCAATTATCGCCAGAACCAGATTCACCACCGTCAGAAAACATTTCAAACCCCCTGAGCATCGCCTCCATGGCAACCTTAAGAGGCTTCCTCTTCTCTCCATCACCAGCCTTTTCATCCCCTCTGGACCTAGAAGCCAACTGAGCGCCTCCGTCCCCTGCAGCCGATGCCATCACCGCGCCTGCTGTCTTATGGTCGCTCACAGCCTCCTTGTCATCGCAGGAATGCTCGACTGCAAACTGAAGCCAAGCATCTTCCAACCTGTCCTCGACATGCGCCGGCGCGGTCGCTAGCCCAAAGAAGAAATTGCCATCTTCTGCGAAGAATCAAACACACCTTCAGCACTTCCATGTCGCTTGGAATTAACTGCTTTCCGAGAAACAGATATATATTAACTGCTTTCCAATAATCAGGTACCTATAGTTCGGAATTTCAAATCTATGAAGCAAAGACTCTGACTTGTGCAGACTAACAATGATGTACTGATTAAGACTGAATATGATGCAGGGATACAGTACGCTGCACCTACAATTTCACATTAACCATCCATGTTTTAGTTAGTTTCTCTGATTAATTCACACCATCTGTGATCAATTACTCGTCTTAGATTACAAAAGCTAACCAATTCCGCAACAAATTACCATACATACTGTATAAATTAGTCAGTTGTGTTGCCTGAAAACCAAAACTGACAACCCCACCAATGCGGCGCTTCAGAATGATATAACCAGGACCATTAGACCCAAGGAGTAGAAACAAGTACAAGGCGGACATAGGGTTCGAGAGGGGGAAGAGGGGAGCGGGACCTGCGGCCTCCTCGGAGGCGGCGGCGGAGTTGGAGGGGAGGGCGCGGAAGTCGGCGAGGGGGTCGGCGGACTCGTCGATGGGGTTGGGGATGCGGCGGAGGTGGCGGCGCCGGTACCGCGCGAAGGAGGCCGCGTTGGCCGCCGTCACGGCAGCGGCCACCAGGACGGCGAGCCTCGCCGCCGCCGCCAGGAACGCCGGGAGCGGCATTTCCGCAACAGTGCGTCTCGCTCTCGCTCTCTCTGCCTCTCTCGCTCCCCCTCCCTGTGTGTTTTATTTTCCTGAGAATTTTTATTATTTTTTTCCGGTGGAAAATATATGGATGGATAGGAGTGGCGGGAACCAACGGGACAGTCCGTTGGCGTCTTGGCGACCCGACACGTGGCGAGAGGAGGTGGCGCGCGCCTGGTGGGGGTAGCGCGGGACCCACTTGGCAGTTTTGACCTCCTGCTTTTAGTAATTTTTTGCGGTGTTGACGCAGTGCCGGTCCTGGATTGTTGAGGCCTAGAGCCAACCTCAAATTCAGGCCCCTTAATATAAAAATTATATCAATAGTACTAAATTTATAATGGATACTTTCTGACTCATTAATTCATTTACTTTTATAAGAGTGGGTTTTAAGGATCTCCTCTTGAGGAGCTATTCTATCTTAACTGGTTTGGCAAAAAAAAATTTGTTTCATATAGATTTCTTAGCTTATATGACTCTTAAAAGATTTATAATGGATACTCTCTGACTCATTAATTCATTTACTTATTTCTTCTTACTCTTTTTGTCTCCTTTTTTCATTTCTAAAAGACTATTTTTTGACATAACATGGTGGTGTTGAAATTTAATAAACAGACAAAAGAAGCAAATGAAACAAAGTATAATGAATAAATATAGATTGTTATTACGGGCTGCTACTTTCTAGCACTAGCAGCTACCAGCTTTCAAGGTGGATGTCAATACGTATATACATCGTACATACCTGGGGCCCCTTGGTCTGGGGGGGGCCTGGAGCGGCTGCCCCGTTTGCCCCCCTCCAGGGCCGGGCCTGTGTTGACGTGTTGTGTAGCCGGTTCTAATTTGAATTCAGGAGCTTTTGTTTCGAAAACTGTCTCGAAGGAAAGAAGTTTATATGAACAGGAAAGCCCAGAAGGACCAGCTAAACGGTGAAGGCTAAGTCGGGTTGTTAAGAACCTAAAGTGCATATCAATGTCCTCCTTTGCTTTGAAGGCCACTTGTCGTGAATCTATGGCCACGTCTTGAAAAATCCTTCAGTGACTTTCTTTCTAAATGTTCCACATCATGTACACCACCACTTCGTTGAAGTGTCATCATTGCTCCCTTGGGACTTTGGTTGCCGCTCATTCCCACCATGTAATCCAGGAGCTTTGTCAAATAATATTGTATAAATAAATAATTATATGCTAACTTCATAAAGTGATTTAATTGTGACACAAAAACATATTTTGCCTATATTTTATTTTAGAGAATCCAAAGAATCTTCTTTTTTTTTTTGCTGTAGAAAGAATCACTTGTACAGTAAATCCAAGAGCAGGAGAAGCTCTCCTGAACAAGCTCTCAGAGTTGGTTTTATGGATCCATCGATTTACAAGGAACGAATGGATTTTGGGTAGTGGTTTCGAAAAGATAGAGAATTTTTTAAATCTGAGGAAATAATGGCACAGAAAAAGGTTGTTAATTATTATCTTGTTATTTTGCGATGACTACGACGTTATCTTTGTCCTTTTGAAGTACATATATAAATGTTCCAAAATATATATAAATCAGGTTTTCTGCAGCCACAAGACAGTAGAAACATCGCGATGGCCGACGTAGAAACCAGAAGCATGCAGATCCACTCATTTTTTTCACACTGTTTGTATTTTAGCGTATTTGGATTGCGTTGGATTGGATTACACGTAGCGTAGTTGTCAGTCGATTCCAAGGCTACACGATTTAGTTGTTGGGCTGGCCCAAATAGGCGATGAAGGATTAACATGGAATGTGAGCCCAATAGCTGTTGTCACAATTGTACCCCGCCGGCCTGCTGTGACCACATTGACTTTGGTGCGATTTGTCAATTCTAGCACACTGTGGATATATGATGAACCATGCATCCACATTAATTAAGATTAGATCTAAAGATGGCAAGTAATCTACATTCTACAGGCCTACATGTACAATTCCATTTGAGGAGAACACCTTGATAAATAGGGGTACCATGGTCATTTCTCTTTGATACTAGTCCATGTGAAAAATCATAGAATGTCTAGTTTTTTTTTTTGGAGGATCGAGTGAGTACATGATGTCCCTCTATTTTGTGTTTTGATAGTTCCAGTGGGTCTTGAATACTTATACCAAGGACACCCACCTCACAATCTAGCAACACTGCCTTTCTCTTTCTTGTGAGTCACCGTCCTATGATTTTGTCTTCTAGTACATGTGCATCTATTTTTTCATATGATTTTTTGAAAAATGATTTTGCATCTCAACTTTTAAGAACTATACATTTATAGATGCACAATAGATGTGTATCATTTAAAGTTTTTTTGAAAATTTTATAGGTATATATTTCAATAGGATTTCCATGATTGCGCCGGACAATACTTCTCTTCTCTCATGTACCGCCAGTTCAAATCTTGAATCCCCTCATTGGCACTGGTCTACTGCTAATAAGTGTGGTATGAAAAGACATCTTGCCCTTCCTCTAAAAGGGAAGAAATATTTAGCTATTTCCGTTCCCTGCCATTAAACAGAGAGACATATGAGTGTTGATAGCACATACACACGGTTCGGTGATATTTAATTTTTCTTAAAAAAACATTTGTCCAGGACAGATAAAAGTATAGTTATGTAATGTTTTCCCTCACTTTGTACACAGCAAAACAAAATACGTATTTACATTCCAACGCCATTGGTTCATAATAACAAACTTTGGTTCACAGAGACCAAGATAAAACATACATCAGCTAGAATTTGTTGTTGGTTCACACGGAGACCAACCATATCAGGTGTTCAGAGACCAAGCACATATAACAGGTTTTGATTCAGAGACCAAGCTCAATATTGACCCGCATACAATATATATATATATATATATATATATATATATATATATATATATATATATATATATATATATATATATATATATATATATATTGGTTCACAACACAGACCAAGCAACAGTCCTCCTCCCCTCTGCTTCATACAGACCAAGCACATCAACCTGTTCGTTTGGCTGTGGCTTGTCGTAAACGATCGTAAATTTCCAGTTGGAATAGTATTTTTCTCTCACACAAACCAGCCAGCAGTACTTCTTTACGAACCAGCAACAAACCAGCCAACCGAATAGGTTGCATATAGCGAGCGCTCGAGCTAAGGATTAGATGAAGTTGAGATTATTGGAGATTGATTTGGGGCTATGAGCCTATGACGCTATGTAATTTTGGACTGACTAAAAAATATACATTCAAAGTTTATCCTAGAGTGCTAGAGATAATAAATGAGAATAAAAACCAAAGCCATACTTGGAGCCTTTACCGGATTCGCCTTGCCCACCTCACCTTCTGTAGATGGCTCAAGCCACGAGATGCTTGCCTAGCCAAGCGAGACGATTTGGCTTTCTCGGGATAGCTAGGTGTATGATCCAAACAACTAGCTGAACCTAGTTTCTTACTCGCCTAGCAAAACAGTCCCAACAAAAGCACCAAGCATGCCCTGAGAAATGACATTAAGTGATGTCACCTGCCCGGCCAAATAATTTATTGTTCATTGTTGCCTTGTTGGTACGCTACTTAGGGGGCCGTTTGGTAGCGCTTCTGCAGCAGCTCCGCCGCGCGCCCTTTCCTTCTTGGGCCAGCCCAACCGTTCCCCACGCCATGTAGACGCGCGCCGCCTCCACCCTCCCGCCTTGGCTCGCTGACACACCGGGCCCGCTTGTCGGCGCCGTCCCAACCTCCCGCCGAAAACGGGAGGATCGCTCCCTTATCCTGACGCCGCTGAACCAAATCTCGTTGCCCGCTCTCGTTTTCTCCATGGTTCGGCGCGATTTCCATGCCAAGCTGCTCTATAAGAGCCACCCCCTCCCTTCGCACTCCTTTCCCATCTACACGCGACACACCCTCGCACAAAGCTTGCAGCGCCGCCGCAACCCTAGCTCGCGCCACTGAGCTCGGGCCTCGACGTTCTGGTGTTCCATCGCCTCCGTAAGTCCGTTGTCGTGCTTTGCATTGATTTCGCGAAGTCGCCGAGCCTTTTTCCCTTTCTTTTTCTCGCTTTTGGTTGATCCTTAAACATCGTCGATGTTTGCAGGAAACCGTCGTCCGCCATTCCTAGCCGTGCGCCGTCTCTGATCCGTCGCGCCTTCATTTCCATCCGCGGTGAGAATCCCCAATTCCCCCTCCTCCATTGTGACAGAACCGCCCAATTTATACAAAGATCAAGTATGGTTGTCCCCGCAACACGTTGACACACCCATACTTTCACTCATATAAACCCGGTAGTCCGCCGAGTGTCCCGAAAGACCTCGGTAAATCAACATCACAACCAAGATCGCGTGATTAAGCAAATACACATCACATACATCGGGTTGCAGCGGAAATAATGTTACAAAGGGTTTAACAAATAATAGTACAAATTTGGGTTTCAAAACCGCTTAGTGAAAACAACATAGCTTTCAAATAATTACATTAATATAAGTTCCAAATATATTGCTAGCATAAGTGACATCATCCGACAAAAGCATATAGATGAGAAGTAAATATAGAATCACCGAGCCCACCGGTGGTTAGCCACCATCATCAACAGGTCGAGAACATCACCTGCAACAAGGTGGGATAAACCCTGAGTACTCGAATGTACTCAGCCAGACTTACCCATCGGAAACCAAAACAAATGACACCAAGGATCATGCAAGGCTTTCTTTAGTGGGCTAGCTGACTTGTTTGCGAAAAGCATAAGCTATCATGAAGAAACCATTTTAAGTACTTTGCATCATCTTTATTATGGCCTATCCATCTAGGTAAGCACCTGTACTATAGCAATCACTTGATTAACCAATAACATCCAGTTACCAATTTAGATTTAGCATATCCCATACCATCCAGATAACCATCATTGTTCCATAATAATTACTACGATGCAGTAACTCGAGTCAAGTGCTCACTATCCAGGAGCGATGGCGATTCGAATCGATTCCTAACCAGCTGGTGATTTATTCCTTACACAAACCTCACTCACCCACTAAAGTGAGATATTGATCACCGAGTCAACTTTCCAGGTATCTCGAGTTTGCCAGGAACCACATGTACCCGGGGGCCGACCGACTGCACTTTGGCCTTATCATCCCGCCCCCGTGTCCTACCACACCTGCTCCGGCACAGTGCGTTGCGGGCAATCTACTCGGCCTGAAAAATCTCCCAGCTTCGCGGTCGGAAGGTACTTTATCCGGCCAGCTAAATGTAAGGCATGCGTTCAACATGACTCGAGGCCCAACAACGGTCGGTCCTTAATCGACACAGACGGAAACTAACAGCACCCCAGAACCCTGTCTGGTTGCCTCCAACTTTTTCCGTCCGGTCTCCAATTATCCATCACACATGGTTAATTCCAGGATATCATTCTTTCCATAGCTAAATTCTTCCAGTAACCACCTATAATGTAGGTGACCAGATATCACCGATCGCTACCGGTCTAAGCAAGGCTAAGCAGTTATTCGATCCTGACCTAACAGGGTAAAAAGGTAATAAGGTAGGCAAGGATAGTAATAAATGCATCAACGGTTTCA
The DNA here is from genome assembly GCF_019320115.1 of Miscanthus floridulus. NCBI lineage: Eukaryota > Viridiplantae > Streptophyta > Magnoliopsida > Poales > Poaceae > Miscanthus > Miscanthus floridulus. Next base: position 140,621,582 of record NC_089588.1, read on the forward strand.
ATCAACTCCTACAACTTAATGCAACAATATATAACTCGTATATAGAAAGAATTGCTTTTATAAAGTAGGAGACTTAGAATGCTCCGGGGCTTGCCTGGGATCCGACACAAGTCAGTTCAGTTAACTTGCACCATCCTGGTGATATCTCAGATCCTAGCACTTGCTTAGTCCTTCCATCTTCGGGATAGATCCTCCATACACCGTCTTCGGGTTTGGCTCCAACATTATATTCTTCACGTGGTTCATCTAGCGCACCTAGATGAGATGCAATATGCAAGTGTATGAATATGAAGAATAGTACCATGAGATGCATCACAAAATAGCAAGCAAGGACAAGCATAGTTTACACTCACACTTAAGTACTTTGCGATGCTTAACTTAACCATCACACAATCTATCATGCTAAGATGGCAAAGAAGACGACAACACCAAGCATGACACAAGTTTTCCCAAGATCTCATGTGCTCTAACTCAGTCATCACTCAAGGCATAAGTCACACTTAACAATATACAAGCAAACACTATAATTGGAATCTGCCAATTTCTGGACATGCAAACAGCAGCTACAAGATTTAGCTATAACTGGAGTTACACAAATCCAAATGACTTGCAAGAAGACATTATGGAAATATTATGAAATTATCTACAATTCATATTTAAACCTATCAGCATGATTCCAAAGTTAACCAGGTTAAACAGGCACATTTATCAAAGTTGGTCCAGCAATTCCAGAAAGCTACAATTTCTGAAGACCAACTTAGAACAGTCATAACTCACAAACTACTTGGCCACATGCCATGAAAATTTAACACAAGCTAGTTAGGTGAGTTATCTACAACTTTATTATTATCATCTTAAGATGATTCTACAGTTAGAAGGGTCAATTAATCCAATAATTGCATCTCTGTCCAAAACATAGACAGAAACTGACATGCCACTTTAAACAGCTATAAATGGAGTTATACATATCCAATAAATGTGGTTCTAGACTTTTTAGAAAGCTTATCAAATTCTAAACAACTTTGTTGTAAACACCTAAAGCAAATTCTACTATTAAGAAGGCCCCACAGTAAGAACAAGGAAACCCTGTCTGGGTTTAGGCAGAAACAGCCACAGAGATTTAAGCAATTATAACTCAATATATACTTAGCCAAAAATCATGATATTTAACTTTTTGGAAAGCTTAAGAAAAGTACTACAACTAATGTATTTTCACCAAGTCATGATTCATAACTTAACTGAGCCAATTAATTCAAACATGCAGAACTGTTCAGAGTAGAAGCAAAGCAATACAGGGCATTTGTTATTTTTATAACTCTTAAACTATAAATCCTAAACTCCTGAAATTTTTACCAGACAACAACAATAACCTTAGTAGCACTCCACAAAAATTTCACATTTATTTGAGCATAAAAACTGTAGTTATGAAAAAGACAAGTAAGACTAGCATTCAAACCCTAACCTGCATAGATCTATTTTAACAGCTAAAACTTTAAACTAAAATATGCCATATTATAGATCTACTGCATAGACAATTTCACAAGGATTCCAAAAAGTCCTCATTTTCTATTTTATGATTTTTCTACTAATTAATACGAATTTTCAAAGTTCATCATTCAAATCTGTAAAAAGCAAAAGAAAAGGAATGTAAACTTGCATAAGGGTCCCTGTAGTTTCCACAAATAAAACCGGAACGAACAGATCCTTAACGGCGCTATTCATATGAGTCACCACTTCATCACTTAACCCCCTGGAAGACACTCTATTCACGCGCGTGGTCCATCTTCTTCTTCCTCAGGACGGCAGCAGGGCACGTCGGGCTCCAGCCCGTGCCGACGGCGGTGGAGGACGTCTGCGGCCAGGGAGAGGCGCTGTGGAGGCGCGGTGATAGGGCGCACCCGTAGAAGGTCTTAGCATGGCTGGTGATGGCCCATGGCCTCCTGGCCACGTGCGTGGGCGACCTAGCGGTGGCCGCGCCGGCAGTAGCGACGAGCCAGTGGCGAACGGCGGTGGAGAAGGGTTACGCAGCTGGGGAGTCGGTCGTGGAGCCGTAGGCGTACTTGGTGGTGGCGCTGGAGGGCAGCAGGAGAAGGAGCAGCGGCGGTAATGGAGTTCGGCCACGACGGCCATGGCTGCCGCGCGCTGGCACGCGCGCAGGCGCGCGGTTGGAGCAAAAAGGGCGAGGGGGAGCCAGAGGGAGTGAGCGGGAGTGGAAGGGGGAGCCTCAGGCGCTCAGTTATGGCGGAACAGGGACGCAGGGGCGTGGATGCACGCGGCATCAAAGCTCGGCAATGGTGGGGCGCGCTCGGCGGCATGGTTGCCACGAAGGCAAAACGTCGAGCACGTGGCGTGCAGCGAGGTGGACAAGGTGGGATGCCGTTTTGGGCTAGCTCGGGTCCGAATTAGACTTTGGGCCTAAAATGAAGTTTGAAGCCCACGAACTGCTCTTCATTTTTCATTATAGACCAAGGTCATTAGAGCTTTTCAACAGCGGATAATTAGGCCACAAACTATCAGTGTCAGCGCCTTGATAACGGTCACAGAAATTCACTTTCGGAGGTCAAAACTCGGTCAAACTCAGTGCAACTTTTTGCATGCTCTTCTCCATAGTATAACCTTCAACTTCTCTTTTTGGACCAACTCAAGTTGCTTAATGAATTCCGGAGAACGCGGAATGCCAACGTCGTTGCTTAGCGAAACTGACTTAGAATAATTCTAAGTGTTGAAATCAGCATCAGGTTCCAACTTCGAGCCTCTGTTTGACTTATTTCCAAGTTGATCTAGCTCTTGGTCCAAAAACAAAGTTTGTTCTACATGATATGTACTACAACTTTTATTTAAGGTCCAACCTCAAAAATGGTATAGAACCTACTGTTCTACTTTGACCAAAGTAGGATCACGATGAAGCTTAAATTATCCTTTTTGACCCATTGGAGCATTTTCTTGGTATTTGCTCAACATGAACCCTTCATGACTTTTGTTGTAGAGTTCATCTAGAGTCATTTGGGAAAGGTTGCAAGGTTTGGTGAACAATCTAGAATTCCATTCACTTTATAAAACGATCCAAGCAAGGACATAACTTGTCATTTCATGTGACTTCTTGATTCCAAACTTTATGAAACTTTTCCATGGATCAATATAGATGGATATTGATGCAAGACACATGAAATGAGTACATCCATCATTACTCAAACATACCTTTAAGAAAGGGCAGCATGCAAGCAATGGTGCATGGTCCAAGTTTAAGTGGTGGCTCCTTTCCATAGGTTTGACCTTGACATCTTCATCATTACTTAATATACCGTGTTTGAGCTCAAACCCATTGCTTAATTGGTGGCAAACACCTAGGGTGTTACAGCCCTCCCCCCTTAAAAGAATCGCGTCCCGAGATTCAGGACGAAAGACTTTTATGGAAGAGAGACATGCTACCAGTTTCCAATATCAGCGACAGATTTAGGCTACATCGCTTCAAGCATAAGGGAGGCTAATTTGGTCAAGACACTTTCTGATACTTGTCCTTTGTAGTAAGTTTTGTCTGAAGAATTTCCTTCGTTGGCCTTCCCGATGTATTGTTACTTTGGGAGGAATCCAAGATAGCAATGTCCTACGTACTTCGTCCCCGATGTACGAAGAGCGATACAAACATAGATTAAATACTTGTAGCATCTACTTCCCTAGTGGATACAGCACATACCATATGGACTTTGCACTAGATCATAATCTTCTGAAGGATACTCGTTGCAATGGTTCCATGTGTGCAGTTCTCTTTCTCTGATAACAATATTGTATGGTCTGAGTCTGTCGAGTGAGTGGTAAACGTAATAGTTGACTCTGTCGGCTCAACGTTCTCGACGATCATTCCTTATGGAGCCTTCGTATCCAAGTTGCAACAGTGATCTGGGTTGAATCTGATGCAACCTCTTGGGTAAACACACATATAAGGTACCAAAGGCATGTCAGCATTGGAGAACCATTGACGCAGAAGAATGTTAGCGAGGCTTGGAGGACAACACAAGTTGCAAGTAATTCACAAAACTAGGGACTAGTTCACTATCAAGCAGGTTAAGTACAATTTGCCTTCGTGGTGCAGTTGTACAGCAAGTTGGGTTGACTTGCATTGTAGCAAAACTAGCTTTTTTACTATATTTGTCGTCGAGACTTCCATTCTAAGGCCAATCAATATCTCAAAAACCATAATCCAAAAATCTGCGGTTAGACACCTTTCCAATTGCTTTCGAATTGCAAGGGCACAATTTTTGGCTTCTAGAACACTTTGACTGATTACGCATTGTTGATCTAAGAGGGCAAAAGCAAGGCACATAGGGGTGCAATTAGTCTTCTCAAGGGTATGGAGGGTTGTCTAATCCGCAATATACCTACAAGTTGTAATTCCTTGGCATGAATTACAAACGCAACCGTCTAATGCAAATGATGATCGCAGTCATAGCGAAATTGTAGATTCTATACCTTTTTGTTTGTTGTTCATAACTCACAATCTACAGCTCCATTATGCCTGAGTTTTGGTAGGCATACAGATCCATGAGTCTTCTAAATCCTCACCAAAATTCAACTCAATGGATACAGTTTGACCATCCAAACAATTCATCTACCAAAACTGTCGTGTTCTGACATGGCAGCAAACCGAGTCGACAAGATATCTCTTAAATCTGATGTTTTACTCAACCAATACTCAAACCAACTTAAGACATTGGAGGGTCCTAAGCAAGGAATGAGATCACCAAGTTTGGGGTCAATCCAACTTCGTTTGAGTCACTAACCGCCGGCTTGAAGATGTTCGGTTCTGTACCTTAAAATGTAGACAGATTTCTCGTTCTTCTCTTTCTTTGCTTCATACGTTGTGGTGTGTGTTCTATACTCTCGATCTCTTTGGATAGCAGCAACAGCCTTTCCCTAGCTAAGGATGGAGGCGAGAGTTTTCCCTACATGCTTCTCTGGTAACAATTTCCGCCGTTGATCTAGATACCAACTTGACGATGCACAAGCATTAGACTTGTGGCTGTTTTCTCATGGCACAAAACATTATTCCACAAGTAAGGCATTTCTACATTGACAAGGAACCATTCCTATATATCCTTCGGCACTTCATCCAATAGAGTCCGGACACATGTGTAATTGGCACCTTAGGGCATAAAGATGCTAACTAAAATCAGGGACATGCTTTCACTAGCTCCTACCTAGCCAATACCACGTCTTGTATTATCTACGTGATCGTCCAAGATGGAATTGACTGGATAGCACATTTAGAGAAGAAGTAGCACTTGCATTGCGGGGCCAGGTTTGTTGTTTCCTTGATCAACATTGTTCTGTGAGATCTGGCCTTCATAGTTACCAAATAGTTGTTACCTATCTGAAGACTAACTTTCCTACTGGTAACAAATCAGTTGTCCCTCAACACTAAAAAGGTTCCAAATCTTCACTCTTGATAATAAAAATTTTGGTCGAAGCCTATAGATGGTCGCCATTGAAGTCAGCAGAAAAGGGGTCACACCAAGAAGGTCGATTCATCTACGTCATCCTTATGCACCTAAAGATTGAGAATTTGGACAGGAATCTCATATATACCAGGTGATCTATTACAGCACATAATCTCCTGGTCCATTCATTATCCGACTGATAACTTGTTCAACCTTAAGTGTGGTGCACCTTTTTGATCCAATGAAAATGACATAAGTTGCTCACTAGATGATCGATGTCATTACAGGGACAGTCACGTCGAGTAGAGTCACTTATCTACCACCTCTTGCAGTCTGTTTATGTTCCTGTTAGTGACCTGTTCTTCAAAGGTTAACCGTTGGATGACTTAAAAAGGGAGTCCTATTGCATCTAGTTCGACATATAGATCTCTGGACATGATGAGGAGAGATAACCAAGGAAGAGCTCAAGTGAGAATAACATATCGGTGCAATTCGGCAATGGATCATGACTAGGAACCTCGATACCAGCGCATGCCGAGCAGCACAACCTTGTGTGCGCGCCCACAGGAGGCTCTCGGTTTCGTCGCGGCACCATGGATCGCTAATCGTGGCACCATTACTGAACATATAACCTACAAGAAATCTCACATGGCCAAATTGGGTTGCATAGGAGCAAGCACTATGCGAAGGAGGGATAGCAAACAAAGGTAGTCACAAGGTTAGGAGTCAACAAGCAGGGGATCCGAAAATCAAAACACAACACAAGAGAGCATAGCTTAATTGCCAAAGACAACTGAGCAGGGGACTTCTTGCCAAATTTCCATATACGTCTTGTGTCCACCAAGTGATTACCAAAACTTGGACGTGGTTCTAGGATAGCGCTCTTCAACACTCGTATGCTTACCGAGGACAAAAGGGGTGATAACTATGGCACTAATTAGATAACAAGCATACATACCCACCACTTGGCTAAACTAGAGGACATTATAGGTTAAGCATGTAACCACAATTATTTCTAGCAAGGCTAAGCACACACTTTTCTCAAGCACTTCCTATTCAAGCAACATGGAACAAGGCATTCTTGTTTAACTCCACACAAGGAAGATAGTGCAATACATCGATCACAAGTTACTTAGAACAAAGGAAGGAAAGCATATTTATGCACAAGCACAATCATGATGCATGCTCGTCCTATTCGTCCTCACGAAATTGCCAGCCTAAGGTGGCAATCACGTTCTATGTCGGTGGCATAACACGTACTCTCTCGATATATAGCTAGTCGTTAGCTACATTCAATCTACGCATTCGTGGTTAGCGTACCTGCAGGCAAATTCATTGCAGCCCATCCCCACAAGAGATAAATAAGCGCACAATGAAAACAGTAAACTAAGATACTCTCCATATACATCCCCAGATGTATATACTTCGATATCCATAGCTACCCAACAGATATACCCACAATTAAGTACCTTCATATATACATGTGTGTAACATGTAAATATTCCAGTAACCACAGCTAACTCTCCCCTAGACCGACAGTTGGACGGTCATACTCTCACAACTCACACTTACCTGGGCGTAGAGGCAATTGATCCATACATTACCATTCAAACGAATGGCATCCATACAATAGCACGCCGTATGGACGACGAAAGTAAAATTTTCAATAAAGTACATCCCCCAAAGTTAGTACTTAGATAGCCACCTAATAGTCCTTAACTGGGCATAAAGGAAGATGTCGCTAGCATAGTTTTGCGAATAAGTTTTGACAAATTTGCTTGTAGCTGAAGTTTTAGTTAAAATAGACCTTTTAAAACCAAAACTTAGCTTTTAAAACTATGTACCTGACAGTATTATGCTTAATCTCGCTCTGATACCAGCTGTGACAGAACCGCCCAATTTATACAAGATCAAGTATGGTTGTCCCCGCAACACGTTGACACACCCATACTTTCACTCATATAAACCCGGTAGTCCGCCGAGTGTCCCGAAAGATCTCGGTAAATCAACATCACAACCAAGATCGCGTGATTAAGCAAATACACATCACATACATCGGGTTGCAGCGGAAATAATGTTACAAAGGGTTTAACAAATAATAGTACAAATTTGGGTTTCAAAACCGCTTAGTGAAAACAACATAGCTTTCAAATAATTACATTAATATAAGTTCCAAATATATTGCTAGCATAAGTGACATCATCCGACAAGAGCATATAGATGAGAAGTAAATATAGAATCACCGAGCCCACCGGTGGTTAGCCACCATCATCAACAGGTCGAGAACATCACCTGCAACAAGGTGGGATAAACCCTGAGTACTCGAATGTACTCAGCCAGACTTACCCGTCGGAAACCAAAACAAATGACACCAAGGATCATGCAAGGCTTTCTTTAGTGGGCTAGCTGACTTGTTTACGAAAAGCATAAGCTATCATGAAGAAACCATTTTAAGTACTTTGCATCATCTTTATTATGGCCTATCCATCTAGGTAAGCACCTGTACTATAGCAATCACTTGATTAACCAATAACATCCAGTTACCAATTTAGATTTACATATCCCATACCATCCAGATAACCATCATTGTTCCATAATAATTACTACGATGCAGTAACTCGAGTCAAGTGCTCACTATCCAGGAGCGATGGCGATTCGAATCGATTCCTAACCAGCTGGTGATTTATTCCTTACACAAACCTCACTCACCCGCTAAAGTGAGATATTGATCACCGAGTCAACTTTCCAGGTATCTCGAGTTTGCCAGGAACCACATGTACCCGGGGGCCGACCGACTGCACTTTGGCCTTATCATCCCGCCCCCGTGTCCTACCACACCTGCTCCGGCACAGTGCGTTGCGGGCAATCTACTCGGCCCGAAAAATCTCCCAGCTTCGCGGTCGGAAGGTACTTTATCCGGCCAGCTAAATGTAAGGCATGCGTTCAACATGACTCGAGGCCCAACAACGGTCGGTCCTTAATTGACACAGATGGAAACTAACAGCACCCCAGAACCCTGTCTAGTTGCCTCCAACTTTTTCCGTCCGGTCTCCAATTATCCATCACACATGGTTAATTCCAGGATATCATTCTTTCCATAGCTAAATTCTTCCAGTAACCACCTATAATGTAGGTGACTAGATATCACCGATCGCTACCGGTCTAAGCAAGGCTAAGCAGTTATTCGATCCTGACCTAACAGGGTAAAAAGGTAATAAGGTAGGCAAGGATAGTAATAAATGCATCAACGGTTTCAATCAACTCCTACAACTTAATGCAACAATATATAACTCGTATATAGAAAGAATTGCTTTTATAAAGTAGGAGACTTAGAATGCTCCGGGGCTTGCCTGGGATCCGACACAAGTCAGTTCAGTTAACTTGCACCATCCTGGTGATATCTCAGATCCTAGCACTTGCTTAGTCCTTCCATCTTCGGGATAGATCCTCCATACACCGTCTTCGGGTTTGGCTCAACATTATATTCTTCACGTGGTTCATCTAGCGCACCTAGATGAGATGCAATATGCAAGTGTATGAATATGAAGAATAGTACCATGAGATGCATCACAAAATAGCAAGCAAGGACAAGCATAGTTTACACTCACACTTAAGTACTTTGCGATGCTTAACTTAACCATCACACAATCTATCATGCTAAGATGGCAAAGAAGACGACAACACCAAGCATGACACAAGTTTTCCCAAGATCTCATATGCTCTAACTCAGTCATCACTCAAGGCATAAGTCACACTTAACAATATACAAGCAAACACTATAATTGGAATCTGCCAATTTCTGGACATGCAAACAGCAGCTACAAGATTTAGCTATAACTGGAGTTACACAAATCCAAATGACTTGCAAGAAGACATTATGGAAATATTATGAAATTGTCTACAATTCATATTTAAACCTATCAGCATGATTCCAAAGTTAACCAGGTTAAACAGGCACATTTATCAAAGTTGGTCCAGCAATTCCAGAAAGCTACAATTTCTGAAGACCAACTTAGAACAGTCATAACTCACAAACTACTTGGCCACATGCCATGAAAATTTAACACAAGCTAGTTAGGTGAGTTATCTACAACTTTCTTATTATCATCTTAAGATGATTCTACAGTTAGAAGGGTCAATTAATCCAATAATTGCATCTCTGTCCAAAACATAGACAGAAACTGACATGCCACTTTAAACAGCTATAAATGGAGTTATACATATCCAATAAATGTGGTTCTAGACTTTTTAGAAAGCTTATCAAATTCTAAACAACTTTGTTGTAAACACATAAAGCAAATTCTACTATTAAGAAGGCCCCACAGTAAGAACAAGGAAACCCTGTCTGGGTTTAGGCAGAAACAGCCACAGAGATTTAAGCAATTATAACTCAATATCTACTTAGCCAAAAATCATGATATTTAAATTTTTGGAAATCTTAAGAAAAGTACTACAACTAATGTATTTTCACCAAGTCATGATTCATAACTTAACTGAGCCAATTAATTCAAACATGCAGAACTGTTCAGAGTAGAAGCAAAGCAATACAGGGCATTTGTTATTTTTATAACTCTTAAACTATAAATCCAAAACTCCTGAAATTTTTACCAGACAACAAAAATCACCTTAGTAGCACTTCACAAAAATTTCACATTTATTTGAGCATAAAAACTGCAGTTATGAAAAAGACAAGTAAGACTAGCATTCAAACCCTAACCTGCATAGATCTATTTTAACAGCTAAAACTTTAAACTAAAATATGCCAGATTATAGATCTACTGCATAGACAATTTCACAAGGATTCCAAAAAGTCCTCATTTTCTATTTTATGATTTTTCTACTAATTAATACGAATTTTCAAAGTTCATCATTCAAATCTGTAAAAAGCAAAAGAAAAGGAATGTAAACTTGCATAAGGGTCCCTGTAGTTTCCACAAATAAAACCCGAACGAACAGATCCTTAACGGCGCTATTCATATGAGTCACCACTTCATCACTTAACCCCCTGGAAGACACTCTATTCACGCGCGTGGTCCATCTTCTTCTTCCTCAGGACGGCAGCAGGGCACGTCGGGCTCCAGCCCGTGCCGACGGCGGTGGAGGACGTCTGCGGCTAGGGAGAGGCGCTGTGGAGGCGCGGTGATAGGGCGCACCCGTAGAAGGTCTTAGCATGGCCGGTGACGGCCCATGGCCTCCTGGCCACGTGCGCGGGCGACCTAGCGGTGGCCGCGCCGGCAGTAGCGACGAGCCAGCGGCGAACGGCGGTGGAGAAGGGTTGCGCAGCTAGGGAGTCGGTCGCGGAGCCGTAGGCGTACTTGGTGGTGGCGCTGGAGGGCAGCAGGAGAAGGAGCAGCGGCGGTAATGGAGTTCGGCCACGACGGCCATGGCTGCCGCGCGCTGGCACGCGCGCAGGCGCGCGGTTGGAGCAAAAAGGGCGAGGGGGAGCCAGAGGGAGTGAGCGGGAGTGGAAGGGGGAGCCTCAGGCGCTCAGTTATGGTGGAATAGGGACGCAGGGGCGTGGATGCACACGGCATCAAAGCTCGGCAATGGTGGGGCGCGCTCGGCGGCATGGTTGCCACGAAGGCAAAACGTCGAGCACGTGGCGTGCAGCGAGGTGGACAAGGTGGGATGCCGTTTTGGGCTAGCTCGGGTACGAATTAGACTTTGGGCCTAAAACGAAGTTTGAAGCCCATGAACTGCTCTTCATTTTTCATTTAGAGACCAAGGTCATTAGAGCTTTTCAACAGCGGATAATTAGGCCACAAACTATCAGTGTCAGCGCCTTGATAACGGTCACAGAAATTCACTTTCAGAGGTCAAAACTCGGTCAAACTCAGTGCAACTTTTTGCATGCTCTTCTCCATAGTATAACCTTCAACTTCTCTTTTTGGACCAACTCAAGTTGCTTAATGAATTCCGGAGAACGCGGAATGCCAACGTCGTTGCTTAGCGAAACTGACTTAGAATAATTCTAAGTGTTGAAATCAGCAGCAGGTTCCAACTTCGAGCCTCTATTTGACTTATTTCCAAGTTGATCTAGCTCTTGGTCCAAAAACAAAGTTTGTTCTACATGATATGTACTACAACTTTTATTTAAGGTCCAACCTCAAAAATGGTATAGAACCTACTGTTCTACTTTGACCAATGTAGGATCACGATGAAGCTTAAATTATCCTTTTTGACCCATTGGAGCATTTTCTTGGTATTTGCTCAACATGAACCCTTCATGACTTTTGTTGTAGAGTTCATCTAGAGTCATTTGGGAAAGGTTGCAAGGTTTGGTGAACAATCTAGAATTCCATTCACTTTATAAAACGATCCAAGCAAGGACATAACTTGTCATTTCATGTGACTTCTTGATTCCAAACTTCACGAAACTTTTCCATGGATCAATATAGATGGATATTGATGCGAGACACATGAAATGAGTACATCCATCATTACTCAAACATACCTTTAAGAAAGGGCAGCATGCAAGCAATGGTGCATGGTCCAAGTTTAAGTGGTGGCTCCTTTCCATAGGTTTGACCTTGACATCTTCATCATTACTTAATATACCATGTTTGAGCTCAAACCCATTGCTTAATTGGTGGCAAACACCTAGGGTGTTACATCCATCCCGTGCAATTTCCGAGTCGAGCCGTGGCCTCTAGGTCTGTTTCCACGCACGCCGGCGAGCTCTTTTCACCATCGGCCATGGTAGTCACCGCGCGGGCCGTTCCCGGCCGCGTAAAGGGCCTAGGCATGATCGCCATCGCCCCCGCTTCATCCCCATGCCCTCAGTTCGTCAAACTGTGGCCCGTAGCGCCCTTTTCGCTCGCGCCGGCGACATTCTCGCCGTCGGCCATGGCCGCGCCGACTCCTGTTCCGGCTGGCGATCTTCCTCTCTCTCCGTTCTAATCTAGTCCGTCCAAGTCGGATCCAATGGATCAGATTCATCCATACCCTTTTGCGTTGCAAATTTGTTAAAGAGCCCCTCGGTTTTTCACTATTTATGCCCGCTATCCTCGGCCTGATTAAAAACCCGAATTTTGATTAATTTTAATTCGTTTAAGTTCGCGTTATTTACAAGGTTGCCATCTAGATCCCATTTTCGCCATATTTCACCCGTTTTAGATCTGATTTGATCCGTTCAAGTTGTTTTCGGTTCGTAACTAAGTAATCTACATGTTTATTACACTGTTAATCATGTTTTCCATTCTTAAAATTCGCGGTTAGATTTAATCTATTAAACTACTATAGGAAATCTTGTTTAAGTCATAACGTTCATGTTTTAGCTCCGATTTTCGTGATCTTCGTGTCTGTGTGTTCATAGTGAGATGTAGATTCGTTTTATAAACCTTTTATCTATGTTTGTGTACTGTTCTAATCTGTAGTCCTTGTTGCTATGCATGATTGCTCGCGGATGCCTGTATGTTGATGTGTTGATCGAGTATAAACGATGAACAATTTGCGGGTGATCAGGAGTACTACTTTGACAACCAGGACCAGCAGGGAAACTTTGAGCAAAGCAAGTATAGCATGTGATCTCCTTGTCCTATTCACCATTTAATTATTTAGTCATGTGCATGTGTCTAATTTGATACCCGTAAGGATATCCTAGATGTTGTTACCTTGTACCTTGATTACCGATGGGTTATACCTGCATATGGGTAGTTTCTAGCGCTCAATTTAAATATCCATGATCTGAATGATGTCTAATGATTATATAGAACAAATGGTAAAACTTGCTCTTGGCAACTAGACGATAGGGCGAGATAGCAATTGGCTTTTGTACAAGATACTCTTGGCCCTCCCTAAAGACTTATCTGTTGGCAAAAGCTGGGGACATGCAGTACACCCGGGAGTGCCACCTGGCTCTGGCTTTAACTCAGTAGCAGGACATTTTTCTAGCTTGTTAGTGGTTACCCAAAAGGGCGCAAATGGGGCCTGCCAAGCTAAGCATAGTGCGGCCTTTGTCCCTATGTGTATAGCCTGCGCGGAATGTGCTATTCGGAAGGGAGGCTCTATATTCCCTTGCCGGGAAAACCTAGCGGCTACTAATTTGTTAGGGAAACCTTTGAAAGGCTTCATAGTGAACCCTACCGACCTCCCTAGGAAGGGGGTTAAGAGACTAACTACCTCGAGCGAAAGGGTAAATCATGGCTCGCGGTGAGAGTGTACAAACTCTGCAGAGTATTAAAAACGGGTATATCAGCCATGCTCACGGACACGAGCGGCCTAGAAAACTGACGGAATAGTTGCTCACTTGATGATGATGTTATTAATGATGATAATTCTAATGATGACTATTATTCATGTTTATGATCATGTGGTTTAATTGGGGCTTCATAGACCCATGTTATTCTTGTTGAGTACGAGATGTACTTATGCTTGTTTATTTTCATTATTTGGATAAAAATCCCAGATGGGTAACAGATGGCAATAGTTATGAGGATTACTAGACTTGTGGTTCACCAGTCGACGTCCCTGTGGAGTTGGAGGCTCTCGTGGAGAGTAGTTACCTAATTCTTCCGCTTTTATGATAGACTTGATATTATTGTAATGAATTATTATTTGAGATATAATAAATACTCGTGATGATATTTTATAATTTATCAGCTTATGTGTGCGACTGATCTCTAGACGCACATAAGATTTATGCATCTCATTTTATCCTTAAAATGAGGTGTGACAGAGGGACGGAACTAGAAAACCCATCTTCACCCTGGTCTGTGGGTCCTAGCGTAGGACGACGGGCAGATTTGCCCCCCCCCCCCCATTGGGCCACACGCGTACAGGGTTGCCGGGGGCCGCTACCGCACAAGCACATGTTGCTTGGGCCCACCACCGTGGGAGCGCTGGTTGCGGGGGGATGAGCGATGGCGCTACAAGCACGTGGACGCTGCGGACGCGGGCTCACCGGACGCACAGGGGCGGCAGCTATCCTTTCACTTAGAGAGAGGGTGCGGCAGCGTGGACGGCCGGGAGGTTGAAGAGTTGGACCACGAGCGACCAGATTAGGTAGGAAAAGAAAAAAAGAAAAGAAAAGAAAAGGATCCGAAAGAAAAAAATAAAATAAGTGAAAAATAAGAAAAAAGAGAAAAATAGAAAAATAGAAGGGTATTCTAGACTACTAATTATCTATTAGTCTTAATTTTCATGTTTATTCTTGATTCATTAGAAACATCATACAAAATGAGATCAAAGATATAAATCGTGTGTGCAACCAAGTTAACTAAGCAGGGGTACTATAGATACATTCCATATCTTTCATCCACTCAAAAAAAAGGAGAAGTTGTTTTGCCAACGGTTTTCAAAAAGGCTTCTGTTCCTTCAAAGAAGCTATTGCTTCGGAGGAGGTGGAGCCGAAGCTGTTTTTGTAGAAGCCGGAGCCGAAGTCATGTTTGAAGAAGCTGAAGCCGAAGTCGTGTTTGAAGAAGCCGGAGCCGAAGCCGAAGTTGTGTTTGAAGAAGACAGAGCCAAAGCCGTTTTTGAAGAAGTCGGAGCTGAAGCTGTTTCTGAAGAAGCTGGAGCCGAAGCTATTTTTGGAGCAGCTGGAGACTTGCCAAACGGGGTGTTAGGCGGTGGCTGGAGCCACGTGTCGCCGAGGATGTAGTGCGTGCCGACGAAGGGCTTGACCTGCTCCTCGGTGAGGTCCAGCGCCCACCCCACCCTCTTCTTCTTCTTGACGTCGGCGCCGGGGCCAAAGCACTTGAACTCGCCGTAGTAGATGCCGCTGCTCTCCGGCTTGGCGATTTCCCAGCCGTCCCAGCCGACGGGGACCACCTCCTCCCCCATCTCCGTGTACGCGTACACCACCCGGGACGAGTCCCCCCAGGCGCGGCCCAGGTAGATTTGGCCGCCCTTGACGCCGCCGATGCTGCAGTTCTTGAAGGAGAAGCCGGTGTCGATGGCGCCCTCGATGGACTTGGTCCGCTGCTGCGCCGTGAGCACCGCCACCTCCTTGACCACCGACTCGATGCGGCAGTCCTCGTAGAAGCTCCTGCCGAAGCCGAAGATGAAGTCGACGCTGCCCCGGATGAGGCAGCTCTTGAAGTAGTGCAGGCCCTTGTGGTCGTATAGCGTGTCCTGCCCGCCGTCGATGGTGCAGTTGTAGACCTGCGCCTTGGTCCCGAACAGCCGCATCGCCACCGCCTGCCCGCCCTTGGCGCCGGGCGTCGCCAGCGGCGCGTCGTTCCGGAACACCACGCCGTACGCCGTGAAGTAGTCCGACTCCACCGCCAACGTCGCGCTCCCCACTGTGCCCACGGGCTTGCCGTCCTTGCCGTGCGACGCCGCCGTGTCGTTCCAGATCACGGTGGCCGGGTTCATCGGGTCCGACTTGAACGTCACGAACGGCTTGCTGATGTTCACGAACAGCTTCTCGCGGAACACTGCGCCGGGCTTCAGGTCCAGGATCACGCGCTTCGTGTTGCTCTCCGGGATCGCCTCCAGCGCCGCCGTGATGTTGGGGTAGTCGCCGCTGCCGCTGGGGTCCACCACGTACGTCACCTTCTTCGCCTCCGCCTCCTGCAGGTTCTTGTCCATGGGCTCCTTGCCCCCGTCCCCGGCGGACTTCTGCGCGTACAGCGCGTAGCTCTGCTGGTTCATCGCCACCCAGTTGCTGAACGCCCCGCCGGGCGCGTTCGCGGCGGCCGGCGCCGCCCCAAGGAGCGCGGACGCCAGGACGGTCGTCACGAGGAGGAGCAGGGGCTTCGTCGTTGTCGCCGACGCCGCTCGCCGTGCCATGGTGGTCCGCTGATGCATGCCGGCCGATCGATCGACGACCTCTCTTCTTCCTCTTCTCGGTTGATGGAGCAAGCGAGCGAGAGCAGTGGTGCCGTGGGTGCTGGCCGGCCGTTTTTAAGATCGGGTGGACCGCGCAGGTCGGCCATGGGCGAGCTAATCTGGGAGCTCCGATCCTCCGCCTCCATGAGCGGATGCACGCACGTTACTGCATGCTTGGTTCTGTGGCCATGGATGAGGATGCACATGCACGCATGCTGCCGGCTGCCGCGCAGTTTGAAATTTGTGGGGTCGTGACAGAATCTCTCGCTCTCCACGGCCCACGATATAGCAGCCCCATCGTTCATGTTCCCGGCCCAACGCTGACCTGGAAAGTGTACCGCGCCTAAGCCCATGTCGTGGATAATAATAAAGAAGATTCAGGTTGTTCTTCACTCGATTTGTTTGAATTTGATACAACAAATTTTTTTTATATGAGATAGATTACGGAAATCTTCATACCTGGTACTGTTGTATTTACATCTCATTTGTTCCTTGAAACTAAAAGAACTTGTTACCGTTCTTTAGAGAGACACAAATGCGACCTTATACATGGGCTTAGGATGCGATCAAAATGAGTGCCGCGCATGAACAACTTTGGATGTATGTTGTCCACCTAAGTTTAAGTGCTCGACTTGACACGGAGTGCTTATATTTTACTTGCGTGTTTTCCTAGACTTATTCTAGGATATAATAGTGCCATTCTTTTAGTGGTACGTCAAGACGTCAAGTACCCATCAATAGTGAGGTGCTTATAGTGATTTTGTTAATCTTAGGATTTACCGGTCCAACTTACCCTAACTAGTACCCCTTCTCTCTCCCGACTCTCCCTCTCGGTCACCAAGCCTAGCGTTGCCCTCTATCTGTCTTCTTCGCTCTGGTACTCTGCCTACTTCCACTGAGTGGACTCCGATCTGTCCATAGAATTTGAATCATCCTCTCCTCTCCTCCAGAGTAGGAGAGCCGCGGAGTAGACCAGGAGCCGTGACTTCGGGGATCTCGAGCGGCGACAGCCACATAGTGGCGGAGTAGTGAAATCAGGTGATCACACGTGAGATGTCTAGGTTTCTAACCATCCTACGTGACAATGTGCGCGAAATGTTCTCAAATTTTTACCATAGCCTCCACATGTGATGTAAAGACGCGTCACCAAGTTTCATGATTTTCGAACTTCGTTTGCATTTTATATAATTAAAAAACACTTCACCCGCAATTTTGTCGCCATGTTTCGTGCGTGAGATGTTTGAAACTTCGGGCGTGCTCTTGGAAACGGCCTCAAAATACAATAAGTAACGCGAATATCATTTTTCCACTCGTCGAATTCCATGATTCGATGCACCTGCAGTTCAAACTTACATTTCCCGAAAAAATGCAATTAAATGAAATAAATTAAGGATATATAGCAAAAAGATCGAGAAATGTGCCAAATTTGAGGATGTACTTCAACTTAATATGTAAGGGCTGAAGAAAAAGTTTGGAGGCAAAAAAAAATTTATGCTTTGCCGAGTGCCCAACTCTCGGCAAAGACTCTTTGCCGAGTGCCTAAAGGGGGGGCACTCGGCAAAGGTGAAAGTTTTTAAAAAAAAACGCGAACGATTTCGGATTTTTTTTAATCTGAGCTTTGTCGAGTGCCAGATCTGCGGCACTCGGCAAAGAGGTAAGTTTTTTTTTAAGTACGGTTGTTTCTTTTTTTTAAAAAAAAGAAAACTCTTTGCCGAGCGCCATATCTACGGCACTCCGCAAAGATATTTGAAAAAAAAAATAAAAATCCTTTGCCGAGTGCCAGTTTGTGGGCACTCGGCAAAGGAAAGGAAATGTCCTACGGCCGGCCCACCCCGAAGCCCCATCGGCCACACACACACACCAACACGCCCCCGCACCCGTCTCTGTGACCCGCCGCCGCCGCTGCCCGGCCGCCCCCCCGCCGGCGAGCCCCGCCACCGCCGGCGACCCCCGCGCCCCGCGCCCCCATCCCCGTGCCGCGTCCCCGCCCTGCGCCCCCAGCACCGCCACCCGCGCCCGCGCCCACACCCAGCCCCGCCGCCCGCTGCTGCGGGCCCGCGCTGCGCCGGCGGCCACCGACCCCATCGCTCCGGCCTGCCCGCCCCACCTATGCGCCTGCCTCTCCTCCCCTCCCCTCCCCTCCGCGCCCCACCCGCGCCCCCGCCGGCACCGCTGAACGTCGGCGGCCCACTGCCGCCGGAGAAGGAGAGGGAGGGCCGCCTTCACCTCCCCTCCCCGTGGGGGCAGCGCCCGGCCGCCCCCCCCCCCCCCCTCGCCGTCAGTTCTTGGAGGGGAGGAGGTAGAGGTGAAGTAGGAGGAAGGAGAAGAGGAGAAGGAGGAAGGGGAAGAGAAGGAGAAGAAGAGGAAAAGAAGAGAAGAAGGGGAAGAAGGAGAGGAGGAAGGAGGAAGAAGGAGGAAGGGGAAGAGAAGGAGAAGGAGGAGGAGTTCTCGGCGTCTTCTTCTGCGCATGCACGTCCCGCCATCGCCCAAGGTATATGCACCGTCCCTTTGTGAATGTCGGCCTTTGTGCCGTGAATGTCGGCCTTCGTGCCGTGAATGCCCGGCAGCGGCGTTTGTTCATGCCAGGTGTATCACACCATCAAGGCAACCGCAACCTCTCCGGATATGCCTGAGCATGGGTACGTGGTCATGTTTCTATTCTTCTTGCTTTCGTTGAACTCGGTAAAGAATTCTAATCATCTTGTTTTCGTTCTTGCAGTCGGCGGCACATCAAAGCCAAAGAGTGCTCCAACTTCGCCGCATTTGCCATGGCACACAAGGGCAAGGCGTCGTCCGACGTCTCCTTCAACCCGGACGACCTGGCCGAGACGTACACAAACTCGAGCGCCTACGAGAAAATCACGGAGTACACGGCGGCAGCAAGGTCGATCCATGGGCCAGAGTACGATCCACGGACCGACAACATTGATGCAAACACCGTCATGAGGATTGGACAAGGCAAGAAGCATGGCCGCTACTGGATTGGCGACAGCGTGATCGACACGGCCTCTACTCCCACTCTCTCCTAGATCCGAGCACAGAGCACGATCGCCTCCTCACTCTCGGCGATACGCTCACGGCCAGGCACTGCATAGCACCGGGTCGACACACTCCAGGTTATTAATGTTTTACTCGTCGTACATTGATCTTTACACAACTCTATTTCCTTTGCATTATTGTAACATTAGCTTTGCAACAATTTGTAGGCCTAGGTGGAAGAAGCAAACAGGAGGGCCCAGGAGCTGGAGCTGGGGTTGGTGGCCGAGCGGGCCGCGCGGGAGGCCGACAAACTCGCCCAGGAGAAAAGGTTGGCGGACATTATTGCTTGTATGCAAACTACGATGGGTGCTGCTATGCCTCCTGGGTTAATGGGTCCACCTCAGCCTCCTCACTCCGCTACTCTAGTGAGTAATGTCACACATGCAAGGAATTGCTACAATCGCTATTCAACTAATCTTGTCTCATGCAATCTCTTCTCCTGTGTGTAGCCTCAGTCGGCGGATTCGAACAACCCAGCTCAGGGCACTCCGAATGAGCAGATGTTTCCTTCCCCGTCGTCAGCAGGATGGCCACATCAAGGGCCGCTTCAGTGAGTAGCGCTTGTAGTTTCATGTCTTGTTCTCTTCGCAATGGATTTCTGTCCGAGACAATGTTGTTGTCATGCATGTGTTATTGTGACATGTGGTGATGGATTTGAACTACTTGTTGAATGATGTGGAATCCTGTCGAATAATGGATGGAATTACTATGACATGTGGTGAACGGATGTGATTCATGTGGTATGTGTGATGGATTGCGACATATAAGGTGCTGGATGTGGTATATATGTGATGGATGTGATATATATGTCATATATTGTGTTTGCAGTGATCGAAAGCAAAAACCAAAAAAAAACAAAAAATTTTTGTCACTTTGCCGAGTGTAACACTCGGCAAAGAGCCTTTGCCGAGTGCCTTTTGCCCTGGTATTCGGCAAAGCTGCCAAAAAATGCACTACCTTGTCTCTTTACTGAGTGCCAGTACCCTGGCACTCGGCAAAGCTGTGTACACTACCATGTGTTTCACAGCTTTGCCGAGTGCCAGGGCTCTGGCACTCGGCAAAGAATTTTCCAAAAAAAAATATTTTTTCTTTGCCGAGTGCCGTCTCAGCTAGGCACTCGGCAAAGATTTTTTTAAAAAAACATTTTTTTTCTTTGCCGAGTACCGGGTCAGGAAGGCACTCGGCAAAGGATTTTTCAAAAAAAAAAATTCTTTGCCGAGTGCCGGGTTAGGAAGGCACTCGGCAAATGATTTTTCAAAAAAAAAGGGAAAAGCTTTGCCGAGTACCGTCCTGACCCGGCACTCGGCAAAGTTGCCGTCAACGGCTGACGGCCAATTTTCTTTGTCGAGTGCCATCCTGGCACTCGGCAAAGCCTTTACCGAGTGCCCGACAAACAGCACTCGGCAAAGAACCCTTCGTTGGATGCGGCTTTGCCGTTTGCTCTTTATCGAGTGTGGCATTCGGCAAAGAGCACGTCTCCAGTAGTGTTACCGGTCTAAACGCACGGCCAAGGATGGACCAATACAAATTCTGTTGTACTCTAGTATGCTACAGTAATCGTATCCCGTACATGTACCCTCTCCACTCCACCTGCATGTACTTGGGATGGCAATTCGTTGATACGTACCAATATACGGAGCAAGTAAAATTGAACTCTGGCTCACGTACACACCCAAGAAACTAAACTCGCAGGCCGCCGCATGCACTGCACAGCGCCCAAATTCCAAAATCCGTGGAGAAAAAAAAAACAAATTCGCTTGGCGAGAGGTAGGTCAGCCCGTGGATTCGGTCCTCGCCGCCCCTTCCCCCGGACGTACGTATTTATACGTACCACCCACGACGACGACGACGGTGGCAACAGCGACGTCGCCGCCGCCGCCGCCGCAGACGACGGACGAGGAGGGACCGGCCGGCGAGCGATGATTAGCGCAGCTAATCACGCACTGATGGACTGTTAGACGGGCAGGAGGATAGTCGTCGTGTGTCTAGCTAATATGGACTAGATAGCTACCAAGTGCATGGTGGTAGATAGGACTGACGACGACTAGTCGCCGGTCGCATAGCCCTGACGTGGACGGCAAGGCGGACCGGCCCGGCGTGCCATGACGTGGCCGGCCGTCGCGTTGCGTTGTCGTCTTTTCCCATCCACGTGTCGCCGTGTAGAAGTGGACCACCTGTGGACTACCTCCCCAGCTCCCAGCTGGATGACGTGGACGGGGCGCTTCGAGCACGTGCGTCTTCTCGCCTCCGTGCCATCCTGTACGTGGCCGCCGCCGCCGCCGGACGGCTGATGGCCGGTGCATGATGAACTGCATGCGGCTCGCTTTAGGTATCGGGGTTTGCAAAGCAAGCTTTGTTTATTCCACATTTTGCAGCGTTGACGGCGACGTCGATATCCTGGGAGCTAGCAGGGCCAATTGGATCGCCTCCCCTGTATCGTACTCGTACGTCCTATCAATTACACCGTACCGTACCCCAATTTGAATTTGAATTCGTATGTGGCTGACCATTTGATTTGATCTCAATGCACGCAAAAATGACGTAAACAACAATCACTGCATCCTCCAGATGTCGTCGAAGCTCCAGAGGTTGTCCTCCGACGAGGAGCCGGACAAGATGCCGCCGTCGGAGAAGCCCAGCACCCAGCCGGTGAGGTCCTGGTCCGTGGCCTGCTGCTGGAAGTGGTGGTCGCCGGCGGTGAGATGCTGCAGCGCGGACGCCGTGGACCAGAAGTCGTAGTGGTCGTTCTGCTGCTGCGGCATCGTCGTCGTGGCGGCTCCCCAGTAGTCGTCGTCAGCTGTGGTGAACGCGGCTGGCGGCTCCGCGGCAGCGGCGGCGTGCGGCCGGGTGCTGTCGTCATGCGCGGACTCGGACGTGAGTGAGCTGCAGGAGGAGCTGCTGGTGACGGCGCTGCTGGGGGAGCAGCTGCTGCTGTTGCTGTTGCTGGTTGCGTCCATCATCATCAGCGCGGAGGAGGGTGGCGCCGTGGCCATGCCCATGATGCAGGGGGTCAACGGCGACGGCAGCTGGTGGTGGTGCTGGGCCTGGGCGGCGGCGCGCTCGGCGAGGCGGGGCATCCAGAGGAAGCGCATGGCGTCCTTGAAGCCCTTGCTGTTGACATCGCAGTTGAGCTGCTTGGCGTGCTTCTGCACCCGCGTCCGCCAGTAGTTCTTGATCTCGTTGTCCGTCCGACCTGGCAGGTGCGCCGCGATCTTGGACCACCTGCATGCATGCATGCAACCGAACCAATATATATGTTAATTATTATCATTATTATTAATGTATTATTATTTTTGTTTATTAATAATGATGATATATCCAATCAGAACGTGCTTAATATGCTATACAATCATCATGGTTTTTATTTTATTAATGATTATTACCTAAATAAACAACCAATTTGGAACATAAGAAAAAACAAAGGAAAACAAAAGGAGAAGCGTTTTTAGATGATGATAGCATTTTTAGTTTTTTAAATAAACTACACCATGGGCTGTCAGCTCACTCAGCAGGCATAGACAGATGATGATAGCATTTTTAGTTTTTTTTTAATATGAAAGCGATTGTAAGCCTTTTTCGAGAGCAAAGCTGATACAATACGTTAGTCCGTGTACGTACACACACAGTTGCCTTTGCTTGCCCGCTGGACACACTGTGCGCCTGTGCGTCAGGCACGCACACTGTAACTATGGAAAAAAAATCAATACATACGGTATCCACCGTACCTCCATGCATACATGCCATAGATAGATAGTTACCGCATGTCCAGTTTGACCGATCCAACAGCGTGCACTGCATGCGTCGGATGTTGCTGGTGGACACATGCCGCACATCCAAGCTGTGTATGCATGGATGTTGTGTATATCCCGTATGCACCGAATTTTTTCCCCTACCTACAGGCTCGACACGTCCACGTCAACACCCACGTGGCAGAACAGAACAGAAGAGCGGCTACTAGCGTGCGTGCGTGACGTGTTGTACGACGACGCACTGCAGCGGCGCGGCGCCACTTGTGCTGCATGATGCGTCCACACGAGTCTCTCCGTCGCGTCAGCGTCACTTTGCATCGCGCAGTGCACGTGTCGACGCGTGGTTGGTGGTGTTAGTGGTGATGAGTGACGGGGGATAGTTAGAAGGCCGATGCATACAGCATACATAGGACAACTAGTTAGGATTAAGAAGTACTACAAATACCATCTTTTGTTTCAGAATATATTTGATGGAATTCGATCTACGTTTGGCCAGAGTTAAACTAATTTATTAATGTTAATTGGATTTGTAATAACGTACCTAAGTAATTACGGAGTAGGAGATGATAAACTAGTATAGAAAGTAAGTAATTAAATTAAGCAGGTGAAGGTGGACTGGTTGTGGATAATATAGAAGATGATTATTACCGGTTGCCCCAGCGGGAGTGGAGGTCGAGGATGAGGAGCTGCTCGTCGGCGGTGAAGTCGCCGCGCTTCACGTCCGGCCGCAGGTAGTTGAGCCACCGCAGGCGGCAGCTCTTCCCCGTCCGCTTCAGCCCTGCATGCATGCATATGTATTATTCAATTGTATTGTATTGCCTCAGATATTTAAGAGAGACATTACACACGCCTAAAATTCAAGTAACCTTTTCACAAAAAAAAAAAAAAAATCAAAGTAAACTTGTAAAAAGAACCGCAAACAATATAGGCAAATAGAGAATCCTGGACATCCTTTCTCAACTGCTATGAGGACACATGTGCAAGTTGCATATATATTTATTGGGTCCCATATTTATTTGATTTGAATTCTGCACATTGCTTATGTCATGCATGCGAATATATATATTAGCGGTGGAAGCATATGGGTGGCGGCAATGATTACTTTGCTCTATCTATCTATATATACATGTATCCATCCATCCATCTCCGGTGGCGTCAGCCGTCAGCACACCGGAGACGCTCAGACGCACGATAGAGACGGCCTGCATCTGCGTGCGCTGAGAATTTTATTATTTGAATTCCATATTCATATAGTTTATCAAACAGGGCACGGGGCGGCGGCGGCGGTGGCGACGGCGACGACTAGAGTCCTCCAATAATCGTCAACAAGTTGGCAACTTGCAGGACGACGCAAACAATCCACGAACTTAATCGCGATCCATCATCCAGCCTCTTCCTTTTTCTTTTCAAGCTAGGCGTCGAAGAAGGAACACGAAGCAGAGAAAGGAAGCACACGGCCATGCATGCGGAAAAGCTACTAGAAGCCATGACGGGAACGGCGATCGGCGACGACGAACGTACCGGCGGCGCGCGCGAGCGCGTTCCAGCGGCCCTCGCCGTGGACGGCGATGTAGTTAATGAGCGTGAGGTCCTCGTCCACCGTCCACGGCCCGCGCCGGAGCTCCACCATCTCCATTAATTGTATACGCCAAGGCGAGTTGAGTGGAGTAGGAGATGGATCGAAGGAGGGCCGTGGAAGCAAAAGGGAGAGACGGAGTTGGGGAAGACGGGGAGTGGGACTCGGACGCCTTTTATAGGGTTTCAGCCAGCGGGCCGGTGGGGAAGAGGAAGAGGAGGAGGAGGCAAAAGGAAAAAGAAAGAGAGGATGGGAGGAAGAAGACCGGTGGTCAGAAGGAGCTCACAAACTGTTGGGGTGATCGAGGAGTACGTGTGAGATGGGCTGGTGGGGTCACTCTCACTCGCAACCCCATCAGTTTTCAAGTTCAAAATAAAAAAAACTGTCAGTTCAGGATCTTCTGTGGTAGAATCATGCATGATCTCCTGTGTGGTGGCCTGGGTTAGCTGGCAAATCTTGCATGCTGGCTAGAGCTGTGCTGGTCAGAATCAAGGCATGCTTATACATGTGTTATTTAAAATATACTACTAATATATACTCTATGATGCGTGCATTTGTTTTGCAACCTGCTCTATATGGTTCTCATTAACTTTAATATTAACACTTGATAAAAAATTATTTGATGGTTGCCAACCGGTGATCGCAAAATCGAGAGAAAACGACTTTCTAATTCGTTGGAATTTTTAAATTAACGATAATAGTTGTGCATGTACAAGAATTATATGAAACAATGCGAACTGACAGTAGCTCGGCTTGGTTGGGTTACATGTGGTGTAACCCGTCCATTTAGGCTCAAGTCCTCGATTTAATGTCGGTGTGCTCGCATTTTTTAATTTATTTCAGGATGTAATGTCGTTATTACTTTTAGTGTGACGTGCATGTCGACCGCAAGACAACTATGGTGACCTCGTCAGTCTCAAATCAATCTCGTTGAGGTACTCATAGAGATTGTGTGTGTACATGTTCATAGGGCCTCGTTCTCTCGAAGATGGTCATAAGGATGGTGTGTGTACGTCTAGGGGTGAGTGGGCGTGCATATATGAGTATTTGCGTGTGTGCCGTGAAACAATAAATGGACTCTTTTCTGCCTCATATGGAAATCAAGTAGCAAGTCTGATGATCCCATCCATGTTTGCACACGTTTCTTAGGGCCTCTTTGACACGGCTTATGCCGGCTTCGGCTTCATCTATTTTGCGCAAATCGAGGCACTGTAGCGTGAAGCCGTTTTGTAAGCCGGGGTTAAAATGAACTAGAAGTCGGAAAAAACTAATTTTTCTGGCTTCACCGGCTTTGGCTTCACTGGTGAAGCCGTTTTGGATGAGCCGTGCCAAAGGGGGCTTTAGTTTGCGCAGTATAGACAACGAGATTTGGGCCACGAGATGCTGTGTATCCTCTGCATGTTCTTCAGATCATCGCATCTAGCAATAGATACGGGGAGAATTCCTTATTTGACACTGAGAAAATAAGTCGTTCCTTTCTTGGCCCTGAAATTTTCTTCGTTCCCTATTTGACACTCACTTCAACTTTCATCCCTAATTTGACACTACCGTCAAATCCGTTAGCTAACGGTGTTAACTGGCTGTTAAAAAGACGTTTTTGCCCCTAGAAAAAAGCGGCGAAGCAAATTTGAGAGGAAAAAAACCAGCGCCTTTTTTTGCAGCTGGGCACATGCATCAGAGGCGGGTGCAGGTTTTTTTTTCCTCTCAAATTTGCTTCGCCGCTTTTTTTTCTAGGGGCAAAAACGTCTTTTTAACAGCCAGTTAACACCGTTAGCTAACGGATTTGACGGTAGTGTCAAATTAGGAATGAAAGTTGGAGTGAGTGTCAAATAGGAAACGAAGAAAATTTCAGGAAAAAAAAAAAAGAAACGACTCATTCTTCCCGCGTAGAATTCTCTCGTAGATACGCTCCTCAGCTCCAATGTGGAAAAAAGCTTGACCTGGAATTGGGACCTGGAAAAAGCTTTGACTGAGAAGAGAGCCGAACACTCCCTGAACCACAGGGTTAGTCCTCCGACGGTGTAGATCCAGACAAACCCCCAAAAATGGGAGACGACCCCACACAAGTGGCAGGCTTCATTAATTTCAACAACCAACTGATGTAGTTCCAGATTCGGGCGTCGTCGTTTGCGGCCATGACCTTCCGAGCTATCAGCTCTCTATGAGCGATAATTTTTAATACGAAGAACCTTATCTTCTGCATAACAACATCACCCCATGCATGCATCCCCCTTGCCCTATTGGTGTGCCCATCATCCATCCAATAGCTTCCATTCAATTCCATGCATGCTTAAAAACATCCAAATCACCCATCACTACCCAACACTACACACACACTCTCCCACACACACACATGGACAACTTCCTAGTGATGGCAGTGGCTTTATTTGCCCTGTTGTGAACGAGCTAGCACCCGCCCATGTGAACAATGTGAGTTGTTGACACTTTGAGCTAGAGTGCGTCACTCCCACACGTCTCGTTTGTGAATGAATTTGTGACACGCCCTTGGAAGTTGTGGCGGTAGCTGCCATGGGTGAAAGGGCGTCTCGTCGCTCCATGTTTTGCGGAGCGCAAAGCGGTGGTAGAGAGTAGCTAGAGAGGACTTGTTGCCATCCATCATCAGCTGCCTGCCGAAAGAGGGCGGTTTGGTTAAACGGGAGGCACCATGTGTACTTGATGGAGGTCGCCGCTAGCGAAAAGCTAGGCGTGCAAGGTTCTATGTATGCGTGGAAAGGCCGGGAGTAGATGAAGATGAAGATGAGGACGAAGATGGCACGCCACTTAGCTGCGTTGTTAGTGCACGATCGTGTGTACTTGGTGATTGATTTGCCGAGATGACGATGCATCAGCGGCAGCGGCAACAGTGACAGACATCGTCATGGATGTGTTAGCTGCTTAATTGGAGCAATCGGAATTATTGACGTAGCAACTAGCAGCCGCACCACCGGGACTCCTGCTACTGGTGCTATCTCTCAGTGCCGTGTGACGAATATTGTACAGGAATTTTAAGCCAACGATTTTGATATGTTTTTTTAACTTTATGAATGAGGGCATGTTTGAAACTCGAGAATTTCTCAGAGATTATACAACAATTTTATAGGAACTTGTTCGATTTCACAGGGAAAAAAAACAGAGAGAAGGAAAAATTCCATTGTTCAGTCCAGAGATTGCTCTGTTTTTTCTTTCCCATCTGATCAGTCCTCTGTTTTCTTCCTTTCTGCCGAGAAACAGCAACCGTGCAGAAAGGACACCGAAACTCCTCTCTACGCCGAAGCAACATCTCCAAAGAATTCTTTTCACAAAAAAGGGTAAAAGCTCCTGCAAAAAAAAAACTAAAAACCTAAACCACCAAAAAATTTTTAGGGAACTAAGCCACCAAAACTGCTTCGTGTTTTTTTTTCTTTCACTTGTGTTTCAGTGACGAGCAAGTGTGGGGGTGGCTCCTGAAGGCCCTGTTTGGTACAGATCCGGACGGCTTCGGCTCCCACCTGCAAGACACTGTAGAAACACTGTAGCTCAGAGACAGCTTTCTCCCTTCCGCTGCCTTCTTTCACTGTAGCTCGGGTACTGTTCACGGAGCCAGCGGAGCCGAAATTTCGAGCTTCGCCGGTGAAGCCGCTGGCTGTGACTGTCTGTGAGAGTGAGAGGGAAGGAGAGAGAAAACCGGCTCTTACTACAGTGAATGAACAGTGAAATTACGGGCGGAAGCCGGAGCCGTGCCAAACGGGCTCGAAGTCTCTCGGTACGCGGCGACGGATCCGTAAGACTGGTCGTACTACAGGATTTTTTTTGAGAAATAGACAGGTTGACGTATTTTACACAGCTTACACACACACCCGCACGCCATTCGAATTCAAAATTCAAAATCCGTATCCTACGCGCAGAAAAGGTGACCTCCCGGGACAGGTACATGTATACGTATGTATGACCAGTATGGCGAGCCGAGACAGCGACTCCGGCCGTATTTATACATCAGTGTCACGCCGGCCCGTATTCCAGTGAACCTGGACTTTCTACGCTCATCAATTCTAAATGAAACGGTAGTAAAAACACCCATGAAATAGTCTGTTCTGAATTTCTGATCTAGGTAGAAAATGCAGAATGCAAGCGCGTCAGGGTGATGGTCAGTCAGTTAGTCAACGAGAGGTCATTGTTGTAACATGGCCACCGCGAGTGGTGGAGACCTGCGCAGTCAGCAGGTTACGAAGGTGTCTCCGACCAGTTACCAAAACAGAGGAGCAAGCTCCCGAGAGAGCGGTTTGCTGGATTGTGCTCACGAATCGCGCACGGTGGCGCTGGTGCAGCCTACGCCCGAACGTCGCGGAGACGTCTCCGGCTGGCGCTAACGGAACTTTCCTGGAGCAATGCTCGTAGGGCACCACGCGAGGCCCGGGAGGCTTGTCGCGAATTCTGCCCAGGCCGTGAGTTGGAGCCTCCGACCTTCGCTCAGGCGGACGGCGCCTCCGACCAGGAGGGCGGAGGCCGCCTTACCTCCAAACGGCGCCTCCGACCAGGAGGGTGGAGGCCGCCTTACCTCCAAACTAATTAAACAGACGATCTCGCCTAAGTGTGTGCAGGTACTCAAGCGAGGGCGCCCGGGGACTGCGCGAGCGCGCCAGCCTGGCCCCCGCGCGGCTGGGCGGAGACCCACTGTTGACGTCTCCGACCGAACCGGCGGAGACCCGCCAAGGCGACGGCGCGCCCCTGAAGGCGGAGGCCAGCGTCGAGAGCCTTGGCCCCCTCGCGGCCGGGCGGAGATCCGCGGGAGGTGTCTCCGACCGGCCGGCGGAGACCTGGCGAGGCAGCGGCGCGCCGTCGGAGATGGAAGCCAGCACCGGGGACCTAGGCCTTTGGGCCGAAGACCAAGGCATGGTGGGCCGGCTGCTCATGGAGGCCCATTACTCGGAGACGGTATGGCAGGATTGCCCCGCAATAAGAAGCTAGCGGCGGAATATTCTAGGAATGTATTGTAGCAGTTGAGGGGCATTGTAATAAATTCTATCATGAAGTAGTTGAGCCCTATAAATAGGGAACACTTGTAACTATCGGAGGATGGTTGGTGGATGCATTAATGGAACCCTAGTTTCGTGTGCTAACGCACCTACTGACCGTGCCAGTCTTTCCGGCCTCAGCCCGAGGGCAACCCCTAGCGGGCGGAGGCCCTGGCCTCCCTTGCGTTGTGTGCCACCGCTAATCTTTCTAATCGCGCCAGTCTACCAGGCCTTCGCCCGAGTACCGTCAGCGGCGGGCGGAGGCCTCCGATCATCTGTCTGAGACCGCCAGTTTCAACATTGGCGCCCACCGTGGTTTGGCCGAGGCAAACCTATGATGGCGGGCAAAAGAAAAACAACCACAAGAGCAGCAACGACCACGGGTCGGAGAGGGAGGCCCAGGCGCACCACCTGTAGGACCTACGCAACCCTGTCAACGGAGGATGACACCAGAGCAGATGCCCAGGATCAACCACTGGAACCCCAACATCTAGAGATTCAAGATGCAGAGGCTCAACCAAATCCAGGCACAACACTTGACCAAGAACTGCAACAGCTGCAAGCACAGTTGCAGAGAGCGCAACAAGAGAGAGACAGAATGGCAGCAGCGTTCGCAGCTAATCAGCAAGCTACTCAAGCATCAGCGCAAGCAGCAGAAATCAGATAGCAGTTGGCAGTCCTACATGCCGAGATGCTGAGTATGCAGCATGCAGTACCAGCCTCAACCTTTGCAATCCCAGCCTCCGCAGCAACAGCAACCATACCACAGGGGCCTCCGCCAGTGATCAACCAGCCCACAATGCCATCTCAGGTAACGCGGAGGCCTATCGATTCCATGTCCCCACTTTCAGAAGGTATACAACAGTCGCCATGGCCAACAGCGTACAAGCCAATCACACTGCCGAAATTCAACGGAAAGGCAGACCCCCATCAGTTCATTATGAGTTACGAGGCGGCAGTAGCCTCCGCCGGCGGAGACGACGCCGTCCTGGCAAAGTCTTTTGTTATTGCTGCCGAAGGCGACGCGTTGGCCTGGTATTCCATGCTCAAACCAAGCACGGTCTATTCTTGGGAAAACCTTCGGGACAAAATATTGGCAAACTTCAAAGGACTAGCAGCACAATCGCTGACATCCACGGATCTGTTCCAGTGCAAGCAAATGCAGGGAGAGACACTACATGACTACTTCCGGAAATTCGTGCAAGTAAAGGCGAAGGCACCAGACGTCCCAGATGAGATCACCATTGAAGCAGCGATCAAAGGCCTCCGAATCGGGCCATTCGCAGCACACCTAGCAAGAAAGAAACCAACTTCCATGCAGCAGTTGTACGACGAGTTCGAGAAATACTGCAGATCAGATAATGACCTCCGGAAAAGGCTGGAGGAGCAGGGTCAAAACAGACAGCAAAGCAGCAGTAAAAACCCCCAGAAGACCTACCCGAACCAGAATGCATCAAATCAGAAAACAGGCCAGGGGCAAGTGCTCAACATTGAGGGTCAACCTCAACCTGAACAAGGGCAATCGGCAACGCCAGCAGGGCCGGAGACCCAGACCAGGAACCAAGGACAGAGGCAAGGCTACCAAGGCAAAAACTGGGACAAAAACAAGCAGAAACAACGCAGACAATATTGCATTTTTCACGATGAAAGCGCAGGGCACAGCACCAAAGATTGTCCGGAGACAAAAGAGACACAGGAAAGAATGAAGAGCAAGCAGACTGCCCAGCCTCCGACACAGCAGAGCGCAAGAGAGGTCAACACCACCTACACAACTGGCCACCAGCAGTACTGCCCAATGTATCTAGCGTTAAACGCAAACCAAATACATCCCTCCACACTGGCCTCTGCCTATTACCCAAACTTCCTACCAGCATGGCGGGCAGCGCCTTCGCAGCAGCACCAGGCAGGCAACTACAGGTCGGAGGCAAGCCTGACCTACATAAACCCAAATCCTCCCCACATAACCTACCTCGAAACAAACCCACCACCACAAAATCAGAGCAGGTTCGAGCCTCCGCCGCAACAGTAGCACATTTAGCAACTGCCTCCGCCACCAACTCACAACCAACTCTCAACACCAAAAAACGAGCCAAACCCAGAAAACCAAGTCAATCCACATAGATTGCTACCAACAATAGGAATGATACTACCAATCGCCGAAGGATCATCAATGGAGTTTCAAACAAAAAGGCAGAAAAAAGATCACCTCCGCTTGGTAAACAACGTAGCAGTCCAAGGCCCGGCAAAACACACAGATTGGTCCAGAGTCCCAATCACCTTCATAGAAGAAGATCTCCAGCTCGAAAGCTACCCTCACATAGATGCAATGGTAATCAAGACCAACATAGCTGCATGGGAGATAAGCAGAGTATTGATTGACACAGGCAGCTCAGCAGACATCATCTTTGCACATACCTTTGACCAAATGAAGCTCAGCAGGAATCAACTACAGCCCTCCGAATCCCCTTTGATAGGATTCGGAGGAAAGCAGATACAAGCACTAGGAAAGATATCACTACCTGTGTCGTTTGGAAACCAAGCCAATGCTAGAACCGAGTATATAACCTTTGACGTCGTCGACCTGTACTATCCATACAACGCTATCCTAGGCAGAGGATTCACAACCAGATTCAACGCCGCCATGCATATGGCCTACCTGTGCATGAAGATACCCGCACTCCATGGCATCATCACAGTCAGAGGCAGCCAGAAAGAAGCAAGAAACATAGAAAAAGCAATCTATAGAGCCCAAAGAAACATCAATGCAGTTGAGTCAGCAGACAAAGAACTAGAGCCTCCGGATATGTCCAGAGGAAAAACAGATATGGCAGGTCAAGAAGAGACAAAGGTGACCCCTCTACAAAAGGAGTTACCAGATAGAAAAGTAACAATCAGCTTAGAATTGAGCAAAGCAGAGGAGGAAGAGCTCATGCAAACTCTAGTAAAAAACAAAGACATCTTCGCCTGGTCGGCCTCCGACCTGTAAGGAGTCAGCAGGGACATCATACAACATGAGCTGAATATCAATGAAAACACGAGACCAAGAAAGCAGAAACAGAGATATGTCGGAGGACAGAATCCTAGCAGCAAAGGTGGAGGTGCAGAGATTGCTAGATGCAAAGGTTATCAGGGAAGTCAAGTATTCAGAATGGCTTGTAAATGTAGTACTGGTACCAAAGAAGAATGACAAAATGAGAATGTGCATAGATTTCACATATCTGAATAAAGCCTGCAAAAAAGACCCTTTCCCACTGCCAAGAATAGATGCCTCCGTCGACAAGGCTGCCAGGTGCCAGAGGTTCTCTCTCCTCGACTATTTCTTAGGGTATCACCAAATCTGGATGAAAAAAGAAGACGAAGACAAGACAAGTTTCACCACTCCATTCGGGACATATTGCTACACCCGAATGCCGGAGGGCCTAAAAAATACAGGAGCAACCTTCGCCAGAATGACAAAGGATGTTTTGGGCTCACAACTAGATAGAAACATCATAGCCTACGTTGACGACATAGTGGTCATGAGCAAGAACAAAGATGATCATGTCTCCGACTTGCAGGAGACCTTCGCCAACCTCAGGGCAGCTGGCCTCCTCCTTAACCCAGAAAAATGTATATTTGGAGTCACAAAAGGGAAGATGCTTGGTTACATCATAAGCAGCGAAGGCATCAAAGCGAACCCAGATAAAACTAGAGCAATAATGACAATGATAGAACCTAGAAACAAGAAAGAAGTGCAAAAGCTGACAGGAAGAATAGCAGCGCTCAACAGATTCATCTCAAAATCAGCAGAACGAAGCCTACCTTTCTTCCAAGCACTGAGAGGTAGAGACAACTTTGAGTGTGGGACCAAGCAGTCGAAGGCATTTCATAACTTGAAAGAGTATCTCGCAAATTCATTGGTGGTCTCTGTTCCGGAATCGGATAGCCACCTATTGCTTTATGCGGAGGCCTCCGACCATGCAGGTAGCACAGTCTTAGTTCACGAGCAAGAAAAAGAATCAGGCAAAACTCAAAAGCCAGTCTATTTTATCTCAGAAGCTCTGTCCGGAGCCAAGCTAAATTACACTGAGGTAGAAAAAGTCGCCTACGCTGTGCTCATGGCATCAAGAAAACTAAAGCACTACTTCCAAGCTCACGAAATCTCAGTCCCAACATCACTGCCACTGCAAGACTTGCTAAGAAACAAAGAAGCCTCCGGTAGAATAGGCAAATGGGCTACAGAGCTATCATAGTTCGGTATCTCATATGTCCCCAGAACAGCAATCAAATCACAAGCACTAGCCGATTTTATAGCAGATTGGACACCTTCGACAGAGCCAAAGGAATAACCAACCAGTCAAGGCTGGATAGCATACACGAATGGAGCCTAGGGCCAAGCCGGAGCAGGAGCCTCCGCCGTACTAACGGCACCCTTTGGCATCAGACTGAAATACGCAGCAAGGCTAGAGTTCAAATCAACAAATAACATAGCAGAATACGAAGGCCTGATCCTAGCACTCAGCAAAGCAAAGGCCCTAGGGGCAAAAACATTGATAGTAAAAACATATTCTCAAGTGGTTACTGGCCAAGTAGAAAAAGAATACATAGCAAGAGAGCCAGAACTCATCAAGTACCTATCTGTTGTCAGAAATTGGGAGCGGAGATTCGAGGGCTTCACCCTAAAGCACATCCCAAGATCAGAAAATGCGGACACAGATGAGCTGGCAAAAGCTACGGCAAACAACCTGCCACTGCCACCAAACACCTTCTATCAGACCCTGAAGTCTCTGGCAACTGCGGAGACATCTAAGACATCTAAGCCCATACTACAACTACAAAATGAAGATTGGAGAAAGGCGATAACAGAATTCTTGGAAGGCAGAACCACCGAAGAAGATGAAGCAAAAGCAGCAAGAATACAGGCCAGGGCAAGAAATTACACAATCATAAATGGTGTACTATACAAGAAAGGAGTAGTCCAGCCTCTCCTCAAATGCATATCGCAGAGCAAAGGCACAGAGTTGCTTCAAGAAATACACTCAGGAATTTGTGGGTCGCACATTGGCTCTAGAGCATTATCAGCAAAGGCAATAAGGCAAGGTTTTTACTGGCCAACACACATAAAAGATGCAGAGCAAATAGTCAGAACATGCAAAGCATGCCAAACATTCTCTCTCGGTCAGTCAAAACCATTGTAAGAGACTCAGCTTATACCTCCGACATGGCCGCTGCAAAGATGGGGTATGGACCTGGTCGGCCCATTACCACCATCCCAAGGAGGAAACAGATTTGCAGTAGTGGCAGTAGAATATTTTACAAGATGGATCGAGGCAAAGCCACTGGTAAAGATAACCTCAGAAACTGTCAGAAAATTCTTCTGGCAAAACATCATTTGCAGATTCGGTGTACCGAGGATTCTGACAGTAGACAATGGAAAGCAGTTCGATTCAGAGAACTTCAAACAATTCTGCAAAAGCATTGGAACAAAATTAGCCTTCGCCTCAGTATACCACCTAGAGTCCAATGGTGCTGTAGAAAGAGCAAACAGAATAGTTTTCTCAGCAGTATCAAAAACATTGCTGGGTCTCCGCAAAGGAAAATGGGTAGATGAATTACCCAGAGTGATTTGGTCACATAACACAACTATATCAAGGACAACAGGATTCACACCATTCAAACTGCTCTATGGAGAAGAGGCTATGTTGCCAGAGGAAATTAAGCATGAAAGCCTCCGCACAACGAGACAGCAAATGATGCAACACGAAGAATACGCAAAAGAATCAATAGAAGCCACAAGACTGGAAGCAGTAGAAAACATCGCAAAATATCAGTCCCAAACCAATAAGTGGAGGGACTCTTAGGTGATAAGAAAAGACATAAAACACGGAGACCTTGTACTCAGAAGAAAACCCAACGCACAACTTGTCGGCAAACTGCAACCGAAATGGGAAGGACCATACACGGCAACAGCAGCAGGGCGCATAGGCTCTTTCCACTTGACAGACAGCGAAGGTGTCACGACGACACACACCTGGAATAGTGACAACCTCCGCCGATTTTACATCTAGGCAATGTAACAAAGGGCAACCTCCACAAACAATAAGCGGAGGCCCCTCCGTTCGTTTGCTTTTCAGTTCCTTTTTTCTTTTACAAAAAACTGCAAAAGAGCCAGTACTCTTTTCCTCACAGGGGAACTCCATGCGGAGGTGAGGTTTTTAACGAGGCAGGCTCAATGTAAAAATCCTCTGGAAGTATAAAGAGGTAATTCCCCACAAGAACGACCGAAAAGTAAAACACCGAAAGCGGCCAGCCCTAGCGCCGCGATATTCGGTGAACAAAAATAACCATAGGTCCTTTCAAAATGCCAGCCACAGGCATTGGCAATTTGAAACGACCTCCAAAAAGGCCTCCGACTTTGATGAAGTCCTGACCAGAGTCAGGCATCAAGGCAAAAACCACCTTGGCCAAAAAGGCCTCCGACCTTGATGAAGACCTGACCAGAGTCAGGCATCAAGGCAAAAACCACCTTGGCCAAAAAGGCCTCCGACCTTGACGAAGACCTGACCAGAGTCAGGCATCAAGGCAAAAACCACCTTGGCCAAAAAGGCCTCCAACCTTGACGAAGACCTGACCAGAGTCAGGCATCAAGGCAAAAACCACCTTGGCCAAAAAGGCCTCCGACCTTGACGAAGACCTGACCAGAGTCAGGCGAAGACCTGACCAGAGTCAGGCATCAAGGCAAAAACCACCTTGGCCAAAAAGGCCTCCGACCTTGACGAAGACCTGACCAGAGTCAGGCGAAGACCTGACCAGAGTCAGGCATCAAGGCAAAAACCACCTTGGCCAAAAAGGCGTCCGACCTTGATGAACACCTGACCAGAGTCAGGCATCAAGGCACAGCGAAAGAAAAAAATGTCTGACAAAACACTGGCACCATTATGTCGCTAGGACTATTTACTTTAAAAGATACTGGCTGTTGAAGCCAAGATACGTTCCAACAAACAACGTACCAAATATTAAACAACCTAAGGCCACCACCCCGCTATAAGATGGGCTCCCCCCAACCCTTAAAACCACAGTCAGCATAGGGAGTAAGGGGGGAAGAAGGCAGAGAGTGAGCACAAGCCACAGGAACACCAATGGAAGCAGGGGTCTCTTTACATATCCAAGCTTTATGTAGATATTGTGCGAAAACTCGTAAAAGAAGAGGCACCCGCAGCCAGGCGGAGAGAGAGGGAACAGAGAAAAAACCTATGGCACGGTGATGAACAGCGCAGGTCTACGGAACAAGGGGGATACCGTACGAAAACTCGTAACATCCCCCCGACACCAGAGACCTAACCTGCCATCTCCGCAAATGGAGCATGAACCACGGGTGTACAGCATCGGAGGCACACACCACCGGAAAGCTAAAATGCCCGGCTAAAGAAATACAAAAAGCCTCCGCCGTCTGCACAAGCTGCGCCAAGCCTCTTATTGGATCACACACGGATTCAGCAAGCCTCGCCAGGCGGTCTTCAAGTACGCCTCCACCGGCCAAAAAAGAGCCAACATCTCTATCTCGGCCACCAAGCAAGCACAGAAAAGGGGGAAAATGACGCGAAGGCCCTGGCCACCACCTCTATATCGCGCACGTTCGCCCAAGCAAAGGCCCATAGTGTGCAGGCTCAAAACTAGACGAGATATGTAAACTTGTGTAATAGACGTAGGCCCCCGCACAAACAATCAAGAAAGCGAACCTGTTTTGTATTCCATAAAGCCTCAAGTAGCATTCTTACAGGACACAAACTTACAACAAAATCCAGACTATTGTGGCGGAGGTCCGCGCCAGGCGAGGGCGTGAGTAAACTCGGCGCGCTCGTCGTCTATGTCAAACCTAACTGACTCAAACACGTCACACGTGACGCTGCGAGGAAAGGCTGAGTGCCAATACTCCCAAAGCTCTCCGCTCACAAAGATACCGTCGTTGTAGAGAGTCAAGGGTGCAACATCTTGTGTAGGCTCCCGATTCGGAACCTGCGCGAGGTTAAAATTTCACACAAAATCATTCAGAACAATAGAAACTTTATTCACAAAAGTCCAACTGGACTACAATTTACAAGCCAGAACAGCCAATCCTAGAAAGAGCCTAGACCTCCGGTGTCTTGGCCGCAGCAGAAGTCCCCGCAACATCGCCTGCATCCGTTGTGGGCGGAGACAGCGCCTGCGGCCTACGACCTTCACCACCGCCGGTCGTAGCGCCCTTCGGAGTGCTAGCGGAGGTGGAGGCATTGCCCACAGTTGCCGATCGAGGAATCGGCGGAGGCCTGCTCGCCAGAACCCTCTGTGCCTCCTGTTAAAACAAGCTACAACTACAGCAACACAGAGCAATGAAAACATCCACAGCTTTGCGAGAGAAAACAGAAAGAGTAGAAATACCTTCGCCCTCTTCTCCTCTGCTAACTTTCGGGCGGCAGGTCTCCCAAACGAAGCCCAAAAGAACCCTATGAAATTTCTCAAGGTT
This sequence comes from Miscanthus floridulus, assembly GCF_019320115.1. NCBI lineage: Eukaryota > Viridiplantae > Streptophyta > Magnoliopsida > Poales > Poaceae > Miscanthus > Miscanthus floridulus. The sequence goes on from NC_089588.1 coordinate 140,659,624, forward strand.
TTTCATAAACCAGGAGAAGTCTCACCAAGCGCCTCTAGACCCGGCAGCACCCCCTCCGGAATACTCTCGGTATGTGTGCAACCGCCGCGCGCTAGAAGCTTGGCGTAATTCGTTACACCTGCTAGTGCCCCGTAGTCCGTGCAGCCATTTATCAGATCGGGAAGCTTCGCGAGGTGACGCTTTAACCAGGAGGCGAGGGCGTAGACGCTGTCTTCTTCCAGAGGAGCGGAGGTCTCGCCTCCGAACCCGGCCACGGTGGCCCGGTACTAGGCAATGGCTGCGGCAAGGACCCCCTTGACCGAGTCCAAATGCCTCGTCGTCAAAGACAGCTGCTGCTCCACCGCAGCAGCGGATTCCTTCTCAGAGGTCAGCTCTCGCCGAAGATCCTCGGCCAATTCATTCGCCTTACGGGCCTGCTCGGTGGACAAAGCTTCAACATCCCGGGCCTTGACGAGATCGGCCCTCAAGGCCTCCTTTTCTTGTTCCTTCTCCGCCAGGGAAAGGCGGAGAGCCGTAAGGGAGTTGGCCAAGCCCACTTTTTCACCTTCCAGACGTTCGTTCTCCGCCTTGAGCACTTCAATCGTAGCGTCTCGATCTAAGACCTCATGAGTGCAGCGCTCTTCCATAACAACGGCCGTGTGGTACCCCTGCGTTTAGAAAAAAGAAGACTAGGGCCATCAGCGATACAAAATAGAAGCAAGTTTAAAGGAGAACAAACACACAAAAAGGTAAAAGGCCGAGGATGCACCAAGCTCTGGTGTTCTAGATGAACGCGGAGAAGCTGGAAGAAATCCATGTCCCTCAGACGCTGTTTGAAGCGATCTGTTCAAAGAACAAAAAAAGCCGCAGGGTGAGAAAAGAAATCTCACAATGAATATGAAAATTGCCGGAGACCACCTCCGACGTCTTCAAGAACCCCAAGATAGCACTCTTCCCAACCTGAGATAGAAGTGTCGGAGGAACCTGCGTAAAGAAAAATAGCAACAATAACAACTCAGGTCAGAGGGCCAATTACAAGTAGGCAGTAGCAGTAGACCGAAAGACGAGTAAGCTAAAAACAAACTACGCTCACTTGGACCCGGCGCCAGCGGCCCCTGATGCCCCGGACCAAACCTGGCGCTGGCGGTGGCCGCTTGCTCCTCCGGAGTGAGGAGTCCGGCCATGACACCACCTGCAAAACAAGTACGCAGCATTAGCATTTGGTAGAATACAAAAATAGATGAACCCAGCAAAGACAGTACGAACACAAACGCGCGCCAAACAAACTCACTCATAAAAGGCCCGGGGCGGGATGCTTGATGAGCGCATTGGGCAGAAATCTCTGCCCTGTCATGCGGTGAAGGCCCAGAAGGCCGGCTGCCCCCTACCAACGACCTGGCAGGTGGAGGGCTCGGAGAGGCCCGGACCGCCGGGGCATGCTCAGCGAGCAAGGCCTCTGGTTGCCCGTCGCCGACCTATGGCCCAGGGGGAGACGAAGTAACGGGCGGAGGCGAAGGAGCGCGCAGCGGGCCGGCCTCCATGCCATCTTCAGAACTTGAGCATAGCCCACCGAGAATGTCGGGCATAGGGTTGGCGGCGCTGGCCTCCGACTATTTGGCGCTGCTCGCAGCACCCTACGGGGAGCATGCCGGAGCAGCGCCGGACTCCGGTAGCCCTGCACCCCCTGCGGCGCCGTGCAACGAGCTCGGCGGAACGGCTACAGCCCCACCACCTCCGCCGCTTGCCACCCGCGCGTCCCCTGGGGCCAAAGAACTTTGGGCATCTTCATTGCTGGCCGAAGAAGCACCTGCGCTGTCGGCTGAAGACGTGGCCAGCGCGATCACCAGAGCACTGGACTTCTTCTTTTTCGCAAGCGCCTGGGAACAGCAGCGCCCTTCCTCTTCTTGGCCTCCGCCGTAACATTCTTCACGGAGGTCTTCTTCTTCTTCTTGTCAATTGAGGCAATGACCTCCACGGGAACCTCACGCTCCCGGTAGATGATCCCAAGCTCCTCAAAAACTCGATTGAGGCGCAGCATGATGCTGGACACGGCTCTCCGAGACATGTACTCACGCTCAGAGATTTTGCTGACCAACCCGATAGCAGCTTCCTCAACCTCGGAGACGAAACTGTCCTCCGTTACGCCCTCACCCAAAGACTGGCCAAAGCGGGGGAACAGAATCCCAGCCTCCGGCCCAAAAACGGGAATCTTCACCATTTCAAGCTAAAAGGGTGGATTGTCTCCTTTGAGGGGCCAATAGTCGGAGGCCATGATCTCCTCCACCAGATCGCGACCCCCGAAGTAGCGGCACGCCAACGCGAAGGCCCGGTCGTAGGCCTCCCTCACCGGAGATACCACCTCCGGCGGCTCCACGCACGTATGCGGCGCCATTGCCTCCATCCTTGAAGTCAGTGGATACTCCATGACTTCCACACCATCGTCGGTGGTGCCACGAACCCTATAGGTCTTCACGTAAAACCACCCCTCGAGCCAGCCGCGGTCCCATTTGCCCTTATGGCAAAAAGAAATCTCCAGGCGATCTACGCCCTGGTTCCTCTTCGCCATGAAGGTGCAACTACCATACTGGTAGACTACCTCCACCTCCTTGCCATCCCGCATCTCTTTCTTCTTCTTCGGTTGCTTCTGCAGCTCGTAGTAGGCGCAGAAGGTGTCCACGTCAGGCTCGGCGCCATAAGAAACACACGCCCAGCAGAATTTGCTGAGCGTAAGGAAGGCCATAGGAGTTAGATGATGGAGTTGGACATTGAAGGTCTCCAACACTCGGCGGAGGAAGGGGCCGTAAGGAAGGCGGTGGCTGTAGACGAAGAAGTCCCGAAACAACACCGCATGTCCCTCCTTTGGCTCCAGAACAGTCTGGCCAGGCGGAGGGATCTTTACCCTTGAAGGCAGAAAATACGACTCCTTCAACATCTCCATGGCCGCCTCCTTAGTAATGGAGGAGGGGCTGAAATCCCACGACTTTATCACCATATCCTCGAAATCCACAGCAATCAGATCTTCGACGAACACGGAGACACTCCCCAAATCCTCCTCCAGCAGATTCTCAAATTCCAACGTGGATGCGGAGGCAAGCATGCACTCCTCGAAACATGCACCCCAGCCGCCTGCCCTAACACCAAGAAGGTGGCGATTGGGACCGAAGTAGGTGGGCCGGCGAGAATGGGCGAAAGGGGAAGAGAGAGCCACCGCGACTGCAACCTCGGAGGAATGCGCAAGCGGAAAGAAGGAACACGCGGATGCGACCCAGGCAAGAGCAAAGAACGCAGAGAGCAGTGTCTGGCGCTTGAAGGAGAGCAAACGAGTCGTGTGGGGGGGACCCCGCCACCAACCTCGCCCTTATATAGGCCGCGACCGGGGGGGGGGGGCTCAGCTCCCGCCGAACAACTGTCATTTCTAGTTAGCCCATCTAGCGGCAACGGATCGCCTGAAGCCAAATGGTCATCTCCGGATAAAATGCAAGATGCGCAACGGCTAGATTTTCAGCCAAACGGCCACTTCGACAAGACCAACGGCCACGCCAGAATGGGTTAGGGGGGAACCGGCGGGGATCGGTCGGAGCCGTGACTGTGCTTGATCTCCGCCCCCATGGACGTCCTTGCTTAGGGCGTTTTTGAGCTCACGACACGCTCAGGCGGACCGTGGTCTCAAAAGGGGGAACTGTTGTAACATGGCCACCGCGAGTGGCGGAGACCTGCGCAGTCAACAGGTTACGAAGGTGTCTCCGACCAGTTACCAAAACAGAGGAGCAAGCTCCTGAGAGAGCAGTTTGCTGGATTGTGCTCGCGAATCATGCACGGTGGCGCTGGTGCAGCCTCCGCCCGAACGTCGTAGAGACGTCTCCGGCTGGCGCTAACAGAACTTTCCTGGAGCAATGCTCGTAGGGCACCACGCGAGGCCTGCGAGGCTTGTCACAAATTCTGCCCAGGCCGTGAGTTGGAGCCTCCGACCTTCGCTCAGGCGAACGGTGCCTCCGACCAGGAGGGCGGAGGCCGCCTTACCTCCAAATGGCGCCTCCGACCAGGAGGGTGGAGGCCGCCTTACCTCCAAACTAATTAAATAGACGATCTCGCCTAAGTGTGTGCAGGTACTCAAGCGAGGGCGCCCGGGGACTGCGCGAGCGCGCCAGCCTGGCCCCCGCACGGCTAGGCAGAGACCCACTGTTGACGTCTCCGACCGAACCGGCGGAGACCCGCCAAGGCGACGGCGCGCCCCTGAAGGCGGAGGCCAGCGTCGAGAGCCTTGGCCCCCGCGTGGCCGGGCGGAGACCCGCGGGAGGTGTCTCCGACCGGCTGGCGGAGACCCGGCGAGGCAGCAGCGCACCGTCGGAGAAGGAAGCCAGCACCGGGGACCCAGGCCTTTGGGCCGAAGACCAAGGCATGGTGGGCCGGCTGCTCATGGAGGCCCATTACTCGGAGACGGTATGGCAGGATTGCCCCGCAACAAGAAGCTAGCGGCGGAATATTCCAGGAATGTACTGTAGCAGTTGAGGGGCATTGTAATAAATTCTATCATGAAGTAGTTGAGCCCTATAAATAGGGAACACTTGTAACTATCGGAGGATGGTTGGTGGATGCATTAATGGAACCCTAGTTTCGTGTGCTAACGCACCTACTGACCGTGCCAGTCTTTCCGGCCTTAGCCCGAGGGTAACCCCTAGAGGGCGGACGCCCTGGCCTCCCTTGCGTTGTGTGCCACCGCTAATCTTTCTGATCACGCCAGTCTACTAGGCCTTCGCCCGAGTATCGTCAGCGGCGGGTGGAGGCCTCCGATCATCTGTCTGAGACCGCCAGTTTCAACAGTCATATCGTTTGGAAGAAGTTACCCTCTGTCCGCTAATATTTGCAAGTATCCCATTCAAGGCCTGTTTGGAATGAAGGAATCCAAAACACAGGAATAGGAAAAAACGCAGGAATAAGGTATGATGAAAAGTGAAAAACTACGGGATTTCAAAACACAGGAACAGAAAATTTAGGCTGTTTGGAACACAGGAATTTATAACATAGGAATTGTAGTGCGCAGCGGCCTTGGACTTCCACACAGGAAGAGAAAACCAGAGGTCTGGATGGATGTTTCTTTTCCTGTGAAAGTTTGAAGATGGTACAATATTCCGGAGGAAAGGAATTGGAGTTTTCCTTTGTTCCAAACGTTCCTCTCATCTTCCTTTCCTCTGTTTTTTTCCTCCACTTTTCCTACAAAAATCCTTTGATCCAAACACAGCCGCAAAATTTTCCCAAAATGATCAGTTGAGATAACAGAATAGTCTGACGGCCGGCACAGCTGTAGAGCAGAGTAAAATAAAAACAGAAAGCAGATCATTCCAGCACTTCCTGGCCACTCGTTCTCTCTTTCCATTCATCGATCCTCCTACAACTAAAAAGACTAAAAGTAATACTATTTTTTGGTGCCACTTTTTTTTGGGTCGATCCTCCCTTCCGGCCATGCGATACCCCACGCGATAGAAAAGAAACTGTCATCCCTGCGATCCCCGCCTGCTTTGAAGAAAATAAATCGATCACCTGAGGCCACATGCATAAAATGAAACAATAATCATGCATGAAAGGAAACAATTGGCAAAGATCAAGCAAGACTCCTCCCTTCCGGCCATGCGATACCCCGCGCGATAGAAAAAGAAGCTACCATCCATGTGATCCCCGCCTGCTTTAAAGGAAACAAATCAATCACCTGAGGCCACATGCATGGAAGGAAACAATAATCATGCATGGAAGAAAACAATTGACAAAGATCAAGCAAGGCGACTCAATGAGGTTGGCCCTTAATTTTAGTGTTTCCAACATGCAGACCTGAAATTAAAAAGTGGCTGCTCCTTGAGAACATCAGTGGTGCCTAATAAAAGATGTGCAGGTTATACATAGTGAGACTGGTGAACCTTCTGCAATTTCCTATACGAATATTCCCACCATTCGTATATAGGTCTATTCTCCTGCGTTTTCTTCATGCTCCAATTAGCATATAGTATGAAAGTATTGTTGTGTTCATCATGACTTTCAGTTGACTAAACCTATTAGCATATACTTCCTCTGCCCTAAAATATAAGTCGTTATGAGATGTGTGCAGGTCAAACTTTCTCAACTTTGACTAGGTTTGTAAAAAATACATGCAACATTTATATCTCTAAATAAGTTTATTATGAAAATATATTCAATGGTCTATGTAATGATACTAATTATGTATTATAAATATTAATATTCTTTTATATATAATTGGTCGAAGTTAAAAAAAAGTTGACTTCTCGAAAAGAGACAATGAATTCTATTTTGGGACAGAGGGAGTATATGAAAGCAGTGTTGAAAATATTTTAACAATCAAGTTCGTCTCTGTCTGATTGGTAAGCTTAGACATCATAATGGCATCAAAAATTTCGACTCTTATGGACACCCTCATGGATCAGTGCAAAGCATCACAATCCTACAGCATACACAAATGGCAACCTTACAGTTATGATATTTTCAAAGGGTGGACAATAAAGACCATCTTAGACGTTCTGGCATTAGAGTATATACATGCAGACACATAGGCATGGTGGTACAAGTGAGCAGCCAGCAGGAGTCCAGAGTTAGGGGGTGCTTGGATCCCAGGACTAAACTTTAGTCCGTATCACATTGAATTTTTAGATATCAATTAGGAGGACTAAACATGAGCTAAAACTAATTACATAAGTTGTGGCTAATTCGCTTACTAGCGTCGTGTATATGATGGTATGGAGATGTGGTGGAACTTATTCATGGATTTGTTGGCGCATGAAAGAAATGGATATTGGAAATCTCTTCCTGCCGGTATAAAAAATGATCTTAGCCGCATCACGGAAAGATCTACACAGTAGAGTTTGTGAGCCTGCGATGCTATGCTCTCTGTGACTGTGTAAATTTCATGAACTTAGCTTTTTGGATTAAATGCCACTTTAACGTCGGTCATATACTTTTACAGTATTGTTATCTTATCATGCGATCCGTGTGTTTTTAGTACAAAAGTTTAGCTATCCCGTAGCAACGCATGGGCACGAACCTATTTACATATATACTCAAACCTGTGTGTATATGATTATATGGAGGTGCAGTGGAACTTATTCATGGATTTATTGGTGCATGAAAGAAATGGATATCGTAGAATTCTTTTTCCGATATAAAATATTATCTTAGCTGTATCACGAAAAGTCTATACAGTAGAGCGTCGCGCTCTCCGTGACTGTGTTAATTTTATGAACTTTGCTTTTTGAATTAAATGTCACTTTGACGTCGGTATTTAATTTAACAGTATTGTTATCTTATCATGCGATCCGTGTGTTTTTAGTATAAAAGATTTAGTTGTTCCGTAGCAATGCACGGGCACGCTACCTAGTTATTACTACTTAAAGAAACGGACGCTTAGGCTTGTCTGTTCCCTCCATCTCTCGATGGCTTCCATCGCTGCTGTAACTGTTCCTCTTCCCATCGCCTTGCACTCCACGCATAGCGGCCAAGCCCATTCCATCCTAGTGCATGCAGGAGCCACAGCAACGCCGCGGGTGCGCCGGGGCGGCTGGGGCTCATCCCCGTCAGCATTGAAGATGGAGGTGGGGTCCAACCGCCATTGCGGTGGGGAGGGGATGTCGTGCAATGGAAGAGGAGGATCTATGACGCATGTTCATGGAGGATGAAGGGCAGGGCATGGGCGGTGGTGCGGCAGAGAGGACCGGAGCGCGCTCGTGAAAAGGGACCAAAACGACATTGGCGTGGCCGAGGCAGCAGCGGCAAGTCCGGCGGCCATAGGATTTGAAGACGTGGTCTAGTTGGAGTCACGGACGGTGCAGATTGTTAAAACTTAGGATCACCTAGGTGGATCTGTAAAGTGAAGAAATGGACAAAAAAATGAGCTAAAGCCAAGCGAACAATTAAACAACTCGAGTGAAAAAGCCAGGAAAGAAAAGCTCTAGGTGTAAATCAAGAGGGTATGTTCTTAGAAAAACAAGTAGTACATCCTAGAATTTGAACAAGAGAGAGAGGAATAGAAGTGGCTGACCATCGGGCTTAGAGGAGGAGGTGGCCATGGTGACAGCATCCAGTAATGGCAGCGTCCTGGCAGTGGAGTCCAGTGAGTGGCGCCGCGGAGTCGATGATGGTTGGCGGCACTTCCCACCGCTTCAGTGCCCCCTCTTAGATCGGTTTAGGGTTTTGCCGGTGGGGTTTGTGGCAGCACGGTGAACCTCGTAACGAATGCCCTGGCCCCGCACCTCCCTTTATATAGCGTTGTGCGACGGGGGCCCACCAACCATGGCTCGGTTGGGCGCCCCCCATCAGGGCGCGGATCAAGGTCCCAACTTGGTCGTTGAACCGAGTCGGGAGGAGATCAACGTAACATTCTCCCCCTTGACCTCACTTTTCAACTTGAACTTAAAATACTTTATCTTTTCCCATTCCATCATAGATGAGTGCATAGAGCATATCTCGTCACAACAGTTAGTACCATTGGATTAACAGCTACAATACACCTATCTATTTTAAAACAGATTCTCAACTAGGCCCTTATTATCCAGGAATCATAGGCTTTCTCGTAAACCCATGCTGGCTAAGTGTTCTCTGAACACATTGGGCGTTAAGCCTTTTGTAAGCGTATCCACAAGTATTTTCCTTATACTTATATGCTCGTAGACTAATAGAATGATCCCAAACTTTGTCTTTCACAACATAAAACTTTATGTCAATGTATTTGGTAGCACCACTTGACTTATTGTTGTGAGCATAACATACTGCTGGCTCATTGTTGCAGTACAACTTGAGTGGCTTATGAATGTCATCAACCACTTTCAACCTGGGTATAAATTTCTTTAGCCAGTTCACCTGCCCAGTGGCCTCATAACATGCTACAAACATGGCATATATCGTGAATGATGTAGTGATGGTTTGCTTGGAGCTTTTCCATGACATAGGCCCCCCTGCGAGAGTGAATACATAGCCTGATGTGGATTTTCTATCATTTACATCTCCCACAAAATCTGAATCTGAATACCCCTCTATATGTAGGGAATCAGATCTTCTATACGTTAGCATAAGACCTTTTATGCCTTGCAAATAACGCAAAGCTTTCTTTACCATTCTCCAATGTTCTATTCCTGGATTACTCTGATATCTGCCAAGTATCCCGGTAATAAAAGCTAAGTCAGGGTGTGTACATACTTAAGCATACTGAAACGACCCCGATTTCCGTCGAAGTGTAATAAGACCATTGTAGATCATATAACCCAAATTCCAGTCGAATATCACATCCATACAACGATAATATCATAGTGCAAATAGTGCGGAATTACATAAATTATTACATCGCCACATTGGCAGAATCAAAGTATCATTCATTCAGAACAGCTTGAAGATAAGATCGCCAGACTTGAGCGTAGGAACGAATCCCTCAACCATCAAACTCCTCGGAGCTATACTCCTCAGCAGAACCTGCGTGCCAAAATTTATCAGTACGATTTGTACTGGCCACTCCCAACCCTATGAGCATTGCTTTTTGGAAATTGGGTGCAAGCTGGATACAGTCAAAAGGAACCTATATGGCTAGGGTTTCCTATGCATGAGCATATCAAGTATATAATAGTAGTTGGTCAAGTTTTAACACCATCCCCACACACCATCCACCCCATTCCCTTTTTCCGAGCCAGGTTTCGATCCTGGGTTCGATACACCACCATCTCCACACCATCACCATACCATCGCTCAGTCGATAGGCCAACTCCCTCTCGGCACTGTCTCAAGGCCCGTAGCCCCTGGCTATGACCGACACTCTCTCACGGGGGAAGAAGAGAAGGACTCATCTCACTATCTAGTTTAAGCGAAACCCAGGAAAGGCCCATAGCCGACAAGTCGGCACATGTATCGATCGATCAACCATACACTCTGCAGAGGTTTTACATAACCACAAGATCCGCCTCCCTCACTGACCGTCGTCAACTGGGCTAATTCTGGCCGCTTGCTAGCCTAGGATAATGCCACTCAACCATTCAGCCCTGGTACACCCCAATTCTAGTCTGGGGTGGCTGAAACTGTGAGTCATGAGCCGGGTCCACAAGGTCTCCATGAAGTCTCAGAAGGGTATGGGGGAAATCCTCCGCGCCCCGTACCTCCTTACATTGTCCGCTATCCACCTAGCAGTAGTGGTAATATCCTACCAAGTAGTCCGGCCGTCCCGCACCATATTGGGCGAGTGGTACATAAGGCTTCCCAGTGAATCTGAGTACTAGTAAGTCCTTAGGGATGACCAAGCCAGAATGTCTTCATCAGGGTTTCCATTTACCGTGCCACCACAGCACCTCCACCCTAGGCTCCTCCCATCACAGGATCACACCCAGGGCCACCTCATATACCATTTACCCACCACAGGTATCCATTCCAGGGGTGCTCAGGTAGCACCCCACGGCAAGACTTGCCCCAGGGTCGTCGTATACTCTAACTTGGTCGACACAACCCTCACCCTCCACGCACCCAAGTCACACACGCAGCACTCTCCCCAATCACCAGTTTCCACCATGCATCAATGTAGCGCAAGCGTAGTAGAAGTAATAAGCAATGAAATATAATAGCAAGCATGTGACTAGCCTAACAGCAGGGTGAGCAGGGGTAAGGTTGCGTCAAGGTAAAGGTCATCAAGAAAGCATACTACCATGCAAGTCCTATCATAGTGTGATTACAACAATAAAGTAAAGCACTAGCATTTCTATTTTAGCCATGCGTAATAGGTGCTACGAGGTTGGGTGGGATGTGGCACCTTCAGTGTAGTCATCTCCATACTCCTCACGGTACTCACGATCCTCATCCGTTCGGTTCTCCTCTGAGTCTACAAACGATCACATTATAGTCGCGTTAGCGACGTCTATAGAATGGCACAAAGAAGCAATGAAAATTCAAAAGAGCCAAATGCACTCAAACATGGGTTCATTGCATAGAGCTTGATTTTAGATGAATTTTGGTCCTAGTTTCGTATTTTTCTGAGGTCATATGAATTAGTTATGAATTTCTGAAGATTAAATCCATTTCTGAAAATAAAAAAGGCTGAATTAATCCTGGGCTGACATGTGTCACGCTGTGACTGGTCCACGTGGCATGCTGACATCAGCATGACGTCATCGTCTCGGTTCCAAACTGACAGGTGGGGTCCAGCTGATGTCAGCATGACGTCATCAACATCGTCAATTCCGACAGGTGGGTCCAGGGGCTCTTAGGTCACTGACATGTGGGTCCAGTCAAGGTCAACGTCAGTGAACGGCGAGTCAACGGTCAACGGTCTACCATCAATGGTCAGGGTCACTAACGTGTGGGGCCAGGGCTGCTGACGTCAGCAGTTGATTTCAGCGTGACGTCAGCATGACGTCACCTCGGCCGTGCTGCTACTGACAGGTGGGTCCCGCGTGACGTCATCACATCGTCAGCATGACGTCAGCATCTGACGTGTGGGTCCAGTGTTTCTATGCCACTGCATGTGGGGCTAGGTCAACGGTTAGCGTTGACCGGTCAACGGCCAACATGGGCCGTGTCCAAACTGGGCCTGGACAGGGCTGGATTTGGGCCGGTCTGGGCCGGGCTGACCCGGACACGTGGTGTGCTGTGGTGCTGCCATGTGGCGCCATTGGGCTCTTACTGGGCTTCGTTTCCTGGCTGTGGGCATGAGCGCGGCTCACGGTGGACCCAAGTTCACGATCCATGGACCTAAGGCAGGGTCCATGGTGGACAAAGTCCATTGTCCTTCCCTCTCGGCTCGGCTCATGTGCACCGGGTGCAGGGCTGCGCTGCTCAACTCACCCCCTTCTCCTCTGTTTCTTCCACGGCGTGCTCCCGCCGGCGACGTGCTCACCGGCGAGCTCCCGCAACGGCTCAGGCGTCCAATTGAGGTGGCGAAAAGTCTCCCCGTGCCATGGTGATTGCAACGGTGGGGTCGGGGCGACGAATAGGGCTTCCTAGGTTGCTGGCCATGGCAAACGGCGGCTCGAGCACAACTGGCGTGCGGGGGTGGCGTGGGTGCAGCGGCATAGGCCGGGCTTGTGGTGCTCGTTAGCGTCATGATTCTCCAGCGGGCATGTTGGGCAGGTCGAGGGGTCCTCCAGGGCCTCCGGTGGCTTTGGCCACGGTGGCGGCTTGCTTCGGCCATGGCGGAGGTCTGGTGGTGGTTTGGTGCACGTGACCAAGTAGCCGCGGCCGGCTATCGACGAATCGGTCTACGCGGCTATTCTCCAGACAACATGGCGGTGCTACGACTATGTCCTAGTCCAGCGAGGCGGCCGGGCGCGCGAGTGGTGGTGCACGTTACAACGGCGGCATCATGAGCACGGCGTGCACATGCGGGTGCACCATGGGGCTCTGGTAGGGCGGTCATGGCATGGTCACGGGTGTGCGCGTGGGTGCGTGTGTTCCTAGAGGCCGGAGACGGCCCTAGCCTACGCACTCCCGGTGTGGAGCGCCATGGCCGACATGGTAAGGTCCGGCGGCGAGCAGGGAGAGACCGGGAGGCTCACCGTAGGTGTTGTGGGAGATAGGATGGTGGTGTAGTGGTGGGTTGCGGCCGTGTAGCTCTGGAAGCAGTGCCGTGCCGACCCCCGACTGTGATGAGGACAACGGCATTGCCCTCGGCTCCGGTGACTTCGGCAAGCTCTTCCCCCTCGCAGCGGCTTCGGTGTCCCCCCTTCTTCCTCTTCTCCCTCTTCTCTCTTGGCTTGGGTGTGCTGTGAATGGCCACAAGGTGGCGGCGGGGCACAGGAGAGCGCTCGGGCATCCGAGGCCGGGGTTTTATAACCGAGCTCCATGCTCCCATGGCGGGCGGCGATCGAGCGGTGGAGAGGCGTGTGATGCATCAGACGGCTCGCGTGAGGTTGCATGAGCGTGGCGCAAGGGAGATAGGGCCATGCCCCGGGCGTGACCCCCTGGTCCGTCCTGCCACCACTGTCGGGGCTCGGTCACGCGGGTGGTTGGGCGTGGGCGTGGAGAAGACGACGCTGTGGATGGGGGTGGCTGACATGCGGGGCCAAGTGGCAGCGGCAGCAAGGAGAAAGCGGAGAGGCATGCGGGTGTGGGCGACGTGCGACTAACGCGTGGGGTCCGGCGGCAGTGATGACAAGCGAGCGGAGGACGCGCGGCGTGGGCGACGTGTGCTGGGCCGCAAGCTGGGCTGCGCGCGCGCTGGGTAAAGGCGGGCGCGGTTGGCAGGCCGGTTGGCGCGGTGGGGCTGGATGGGCTGTGAAGCCAAGCGGGCCTGGGCCACAGCAAGGCTTCCTTCTTCTTTTCTTTTTCCTTTTTCTGTTTTTCATTTCTTCTCCTTTTGTTTGAATTCAAATTTGGTTTGAATTATGAATTCAAAATTGATGTAACCTATTTATTGGAGTTTAGGGAATTTTGTTTAGCTATTTTGTATAACAAAAATAGATGTGGTTTTGTTATACAAAAATAGGGTTAGTTTTCTCCTTAAGCATTTATTCTTTTGATTTGATTAATAATTACTTTATGGTTTATTACTTTAATGGAGTTGTTAATAATAACATAAAGCAAATGGAAATCCAAATCACAATTTGAATTAACAATGCATGCAATACTTTATTTGTTAGAATTTAATTAAACACAGTTAACTAATGACATGCCATGCTTATGTGTTGACTTGGGTTGGGGTTAGACCTAATGCATCTCTTAGGTTGGGTTTCTATACATGACACTCATCATCACATGGAAGTTTTTGAGAAAAAATTTGTAGTTGGTATTTTTGGTGTGTGGATTTTTGGGTTGTTACAGTCCTACCCCCTTAACAGAATCTCGTCCCCGAGATTAAAGCATAACGTACTCTTCGAAGATGTAGGGATAACGTAGCCGGAGGTCAGACTCTTTCTCCCATGTTGTTTCTCTCTCAGTGTGATTGCTCCATTGGATCTTGCACATAGGAATAGTCTTGCTTCGGGTCTCCTTGGTATCTCTGCCTAGAATTCTGATAGGATGTTCTTTATACTTGAGTGTATCTTGAATGTCAAGTGTGTCAGTTGGCACTACTTCATCGGGCACTCTCAAACACTTGTGTAGCTGTGAGACGTGGAATACGGGATGCACACCCATCAATTCCTCGGGTAGCTCAAGTTTGTAGGCGAGTTTTCCAATCCTCTTGCAAATCTTGTATGGGCCAACAAATCTTGGGGCAAGCTTTCCTTTCACATGGAATCTGATAGTTCCACGTAGCGGGGATACCTTGAGATAGACGAAGTCTCCCACATTAAACTTAAGTTCTCTCCTCCTTTTATCAGCATAGCTCTTGTATCAACTTTGAGCAATTCTCAAATTCTCCTTCACTTGAGCAACTCCTTCTTTTGCATCTTGAATCTTAGCGGAATCAAAGAATGATCTTTCACCCGGTTGATACCACATCAAGGGTGTCTTACAAGGTCTACCATACAGAGCTTCAAACGGTGACATCTTGATACTGGCTTGGTAGCTGTTGTTGTAAGAGAACTCTGCATAGGGTAAACATTTCTCCCAATCAGAGCCATAATTCAGTACACTAGCGCGAAGCATGTCTTCTAAGATCTGATTTACTCGCTCTGTCTGTCCATCTGTCTATGGGTGATAAGTGGTACTGAAATCAAGTTTGGTTCCCATGGACTTATGCAGAGCTTCCCAGAATCGGGACACAAACTGAGGACCACGATCAGATACAATACTGGAGGGAGCTCCATGCAGTCTGAGAATATGCTCAATATATAGATCTGCTAATTTTTCTGCATTGGTCTTGGTCTTCACTGGTACAAAGTGAGCAATCTTGGTCAAACGATCAACAATCACCCAGATGGAATCATTGCCTTTCTGTGAATGGGGTAATCCAACTATGAAATCCATGGATATGCTCTCCCATTTCCACTCGGGGACGTCAAGAGGCTTTAGCAATCCTACAGGCCTTTGATGTTCAGCCTTGACTCTATTATAGGTGTCACATCGGGCCACATGTCCCACAATGTCCGTCTTCATGCCTTTCCACCAAAAGTGTTTCTTCAAGTCTTGATACATCTTTGAACCTCCAGGGTGAATACAGTACTTAGAATCATGAGCTTCTGACAGAATTTCCTCTCGTAGTACTGGGTCAGATGGAACACAGATTCTGTCCTTGAACCAGATGGTTCCTTGTTCATCTTCATGGTGGTTGGTCTTGTAGCCTAGTTTCATCAGACCACGGAGATACTCGATCTCTTCACAATTTTTCTAAGCTTGACGGATGCGATCTGTGAGCTCATACTGTATGCAAAGCTCATTCAGCAAGCCATGTGGTAGTATCTCAAGTTGGAAAACATCAATCTCTTCCTTAAGCTCAGGTGGTACGGAT
Source organism: Miscanthus floridulus (assembly GCF_019320115.1). Lineage (NCBI taxonomy): Eukaryota > Viridiplantae > Streptophyta > Magnoliopsida > Poales > Poaceae > Miscanthus > Miscanthus floridulus. Next base: position 140,674,958 of record NC_089588.1, read on the forward strand.
TCAGTGATCAAAATGTGACAGTAACTCTTACGGCTGAGGGCATCTGTGACTACATTAGCTTTTCCTAGATGATAGTGAATTTCTAGGTCATAGTCCTTGATCAACTCTAGCCATCGGCGCTACCTCATATTCAGATCTTCTTGGGTGAAAAAGTACTTCAAGCTCTTGTGATTGGTGTAGATATCACACTTGTTGCCTATCAAGTAGTGCCTCCAGATCTTTAAAGCATGCACAACTGCTGCTAACTCAAGATCATGAGTAGGATGATGTTCGTGTTCTTCAGCGGTGGATGAATAGACAAGAATGTCATCAATGAATACTACCACAAACTTATCTAGTTCATCCATGAAAACCTTATTCATCATGTTCATGAAGTATGCGGGAGCATTCGTGAGTCCAAAGGACACCATGGTGAAGTCGAACTACCCATACCTAGTCACGAAAGCTGTTTTCGGGATGTCACTCTCTCGAATCTTCATCTGATGATAGCTAGATCTAAGATCAATCTTGGAGAAATACTTGGCACCTCGAAGCTGATCAAGCAGATCATCAATCCTTGGCAAGGGGTACTTGTTCTTGATGGTGACTGCATTCAAGTTCTGGTAGTCAATGCACATTCTCATTGAGCCATCCTTCTTCTTAACAAATAGAACAGGGGATCCCCAGGGTGAAGCACTGGGTCTGATATATCCCTTTGAGATGAGCTCATCAAGCTGTTTCTTGAGCTCAGCCAGTTCATCAACTGACATGCGATAGGGTCTCTTGGCAATGGGTCCTGTTCCCGACAAGAGATCAATGATGAACTCTACCTCACGGTCTGGTGGCATACCCGATAATTCTTCAGGGAATACATCGTGATAGTCTCTGACCACAGACACATCATGAACTGTCTTCTCCTCTTTCTATGATTCTGAACTGGCTTTAAGGGCACACAAGATAGAGGTGGACTTTCCGGACTGGGGTTCACATCTAATGACTTGGCCTGATGGGTGGGTCGCTTGGACATATCTAGGTGAACATGATATGATACCTCGGTGAATGGTTAACCAATCCATACCTAAGATGACATCTAGGTTTGTGGAAGGTAATAGGGTTAGGTTGGCTTTAAAGATAAGACCCTCAATGGTAAGACTCACTCCCTCACAGATGTGGGTGCATCTTAGGTCTCCTAAAGGTGAACTGGTGATGATAGGCTTTACACGTAGGGTTATAGGTAGGTCATGTTCTCGTGCAAACTTGGATGATATGTAAGAACAAGTTGCTCCAGAGTCAAATAGAACTGATGCAGTATTGCCATTAACTAAAAACATACCGTACACAACATCAGGGGCAGCCTGTGCTTCCTCGACGTCTAGATGGTTGAGACGTCCACGGGTAGCAGATCCCTTGAACTGAGACTTCTGAGTAGCTAAGTTCTATGGGCACTCAGTGGCTTTGTGACCTAGTTGGCCACAAGCAAAGCAGGTGAAAGGCGTACCGCATGTAGAGGTTGGCGCGGGTGCCTTCTAGTTTCCAGTGCTTGGTGCGGAGCGGTTCTATGTTGGGTGTTCATTCGCTGAGCGAGGACGGTTGAAACGGTCCTGAGTGTTGTGGTCCTGAGCATAACAGTCCTGGGTGTAACGATCCTGAGTAGGGCGGGAGTATTTGGCGGTGTAGCCTCCATTTCCCCTACTCGATCCAGGGTTGTCATCCCTGTTGTGGCGAGAGCGTTCAATGGATGGTGCATCTCTGTGGAACCTCTTGTGATCACAGCCACGGAAGGACTCCTCAGGCTTACGCTTCCTCTCCCTGTACTCCTCTCCAGCTTCAGCACGGTCCTTCTCAATCTGGATGCAGCGATCCACTAGAGCACGCAGTGTGTTACTCTCAATATCGCCAAACTTTAGTTTGATGTGCGGGTTAAGTCCCTTGCGGTAATAGTACAACTTCTCCTTCTCAGAGTTCACAACATAGGAAGGGGCATAGCGCAAAAGGTTAGTGAAACGAGTAGTATACTCGGTCACCTTGTCCTTTCCCATCTTGATGTTGCGAAACTCCTCGGCTTTGGCCTCCATGATACCCTTGGGAATGTGATACTCAGTGAATGCTTCGGCAAACTCATCCCACGAGATGTTGGCAGGGTCCTCATGGGTATCACTGAAACTGTCCCACTAGGCACGTGCTGCACCTGTGAGCTAGTGTGCAGCTGCTCCAACACACTCATCGTCGGTGAAAGTAGTGAGGTCGAGCTTCTTCTCCATCTCCTTGAGCCAGTCATCGGCTACAAGCAGGTTAGGGTCGGTGCCATCATAGGTAGGTGTCCTTAGCTTCAGAAATCCTTCTAGCTTCCTTTGGAAATCATTCTGCTGACCTCCCTGGCGATGGTTTGCTCCTTCAACAAGAGCTGCAAGTAGCTGGGTCTGTTGTGCCATTACTTCTGCCAGGTTTGGTGGTGGTGGTGGAATGTTCTCCTCAGGCGGCGGGGTATTCTCTAGGTGGAAGGGTATCCCTCCACATCCATGGCCACGGCCACGACCACGGTTGTTGCCACCACATCCCCCATTTGGTTCAATGGGTTTAGGGGTGGGCGCATGTCCATGATTCATTAGGCGATTAGATCGGCGGTTCGGCATCTGCAACACGGATCATAGGAATTTTAGTGCTTGTGCCATAAGTGCTTATAATTCAATATGATTACATGATTTTGATGATTTAAAGAAAAACATTTACACTATCCAACACTCATTACAAAGAAGCGATAAGATCCATAAGATGTAATAAAATCCAAAACATTCATTACATGGGTTTTATTACATAGCATCATCTCCAGTAGCTACACTTGAAGACGTGCGAGAATCGTACTACGCATAATGTCTCATAATACATCTCATAAGGGGCACATCATGGGGTACAACTTACGGAAGCTACTGACATGACTCTTGACCACATAGGGTCATCTACTCTAACTCATACACCGTAGCTGGGATACGACTGTTCTTGATCTCAATCTCCTCGTCAGACTTGTGAAGTTAGGATATGTACTTCAAGGCCTCGGCGAGCTCCTTAGTAGGTTGGCTCCAGGTAGGGTAGGGTAGGCGTCTAGGTTGAGGTGAGTCGGGGCTAACTCAAACTCCTCTATCCTAGGCTTCGTCTTGCTACGAATATCCTTGGGTAGATGACCCCACATACCCTTCATCTCCCTGAGGCGCTTCTTGTCAGACTTCTGCCAAGCCTACCATGTCCTCTCACACTTGTCCTATAGGTACTCGGTCTACCTGAGTGCCTCAATCAGGTGACCCTGGTTGCAAACGGCCTTCTTCCTAAACTCCTCTAGCTCTTGAGTCATGGTCTTGTTCCGAGATTGGATCTTCAGCATATCAATCACCTTGGATCTCTCTCTGTCCCCTCTGCGGTTGAACTCGGCCTTCTTGTCGTCCAATTCTCTCTACAACTCGAAGACCTTACTATCGAGGTAGCAGTTCCTGTTGCCTAGGTCAGCTGCTTTGTCCTGTAAGTCAGCGACCTTGGCTCTATGGACTTCTTCACGATGGTTGAGCTCGTCCTATAGCTTGGCGACTGTCTCCAGTAGACTAGCTCGCTCCTGTGCTCCCTACGAGTCTCGCTCCTGGTACTCCCACCGGAGGGCCTAGTCCTGATGTCTCCTCTGCTCCAGCTAGGTCACGTACCTGTCCTGCTCTAGTAGGTGGATAGCTGAGATGCAAAGGCATCTGTCCTCCTCGGCAAGGATAACTCTGCCGGCTATGAAACTCTACTCACTAGGGGTAAGGCTGAGGTCGAGGGCCTAGGGAAGTAGACAGAACTCTGTCGTCTTCAGGTGCTCATAGTGGTCCCTCATCACTCTGCGAAGTGCCTTGTGTGAGATAGCTTGCAGTCCCTCCTCGACTGTGTCCTCTATAGTCATCTCGATGGAAGCTGGGACAGAAGGTAAGGTAGTGCTAGCTAGGAACTCGACTGAGGTGACAATTGGTCCTTCGATTCCTCCTTCCTGAGCTAGTTTCCCGGTGTAGGTGACCTTGACAAGCTCGTCGAGGACACCTAACGTAACGAGAACTCGGCAGAGGGTCTGTGTAAAACCCCCGAGCTCACGTAGGTCGAAGGTAAGCTTGGCGTGGTCTAGAGGTAGCGGTCCTAGAGGCGCCCAGTCGATGTTCGTTGCCATCTGCATGTTTTAGGGAATATGTGTTAGCAGGTCAATAATAGATAAGCCTTGCATAAAAGTAAATGCAAGGTCGGTATATAACCGAAAGAAGGGCTGTTCATGTCCTATTCTATCGTCCATTCCTAAGGGTTTCGTCCTATGGTCAAGTATGGCTCTGATACCAACTGAAACGACCTCGATTTCCATGAAGGGAAATCCACAGCGTCGAAGTGTAATAAGACCATTGTAGATCATATTACACAAATTCCAGTCGAATATCACATCCATACAACGATAATATCAGAGTGCAAATAGTGCAGAATTACATAAATTATTACATCGCCGCATTGGCGAAATCAAAATATCATTCATTCAGAACAGCTTGAAGATAAGATCGCCAGACTTGAGCGTAGGAACGAATCCCTCAACCGTCAAACTCCTCGGAGCTATACTCCTCAGCAGAACCAGCGTGCCAAAATTTATCAGTACGATTTGTACTGGCCACTCCCAACCCTATGAGCATTGCTTTTTGGAAATTGGATGCAAGCTAGATACAGTCAAAAGGAACCTATATGGCTGGGGTTTCCTATGCATGAGCATATCAAGTATATAATAGTAGTTGGTCAAGTTTTAACACCATCCCCACACACCATCCACCCCATTCCCTTTTTCCGAGCCAGGTTTTGATCCTAGGTTCGATAAAACACCATCTACACACCATCACCATACCATAACCATACCATCGCTCAGTCGACAGGCCAACTCCCTCTCGGCACTGTCTCAAGGCCCGTAGCCCCTGGCTACGACCGACACTCTCTCACGGGGGAAGAAGAGAAGGACTCATCTCACTATCTAGTTTAAGCGAAACCCAAGAAAGGTCCATAGCCGACAAGTCGGCACATGTATCGATCGATCAATCATACACTCTGCAGAGGTTTTACATAACCATAAGATCCGCCTCCCACACTGACCATCGTCAACTGGGCTGATTCTGGCCGCTTGCTAGCCTAGGCTAATGCCACTCTACCATTCAGCCCTGGTACACCCCAATTCTAGTCTGGGGTGGCTGAAACTGTGAGTCATGAGCCAGGTCCACAAGGTCTCCATGAAGTCTCAGAAGGGTGTGGGGGAAATCCTCCGCACCCCGTACCTCCTTACACTGTCCGCTATCAACCTAGCAGTAGTGGCAATATCCTACCAAGTAGTCCGGCCGTCCCGCACCATATAGGGCGAGTGGTACGTAAGGCTTCCCGATGAATCTGAGTACTAGTAAGTCCTTAGGGATGACCAAGCCAGAATGTCTTCATCAGGGTTTCCATTTACCGTGCCACCACACCACCTCCACCCTAGGCTCCTCCCATCACAGGATCACACCCAGGGCCACCTCATATACCATTTACCCACCATAGGTATCCATTCCAGGGGTGCCCAGGTAGCACCCCATGGCAAGACTTGCCCCAGGGTCATCATATACTCTAACTTGGTCGACACAACCCTCACCCTCCACGCACCCAAGTCACACACGCAGCACTCTCCCCAATCACCAGTTTCCACCACGCATCAATGTAGCGCAAGCGTAGTAGAAGTAATAAGTAATGAAATATAATAGCAAGCATGTGACTAGCCTAACAGCAGGGTGAGCAGGGGTAAGGTTGCGTCAAGGTAAAGGTCATCAAGAAAGCATACTACCATGCAAGTCCTATCATAGTGTGATTACAACAATAAAGTAAAGCACTAGCATTTTCTATTTTAGCCATGTGTAATAGGTGCTACGAGGTTGGGTGGGATGTGGCACCTTCAGTGTAGTCATCTCCGTACTCCTCACGGTACTCACGATCCTCGTCCGTCTGGTTCTCCTCTGAGTCTACAAATGATCACATTATAGTCGCGTTAGCAACATCTATAGAATGGCACAAAGAAGCAATGAAAATTCAAAAGAGCCAAATGCACTCAAACATGGGTTCATTGCGTAGATCTTGATTTTAGATGAATTTTGGTCCTGGTTTCGTATTTTTCTGAGGTCATATGAATTGGTTATGAATTTCCGAAGATTAAATCCATTTTTGAAAATGAAAAAGGCTGAATTAATCCTGGGCTGACACGTGTCACGCTGTGACTGGTCCACGTGGCATGCTGACGTCAGCATGATGTCATTGTCTCGGTTCCAAACTGACAGGTGGGGTCCAGCTGATGTCAGCATGACGTCATCAACGTCGTCAATTCCGACAGGTGGGTCCAGGGGCTCTTGGGTCACAGACATGTGGGTCCAGTCAAGGTCAACGTCAGTCAACGGCGAGTCAACGGTCAATGGTCTACCGTCAACGGTCAGGGTCACTGACGTGTGGGGCCAGGGCTGCTGACATCAGCAGCTGATGTCAGCGTGACGTCAGCTCGGCCGTGCTGCTACTGACAGGTGGGTCCCGCGTGACGTCATCATGTCGTCAGCATCTGACGTGTGGGTCCAGTGTTTCTGTGCCACTGACATGTGGGGCCAGGTCAACGATCAGCGTTGACCAGTCAACGGCCAACATGGGCCGGGTCCAAACTTGGCCTGGACAGGGCTGGATTTGGGCCGATCTGGGCCGGGCTGACCCGGACATGTGGCGTGCTATGGCGCTACCACGTGGCGTAGTTGGGCTCTTACTAGGCTTCATTTACTGGCTGTGGGCATGAGCGCGGCTCGCGGTGGACCCAAGTTCATGGTCCATGGACCTAAGGCAGGGCCCATGGTGGACCAAGTCCATCGTTCTTCCCTCTCGGCTCGGCTCATGTGCACCGGGTGCAGGGCTGCACTGCTCAACTCACCCCGTTCTCCTCTGTTTCTTCCACGGCGTGCTCCCGCCGGTGACGTGCTCACCAGCGAGCTCCTGCAATGGCTCAGGCGTCCAAATGAGGTGGGGAAAAGTCTCCCCGTGCCATGGTGATTGCAACGGTGGGGTCGGGGCGACGGATAGGGCTTCCTAGGTTGCTGGCTACGGCGAACGGCGGCTCGAGCATAACCGGCGTGCGGGGGTGGTGCGGGTGCAGCGGCATAGGCCGGGTTTGTGGTGTGCGTGAGCGTCATGATGCTCCAGCGGGCATGTTGGGTAGGTCGAGGGTTCCTCCAGGGCCTCCGGTGGCTTTCGCCATGGCGGCGGCTTGCTTCGGCCATGGCGGAGGTCTGGTGGTGGTCTGGTGCACATGGCCAAGTCACCGCGGCCGGCTATCGATGACTCGGTCTACGCGGCTGTTCTCCAGACAACATGGCGGTGCTGTGACTATGTCCTAGTCCAGCGAGGCGGCCGGGCGCGCGAGTGGTGGTGCACGGTACGACGACGGCATCGTGAGCATGGCGTGCACGTGCGGGTGCACCATGGGGCTCTGGTAGGGCGGTCATGGCATGGTTGCGGGTGTGCGCGTGGGTGCGTGTGTTCCTAGAGGCCGGAGACGGCCCTGGCCTACGTGCTCCCGGTGTGGAGCGCCATGGCCGACATGGTAAGGTTCGGCGGTGAGCAGGGAGAGACCGGGAGGCTCACCGTAGGTGTTGTGGGAGATAGGATGGCGGTGCAGTGGCAGGTTGCGGCCGTGTAGCTCCAGAAGCAGTGCCGTGCCGACCCCCGACTATGATGAGGACAACGGCGTTGCCCTCGGCTCCGGCGACTTCAGCAAGCTCTTCCCCCTTGCAGCGGCTTCGGCGTTTTCTCCTCCCCTTCTTCCTCTTCTCCCTCTTCTCTCTTGGCTCGGGTGTGCTGTGGACGGCCACAAGGTGGCGACGGGGCACAGGAGAGCGCTCGGGCATCCGAGGCTAGGGTTTTATAACCGAGCTCCATGCTCCCATGGCGGGCGGCGATCGAGTGGTGGAGAGGCGTGCGATGCATCAGATGGCTCATGTGAGGTTGCGTGAGCGCGGCGCAAGGGAGATAGGGCCATGCCCCAGGCGTGACCCCCTGGTCCGCCCTGCCACCGCTGTCGGGGCTCGGTCGCGCGGGCGGTTGGGCATGGGCATGGAGAAGACGACGCTGTGGACGGGGGTGGCTGACATGCGGGGCCAAGTGGCAGCAGCAGCAAGGAGAAAGCGGAGAGGCACGCGGGCGTGGGCGACGTGCGACTGACGCGTGGGGTCCGGCGGCAGTGACAGCAAGCGAGCGGAGGACGCACGGGCGTGGGCGGCGTGTGCTGGGCCGCAAGCTGGGCCGCGCGCGCGCTGGGTGAAGGCGGGCGCGGTTGGTAGGCCGGTTGGCGCGGTGGGGCTGGATGGGGTGTGAAGCCGAGCGGGCCTGGGCCACAGCGAGGCTTCCTTCTTCTTTTCTTTTTTCTTTTTCTGTTTTTCATTTCTTCTCCTTTTGTTTGAATTCAAATTTGGTTTGAATTATGAATTCAAAATTGATGTAACCTATTTATTGGAGTTTAGGGAATTTTGTTTAGCTATTTTGTATAACAAAAATAGATGTGGTTTTGTTATACAAAAATAGGGTTAGTTTTCTCCTTAAGCATTTATTCTTTTGATTTGATTAATAATTACTTTATGGTTTATTACTTTAATGGAGTTGTTAAGCATAACATAAAGCAAATGGAAATCCAAATCACAATTTGAATTAACAATGCATGCAATACTTTATTTGTTAGAATTTAATTAAACACAATTAACTAATGATATGCCATGCTTATGTGTTGAGTTGGGTTGGGGTTAGACCTAATGCATCTCTTAGGTTGGGTTTCTATACATGACACTCATCATCACATGGAAGTTTTTGAGAAAAATTTTGTAGTTGGTATTTTTGGTGTGTGGATTTTTGGGTTGTTACACATACTGTAAGCTTCCTACAGCTGAAGCATATGGAACCGCTTTCATTCGATCGATCTCATATTGGTTCCTGGGACATTAGAATTCCCCAAAACTATTGCCCTTGACTATAGGTGCAGGTGAAGGCCTACACGCATGAATATTGTATTTCTTTAAAACCTTTTCTAAGTACGCCTTTTGCGATAATCCTAAAACCCCCTTTCTTATATCTGGGTGAATCTCTATCCCTAAAACGAACAAAGCTTCACCGAGATCTTTCATGTCAAATTTTGAGGAGAAGAACTTCTTCATCTCAAGTAGTAAATTAACATCACTACTAGCGAGTAAGATGTCATCCACATATAGGATTAGGAAAATGAATTTATCATTTTTGAACTTTGTATAAATGCAATTGTCCTCTATATTCTCTTTAAACCCAAACTTTCTTATCGTTCCATCAAACTTTAAATACCACCATCTAGAGGCTTGTTTTAATCGGTAAATGGATTTCTTCAGGTGACATCCCATACGTTCTTTTCCTTTTATGACAAAACCTTTTGGTTGTGCCATGTAGACATTCTCATCTAAATCCCGTTAAGGAAAGTCGTCTTTACATCCATCTGATGTAATTCTAAATTGTAAAGCGCAACTAACACCATTATGATTGTAAAAGAATCATTGCATAAGACTGGAGAAAATGTTTTATTATAATCTATTCCTTCTATTTGCGTAAAACCTTTTGTCACAAGTCACGCTTTAAATCTTTCCACATTCTCTTTGGAGTCATATTTAGTTTTGTAGACACATTTACATCCTACTATCTTGACTCATTTAGGAATTCTTTCTAAGTCCCAAACACCGTTGGTGATCATTGATCTTATTTCATCTTGCATGGCTTCAAGCCACTTTGATGAGTGAGCACTTCTCATGGCTTCTTCAAATGAGGTGGGATCACCCTTCATTTGAAATTATTCATATTCATAGACTTCGTAGTCATCAGGAATGTCTAGTTTTCTGGCTCTTTGAGACCTTCTGAAGGCCTCATTAGTTGGCGCTTGTTTCATATGGGGCTGTTGTTGCTCTTCTTGATGTGCAACAGTGGGTTCTATAGGATCCTGAAGGACAAGTTCCTCATGTTCATTTATTGTTGCCACAGGAGAATTAACAACAGGTGTTGTCACTACAGTGTCCTGTACTATTGGTGCAACAGCAGCAGGTAGCGAGAAAAATGGTTCCTGAACCATCAGAGTGGGCACGTATACCCACTTTTCCTCAAAGTTAATTTCTCACGCTATCATGCTCCCCCTGACCATATCATCCTCCAAGAACATAATGTGTCTTGTTTCTACAAACTTCGTATATCTGTCAGGATTGTAGAAACGATAACCTTTTGACTTATCTGAATAGCCAATGAAATAGCAACTGACTGTCTTAGAGTCTAGCTTTCCAATATTTAGGTTAAATACTTTGGCCTCAGCTGGACAGCCCCACACACGTAAATGGTTAAGTGAGGGTTCCCTTCTTATCCACAACTTATATGGTGTTTTGGGCACCGACTTGCTTGGTACTCGATTAAGAATATGAACGTCAATTTTTTTAATGCCTTCATCCACAAACTTATTGGTAAAGTGGAGTAACTTATCATACTTCTCACTATATCCATTAATGTACGGTTATGTTTTTCAGCTACTCCATTCTGCTGAGGCTCGTCCGGTGTAGAGTACTAGGCAACTATGTTATTTCCCTATAAAAACTTTGCAAAAGGTCCAAGAACTTGGCCATATGGGGTATGTCGACCGTAGTACTCCCCCACGGTCGGATCTTACTACCTTAATCTTTAAATAGTGCTGATTTTCTACTTCAGCCTTAAATATCTTAAATTTATCCATGCTTCTGATCTTTTCTTAATTGGATAAATATAGCCATAACGAGAATAATCATCTGTGAATGTTATAAATGAATCATAACCATCCACACTTTTCATAGGAAATGGACCACAGATATCTGTGTGGATTATTTCTATAATTCTTGCACTTCGTTTGACGTTTTTATTTATTTTCTTAATGTACTTTCCTTTAATATAATCAATGCATTGTTCTAAATCTAAAAATTCTAATGGTGGAAGAATTGATTTCTTAATCAATCATTCTATTCTTCCTCTCAAAATATGGCCTCAATGACAATGCCATAATTTCGATGATATGTCATGAATTCTCTTCTACTTATTACTTACATTCAAAGACGAGGAGACATTCTCATTATTAGTGCTCACAACATTCATATTCTCACAAAGTGATAACAAATAAAGCTTGTCTTGTCGGAAGGCAAGACCAACACATTTATTATTAAACACAATCTTACATTGGCCATTACCAAAATGGCAATCATATCCATCATGTCTGAATGTGAGATACTTATTAAGTTTCTACGCAAAGAGGGTACATAAATGACATCTGTAAGCTTAAGTACAAAGCCATCATTTAATTCTAATAGGAGTTCTCCAATGGCTTCTACTTCAGCTTTGACTCCATTTGCCAACTTAATATGTCTTTTCCTCTTTGCAGGGTCCTCCTCGTATGGAATCCCTGTAATGAATTTGTGACATGAATAGTTGCACCTGAATCAATCCACCAAGTAGATTTTGCATAACTTAAATACATGGGATCATCTACAAATGTAATAATGTCCTCACCTTTTCTGATCAGGTGCTTCAGGAACTCTGGACAATCTTTCTAGTAGTGTCCAATCTTATGGCACCATCTGTAGCTGTCCTTGTCCACTTAAACATAGTTGGATTTCTGATGGTGATCTTTCCGAGGGGCCTTTCCTTGTGAGTTAGAAGAGGAGCTATTGTTCCACTGAGGTTTCCCTTATGGTTTAGCATTCTTGTTGTTAAAGTTCTTTTTATTTTTCTTCACATGGTTGACAGAGTCACCATGTGAGCTCTTAAGCCTCTCCTCTTCTTGCACACACATGGCAATGAGCTTCTCAATGTCCCACTTATCTGGTTGTAAGTTATAATTAACAACAAAAGTCTCATACTCTTTGGGCAAAGATGCAAAAACCAAATGAATTAGGAACTCATCCTTGAGCCCCAAGTCCATTGGCTTGAGCTTGGATGCCATGTTGCTCATCTTCAATATGTGCTCTCTAATCTTTTCACTAGAGTATTTCTCATTGACTAACTTCTTAATAAGATTGCTTGCATAATCCTTTGAAGAGCTAGTGAACTGACTCTCCACCTTCTTAAGATACTCAGTGGTGGTGGTACATTCTAGGATCTAACCCCTTATTGGATCCTCAATGGAGCCCTTTATCACCATCAAACACTTGCGGTTTGAACTATCCCACTTCGCACGATCAAGATCATACTTCATTCTCACTTCTGCATGGCCACGCTGTCGAGTAGCGAAAGCTGCATCAGTCTCATTTGCTTCCCTCACCGGGTCCACAAGCTCAGTGGGACACGGAGAGATAAGTGCTAGATCATTGTCGGACAGCGCAAGTGCTATCTTAAGCTTCTCTCGCCATACGTTATAGTTGCTTCCATTGAGAGGCATAATGGACGAGATAAACGTCATTGGGTTGTAGCATAAAACAACGTCAGAGAAAGTGAGAAACACTTAAAATAATAATTGCATGTCGTAATTTAACATTGGTCAAAATTAAAACATACAATATGCTTCTACATTAATTTTACATCACCGTTGGACAGAAATAGAACTAATGCATGAAACATTATGAATAATAAATTATAATATTGCTATCATCAACTTTGGTCATAAAATAACAATATCATAATTTATGGAAAATTATTACTACTCTTCAAAATTAAATCCTCCCGTTGGTTCGAATTTAATTAGAAGATAATAAGCATTATCATTTGCAGTGGAAACATGAAAATAACTACTCTCTGAACAAATTCTCCTGTTGGTTCAAATTTGAGCATAGATTAAACATCAAAACTTAATACATAATTCATAAAAAAACGGCTTTAGAAAATAATAAAAGTAAAATGAAACTGTTGTTCTTTTTGGCCCGCTAGTGAAAAGCGGTCCGCAGCACACTCGCGCGCTCATTCACGCTCTTTTCTTCGCGGCCTAGCAACGCAGCCCAGCAGCTGGCCTCAAACGCGTGCTCACAGAGCAGCCCAGCAGGCCCAATAGCAAAATTGGCTTGCTGCCCAGTAGCGCGCGCGGCGCTCCCCTGCTCCCAAGCCGCAACCTGGGCCTGGGCCGGGAAACTCACTTCCTGCCTGGGCCTAAAGCCGGCCCATCTGATCACAGCCATTCATCACCATCCGACGACCGGGCATCGATTTCGTGAGAACAAAACCCCCACCGGCCGTCGTCTCCCCAAAAACCCTAGCTCAGTTCTACCCCTCCCCTTCTCTTGCTGCACCAGTAGCTAGCCGCCGCAAAAAGAGAGCCGATGGACCGACATCGGAGAAGAGCGCTCGGGGAAAGAGGATGGCGCCGCCGTGGGGCCCTTCGCCGGAGCATGCGTGCAGTTGCACGCGGCACCGTCGAATGGCCTCCCGACCGGCGCCCTTTGGATGGAGTCCGCGCGCACGGCGACGAGCGGCGGCTCGACTCTCTTCTCGCGCGCCGTCGACGATGGCCGGCGGTGAAGGCAAGGTCAGATCCCACCGTCTCTGATCTAGGGTTAGGGTTTAATCCGAAATCTAGGAAACTATTCATCTCCTTATTTCTTTTCAATTTCTTCCCCAAAATCTAGATCTACACGTTAGGGTAGGCGACTGATACCATTGTTAGAACTTAGGATCACCTAGGTGTAGACCAAGAGGGTATGTTGTTAGAAAAACAAGTAGTACATCCTAGAATTTGAACTAGAGAGAGAGAGAGAGAGGGGAATAGAAGTGGCTGACCATCAGGCTTGGAGGAGGAGGTGGCCATGGTGATGGTGTCCGGTGACGGCGGCATCCTAGAGGTGGAGTCCAATGAGTGGCGGCGTGGAGTCGATGACAGGTGGCGGCGCTTCCGGCCGCTTGAGCACCCCCTCTTAGATCGGTTTAGGTTTTTATCGGTGGGGTTTGTGGCGGCACGATGAATCTCGTACTGAGTGCCCCGGCCCCCACCTCCTTTTATATGGCGCTGTGCGACGGGGGCCTAACAACTACGGCTCGGTTGGGCGCCCCAGATCAGGGCACGGATCAAGGCCCGACTCAGTGGTTGGACCGAGTCGGGACGAGATCAACCTAACATGGATGTGGCAGCGGTGGAGAAGACTGGGCTTCCGGCGAGTGGCTGCGGGAGCTGCAGCGACAGTGGGCATTTGACTCGATAGTGGCATCGGAGGTCTACTTTCTAGCTCTGGCCCTCCCCGGGCCTCTAACTCGGGGGCGGCCGCGGCCATGCGCCAGCCCGTGTTCCAATGGTGCCGGGTGGCCATCATGGATCCTGGCGTCATGTTTGGTTTCTTCCTCTTCTTTTTTTTTTTTTGCTTGGCAAGCAACAGTAAAGTTGAATCGAGACTTTGAGAAGGCGTCCGTACTTTTACAGGAGCAGAAATGTCCTTTTACACCTGTCTTGGTTTGCGTGCATAGACATAGAAATACAAATATTTTTGAACGGAGAGAGTACTCTCCAGTTCGCGCTGGAGGTGTCCTCTACGCTATTGTCGTGCAGGCTACGTGCGTGCTCCGGCGGTCCGGTCTTCCGTTGACGGTTTACCGGTAGGAAAACATTTAGTTTACTGATCCCTGCAGCAAGACAAAATGCGTGCGGGAATGACCGGTGTTTCAGACGGTTACGCACGTACAGCGCACTGTATTGTTTGTTTCGTTTCAGACAGGGACCGATTAGTTATGGAAAAGGACGAACAATGTTCAACCAAAGAGCACTCCCTCCATCCTAAAAAACTTGATGCATTAATTCCTATTAAGTAATGGTTTATTTCTTAATTAGCAGATTAATTAGTTTTAATAAATAAGGGTACATAGGTAATTTATATTGAGCACTGACCTATCCTAAAAATTCCAGATCATCAAGTATTTTTGCTCGGAGGGAGTAGTATGTATAGTACTCGACTACTCGTAAATAATTTCATTTTTCTTTCGCTTGAGTTCAAACAAAATTTTGAAGGAAAATCTAGCAAGTCTCATACCGACATTAAGGCACCGTTTTCTCTACTGGCTTTTGAAGCCGTTTAGAGCCGTTTTGCGCTAAACAGGGTAAAATTGAACGTCTTCACCTGTCAAGCTTCTTAAAACCTGATGAGACAAAGGATAGGTAGAGGGTGGAACAAAAAAAATAGTGGTTTCATCTATATTCAGCTCAACTTGGTGGGCCCTAGCAAGGTCTGAGTCTGTTTTGCCACCGTGGAGAAGAAGCACGCAGAGAAGAAAGTCCGCGCGAGCTGCCGGAGTGGTGCGCTGAGCCACCACAGTGCGCGGCCGCCGGGGGGCGCTAGCACTGGGGCAGCACGGAGGGGAAGGAAGCGGTGGTTGGCGACGAAGAAGGCACGGCAACGAAACACGACGAGCGCGGGCGGAAGAAGAAGGTAAGGATAGCAAAAAAGGAAGGGTAGGTTTTGTCCATTATGATGAGCTTTTTTTTTGCTAAACGGATCGTCAAAATGGCTGCAACTCTAATGGTGAGGTGAAGCCGTGCCAAATGGGAGCTGCTAACATCGCCTCCTTCTCGCTTTGTCAAGAGCGAGAGAGAAAGAAGCCGGCCGGCTTGGCGACCCTGGAGTACAAAATGGAAGCCTCCAAAGTCCACGCAAGTGTCCAAGTACCGACCACCTCAGATGGCTCGCTGGCTCATCGTGGGTCCTGCTTGCTCGCAAGCAGTTGCAGACTTTTGCAGTCTCCTCCGTGCTCTGCGATCCATCACTCACGCATCCGTCTGCTCTGCTGCTGCCTCCGAAACACTAGCATGTCAACTGTTTTCGGGAACTGGTAGGTAACAAAACACAGCTCCAACTTTGACGAAATTCAGCCAGTCACAACAGCTGTGTTGAAAACACACACACCAGTGTACATTCAGTGTACGTTATGGACGACAGCTGTGCTGAAAACTACATCTCGCATCGCGCAAGGAACAAACAAATTCGTTGTGTTTTTCTATACCTATGGGGTGCACAAGTTCGTGACCTACAGAGGAAGAAGCTGCAAAAAACTAAGCACAGGCTTTGACTAACCCAACACCTATTAGCATCGAGTAATGGCAAATCTTCAGCTTGTCGAGTATGCAGTCCAATCCGTCCGCTTGTCACGGCCGGCCGGCCGCCGCTGCAGCCACCGGTGGCACACAAACACAACTCTGGAATGGAAACCGTGGTTGGCTTATTAGGAAGCTGACAATGTCATTAGGTGGAGCCGAAAGGGACGGCAACGGCAACAGTTGTGGGTTTAACAGTTTCCCGGTGTGACGATTTCTACACGCATTTGGCATGCGTGTGTTGGCAGATGAAATCTGGTCAAATTCAGAGGGAAGAATGCCGGGGTAACGGGCTTGACGGTCACGCAGGGCACGATTCACTGACCGACAGCTGGGCTGTGTGTACTTGTGCGTAGGGGACATAGCTTTGAATGAAAATTCCTCAGGATTCAGGAATTTGATGCCACCACATTGTAGTATGGATGGAATATTTTTGCTTGAGTGGCAGAAAATGGCAGTTTGAGTGGCAGAAAATTTGCATCTCTTTGTGTACATTCCTTTTTTTCATAGATTTAAGCAGAGGTTCACTGTGCAGAGTGGGAGCATGGAAAAGCATGGAGGCAGCAGAGAAATGCAGACGGCTCTTCTTCTGAGTTCAAGATCAGTTTTTTTTTTCTGTCATCTTTAGTTTGATCCCTTTTGACGCTGTTTGAGGATATTTTGATGATGCTTAGAAAGACGTGACAGACAGGACAGAGCAGGAAATGGGAGGGAAAAAGCATGCATGTCCCTGCAGCTTTAGCATTCTAGATGAATCATCATGCTGTCAGAAAGCAGAACATCACTTCAGAATTTCATGTAACTCGTAGAAGGGATTCATAGTTTACTCTCTGTTTACTAGTAGTACACTACTAGTGATAGTCCACTTTCTAGAAGCTCTGTTTCTTTGACTAGCTTCCCTGCATGACTTGGATTCCAAAATGCCGCTTAAAATAAGGAAATGTTCTTATATTTGTTCCTAAAGCACATTGTAGCTGTCTTGATATAGCCCTGATGTTTCCTTATCAGACAAATTTAAAAGTTCCCAGTTTCTGGTGTTAAGTTAGTTATTACTTCATTTTTCTTTAGTTGCTGTATTAGAACAACTCATCTTAATTTTCTGACTTTTCTCCATTGAATGAATCAATCAAGTTCTAGTTAATGCACAATATGACCAGGATGGAGCTGGTGATGGCAATAATTAGTGAAAGCTACTGGATATCTACCAGAAGCATACTTTAAGTAGTTAATCATGTGACTGATTATACTTAGTATGTGATTGCATTATTTGTCACACATTAATTATTCAGACGCCGTGACCAATTATTGGTACCTGACCCTAGTCTATCAGCCATCTAGTGCTCATTGCTTCATGAGAAAACACTGATGCTGGTGCTGACTCGTGACCACTGAGCAGCATTCAGGCTTTGGTTACCCTGTCAGTGCCACACAGAACACAAGGATCTGAGGTTCAGAACTCTGACGAAAATAAAATCAGTTCACAAATAAAGTGCATTAGTATTAGTCACGCGAATCATGCTTCTGATTAAATTCCTTATACTAAACAAAGCATAAAGTTGCATGCATGCCATGGATAAGGCTATCTAATCTTGATTCCTGCACAGGCTACTCTACTCCAGCTAAGGCAGGCACCAACCAAACTGCACTGCCAAGAAAACTTTCTGCACCCAAAGTGGGGAACTAGTGGGAAGAAAGGGGACACCCAGGGGAAATGCCATGCATCTATTCAACAAAGTAGGCCCTCATGTTCATCACCACTGCTTATGACCAAAGCTCGTCCTTAAGAGGAAACAAGACTTTTGAAGTTAAAGGATGGCTCAAAGTGATTAAAGATGGACATTGAAAAGAACCACTGGTTATGTGAGATTCCTTTACCTTTGCTTCCTTGAGGCAAACACTTGGTGGTGGCATGCCTTTTGTACCATCACAGTGTGAAATCAAAGGTGGAAAGCTGTGGAGAATTGCAGGTGCAGTTATTCCTTCGAGACAGTGAGAAAGCTGGAGACAGACACAAAAGCAATTCTCTCAGGTCAAATGACCAATCAAAACTGGCCACTTCTTCTTCTACTAGTTGTATGATTTTAGATGCTGGTATCTTGAATTTTCTTGGACAGCTATATTTTGTTGACTCGTTTACTTTAGCCACTGGCCAGTCATTAAGTTACAAAGTAGTCCTCAGCTTAGTGTGCAGAGATATGACTCTAGTGGTGCAGTAAAACTGAAACGACGGTTTACAGGCAGTAATTCTTTTGGAAATCATCTAGACCTGATGGCTGATGGGATCATTCCAAAAACAATAAAAAAATATTTTTGATCTTTCAAAAGAATTCTAGGCAAGAAAGCGACGACCACAGCAATTGTCAGAAACTTTCCGGGGCACCAACACATCTGAGGGTGGACATGAGCAGTACTCGGCCAATGATCATACGCCCAACTTGCCATCACGTGCCTGATACTGAATTACTGACAGTCATGATCTCATCTGCTGTGTGCTTTGGTGGTTGTGCTAATCAGAAACCTTTTTTCCTGTGTCCCTGGTCACCAGCAGCTGTGATTCAGCAGGCGCTGCGTGGTGCTACTGCAATGATGGCCTCTATGTTCAGGTTGTTTGTGGGGTGGTGTCCATTGCGATGTGATTGTTCCACTGATGATGATCCGTGTTCAGATAGATTCTCGACGTGTCGATCTCACATGTCTTGCTGTTTGCCACACTCCCCATGATTTCAGAGCAGATGATAACACCTTGCGGTTGCTTTAGGTCATTCTCATTTTTTCTTTACTGTTTCTAATTAGAGGCTGAAATGAAGACTTCACATTAATTCTCACGCTAGAAAAAAGATAAATCTTAGAAACTCTTGCAATAATTAGAGACATCTAGCTTTTAATTTAATAGATTCTAAACATCATTATTAAAAATAATCACTGGATTATATTGTTTTATAAAAACTACCCATCACTATCATTGTAAAAAAAATACATAAAGTGAACCACAAATCCTGCATCTAAATTACTTATCACAGATTATATGGAAGATAACTCATAAGAACCCCTAAGTTTGTATCTAAATTACCTACCTCTGTCACTATGAAGGGAAACTCAAATAAACCCCTAAATTTGCAACAAAATTACCCATATCCACTATTTTGAAAGAAAATTTAAAATAACTTTCTAAATTTGTATTTAAATTATCACCTTCTATCATTATGAAAGATAATTTCAAATAACCCCTAATATTGTTATAAATTACCCACCTTTGTTATTATGAAAGATAATGCAATATAACCCGTAAGTTTGTATTAAAATTATCCACATATTCCATTATGAAGATAATATAAAGTAACACCTTTTAGTTTGTATATAAATTATAAACCTCAGACATTATAAAGATAAACAAAAATTCCTATCAAATCTGCATTAAATACTAAAATAAGCTATTATGAAAAAAATTCAATATGAATAAAGTATGGTGTATATATTTCTATGTTGCACATTTATACCTTTGTTATTAAGTTAAAAGTAATCACAATGTTATGTTCCACTATGTAGACAAAATAAACATGTATATATCAAGCATGAGAAAATGTCTTCTTAACAAACCCTATAGCAATGGCACTAATAATTCATTTTAAGTTATATTATTTACCCCAATTTCATAAGTTGCTATTTTAAATAAGTTTGTATGTTTTGCCTGAAACATTATATTGTATCAATACTAATAACCTTATTTTACGCACTCTATGTTTTATAAAACAATACTACTACAAATATTGTTCATTGATTGAACAAATTTGACATCTTGCTGCGATGCAAGCTGAAACGACAATTTTACCATTATAAAACCTACAACGGTAGCCTAGGTCATAGAATTTTTTGAATAAAATTTAAATGAAAATTTTGAATAGAACTATGATAATATCTAGACTTTCAACTTAATTAACATGTAGATAAAGAAATTTAACAATTAGATTAATAGTTGAACGCTAAAATATAGATTTTTGATGTCACAAAAAGGGATGCAATAAGAGCTTATCTAACTTAACGTTAGGTTTATACTAAATTCATATAACGCTAGAAGAAAAAAGATAAAATCTAGAAATTTTAACTAGAGGTTCCTAATGAAGCCTCCGTGTTAATTCTCATGAGGCCTCTAGGAAAAAAACATAAGTCCTAGAAACAGAAACATCTAGCCATCATTTAGGAAGTATATAATCACCATTAATCGGTACCCACATCTATGATTGTGTAATACAACATAAAGTGTCGTATAAATCTATATTTAAATTACCCAACTTTTCGATTGTATAAAACAATTGTAAAGCACCACATATATATATATATATATTTATGGCCATTGTATAAAACAACATAAAGTACCACATAAATCTATATTTATGGCCACATAAATCTATATCACATAAATTACCCACCTATGACATTAAAAACGTGATCTAAACTAAACCTAAATTTTCATCTAATGACCCACTGTGTAACACCCTAAAATTTACATCATTTTAAAATAAGATAATTTGATTTATTTATGTATTTATGTGAGCATTTAAACTTAGAAAAATAAAAACTTTGTTGAAATTAAAATCAAATATAAGGTCTAGCTACAAGTTTGTGCATACATGTTGCTGCATATTTATTTGTGATGTTTGGGTTTGAACAAAATTTCAAAAGGATTTAAATTTGAATTGAATTGAATTTGAAAAACATTGGAAAAAATGGGATCTCTCTCCCCCCTCCTCTCTCTGTTTTTGGCCTGGAGGAGCCTAGCTCGGCCTGCTCTCTTCCCCGCGGCCCACCGCGCACACCGACCTAGCCGCAACATCCGAAAGCCCGCGTAGCCGCGTCGCCCGCGCCCTCTCTCTCCCGTGCCTTGAGTCGCCGACAGGTGGGCCCGCTCTATCAGACACGATGTCTTCCTCACGTCGCTGACCTGGACTCTGCTTAGCCGGAGTCCGCTGCCACCTCGTCATGCGTCGTTGCCGTGCGCTCCAAGCTGCTTTGCCCCTAAATACCGAGCCGCAGGTGCAGCACCGCCCCATCCATGAACCTTAGCTCGCGCCGCCCTCGCCTCGAGTCGCAGCGCCGTCGAAACCCTAGCCGCTGCCGCCACCATGCTCGCCGTCTGCCCCGTCAGGTCCTACGTCGTCTCCGTGCCGCCTCCGACCGCGAAAAGCATCGTGGTGAGTTCGCCATGCCGCTTTCTTTCTCCCCGTGCTATTCCCGCAAGGAGCCGAGGTCCTAAGCCCTTTTTTGTCGAACTCCGGTGAGCTCTCATCGCCGGCAATGGCCGACCACCGCGCCTAGTCATCTTCTCCGACCGGTTTTTCTCTCTCTCCCTATCCCGGCTGATCTACATCATCCATCTTTGATCCAACGGCTCAGATCGGCCGATACCGGTTCAGCCGGCAATTTTGTTAGAGAGCCTTCCACTTTTCCATATTCGAACCTGCGGTTCAAAGCATATTTCCTGAATACGTTTTCTTCTTTTGAAAACATAATTGCTTCGGTTAGATCCAAAATACACTTTCATCTGTTTTACAGTTTTGCCACTATTTTCTTTAGGCCATAACTTCTCCGTTTTAACTCTGATTTGATCCGTTCAAGTTGCGTTAGATTTGTAATTGCGTAATCTACGTGTTCATCCTACTGTAAAACATGTTTTCAACTTTTGAAATTCGAAGTAAGATTTAATTTATTATTTTATTAAAGGAAATCTTGTTTAATTAATAACTTTTTCGTTATAGCTCCTATTTGAGTGCTTTTCGCGTCTGTGTGTTCGTAGTAACGTGTAGAAACCTTTTTGCTTGTTGTTTATTATGTTTGGTGTACTATTCTAATTTAGTTCTACTGTTTGCTTCATGTAAGATTGCATGGATGCTTGTGTGGTGTTTTATGATCATGTCCAGTCGATGAGCTATACGTGGTGAATCGAGAAGCAATTCATTGAAGGTTTTAACTTGAAGAAGGATAAGAGTTTAAGGCAAGTATAGTGTGGGATCATCCTTGTTGTCCTATTCACTTTAATAATTTAATCATATGCATGTGTCTACGTTGGCAACCGTAGTAAATTGTCCTAGCTATTTGACATCTTGGATTCCTTGTCACCTATGGGGTATTGCATTGGGTAGTATGATGCTAGTGCTCAACTAAAGCCATGATCTTGTAACTTGACTAATGGAATATGCAATAAACTCTAAAAGATGCTTTTTAGCAACATAGAACAAGGGGGCTAGAGCATTGGGCTGTTATTATGGTACTCTAGATTCCTCTCCTTAAGGACTTATCTATAAGTGATCATTCGAGACTTACAGTACAACTGTGAGGGTCACATGGCTCTGGCTTTAGTCAAGTATGAGGACCTTTTCTAATTTGTTAGTGGTTACCTTTATGGCGCAAAAGGGGCTTGCCGAGTCGGGTATAGGACAACCTCTACTCTTATGTGTATAGCTATGAAGGAATTGTGCCATTCGAAAGGGGGGTTCCTACATTTGCTTGCCAAGTGAATCCTAGCGGCCCTAACTTGTTAGACGAACATTTGAAAGGCTTCATAGTGAACCCTGCCGACCTTTCTTGGTAGTGGGTCAAGAGGCTAATCACCTCGGGTGAAAGGGTAAATCACGACTCACAGTGAAAGTGTACAACCTCTGCAGAGTGTAAAACTATTATAACAGCCGTGCTCACGGTCACGAGCGGCCTTGGAACCCTTACGGAATAGATGATGAACACTAATGATACTGATGATACAGATGCTCACTTATGGTTATTGTTTTTGTTATTCATTATTCATGTTTACCTGATCATGTGTTTATACGGGCTTATGATAAATTTGATGCTACTCAGCTGTTTAAAATCATGACTCATTAAAAGCTAATCGCAGTTAAACCAGTATCAGTCTTTTGAGCCTCATGAACCCCATGTTATATTTGTTGAGTATGACATGTACTTACGCTTGTTTTACTTTTTAATTATTTAGATAAAAATCCCGGATGGGTACCAGATTGCTAGAGTTTGAAGAAGTTAGGCTTGTGATCAACCAGTCAGTTGTCCTTATGGAATTGAAGTCTTCACCCCAAGATTGGAGTTGTCTTTCAGCTGTTTGCTGTCTAAGGTTATATCCTTTATACTAAGTATATTATATATTAAGCATTGTCTATTGATATTACCTCTATTTGTAGCTATATGTGAGATTTGACTCACTGGGCTCACATATGGTGTGTATTTGGTTTTATTTTTAAAACTGGGTGCTATAAAGTGGTATTAGAGCAATGCTGACTGTAGGACGCAAGCCTAGTAGAAACTAGTCGTTCTAATGTATAGAAGTTGCTACAAAAACCCTTGCTCTATGAACCTTGATATTTTCTTCTCTACTATATCTCTACCCTTGCTATTCATCTCTACCTTGATGCTTATTTTAAAGTCTTTGTTCTCATCTTCACTCCTTGATTTGATATGCTTTTAGAACTGTTCCTCACCACCTTCTTGCGTAATCTGAAGATGAGTCTTAGGATTGTTACCGCTAGTACAATGAGGACGATAGTATCGCAAGTTGAGTCAACGATTGAATTGTGCACCTTTATTGTTTTGTTGAATTATCATTATCTTATGCTTATTTTGAATCTTTGTAATGATTGTAATGATCTTGTTGGGTGTTCCCTTAATTTCATTTAGTTCATAGGCCTAAGGTATAAGGATTAATGAAATAAATAGTTGGGTTATAGTTTTCTTCTGTTTTCTCTATCCTGCCTTTTCAGAGCAGCCTGTCCTCTTTAGCTTATATCTCTGTCTTTGGACTACCAAAAATCATAGAAAAATTCTGTACAATAGTAGACTTCAACATCTTTCTCTGACCGCAAGAATCATCCTGATAGCTGTTATGTCTTGGGAGTTATGAAAATCACAAGGCGATAAATTAATGTTGTTTGAAGCCTAGAACAATTTCTGTTGTGCAATGTTTTCGACAGCCTGAACTGCAGAATTTTAAAAAGTATTCTATAAGGAAGTTGTGTAGAATTTGATAAGCTTTCCAACCGTATAAGCTACAACTTCATTGGATTAACAGAATGAGAGTTACAGCTGTTTAACTGCGCTATTGTTTTTCTGCTCGCAAGGAATTTCAGATTTCTTGTTCTTGCCCATACACAAGAGTATCATTGGGATGTTAAAATGTCTTGATACTAGTTAGCTCATCTAGAAGGAGGTGCAAGCTACCTTTTTTGTGTGCTCTAGTTGATCTTTTCTTAAGGGGGGTATCCAAGTTGAAGAATTTGCAAGATGAAGTTTCATACGTTCTAGTTATTCATTTGGAAGCATCGATTATCTCTGTGATGGGGTCTTGTCTTGTCTTTCTTGCTATGAAGCCTATCTTGTCATCGCATGAAGCTACATTTAAGAATGCTACAAATGACTGAGTCCTAATGCATACATGTTGAAAACAGATGGTTGCTACCGGGAGAAGTGCTTCACAAGGTGTTGGAAGGAATGTTCCCAATTCTAATCCACCGCCACCTAATCCCCCATCTATAGAATAAGCTTTGACGATGCAGACTCAGTTATTACAGACTATTGCTCAGAGTGTGCTGAACAACCTGCATCAAGCACCACCTATTGACAAGCATGGTGAATTTATGAAGGGACACCCACCGACATTCTCTCATACAAGTGAACCACTAGAAGTTGATGTCTGGCTTAGAGCCATGGAGAGACAACTTGACATAGCTCAGTGTGATGACCATGAGAAGGTGCTTTTAGTGTCTAGCCAACTCTAGGTCACAGCACAAGACTGGTGGGAGTTTTACCAGTATGGACGTCCCAACAATGCTGTACAGATCACCTGGAAGGAATTTAGTGAGAGCTTCAGGTCCTACCATATTCCGTTAGGTGTGGTAGAACTTAAGCAAGATGAGTTTCTCAACTTGAAGCAAGGCTCCATGTCAATGTGTGAGTATCATGATAGGTTCACTCAATTGTTACTGCTATACTCTAGGAGATATGGAAGAGAAGAAGAGAAAGTGTGACCTTCAACGCCAGTTAAGAAACACTCGTCTCCATTTTGCTGTACAACCCGAATATCAGTCGCACCCTATGAATCTGCCTACGAGTATAGATGAGGATCAATATCAACAATCCATTGATGAAGTGCAACATTTTAGCTCTCAAGAGCCATGTCTGTCACCTCCTACTATCACCTTGATGAAGACAAATACTTCTACTAGTAAGGAAGATTATGATCACGGTGAGATTGAACACTATAAGAACGATTGTCTTGAGAAGTTTGCTGAGAGTAATCAAAGCTAGAATCGACAGCAGCAGGAGCCAAAATAGAATGTCCATAAGAAGCCGGTGCAAGAAAATAAATTAAAGCAAAACTACATCCCTAGAAGTCTAAACAATGTGGATATGATTACCACTCGTGGAGCTAAGGAGGTCATTTATAGTTTGATTGCAGTAAACTTAGCCACTGCTATGGTGTCGTTTGACCCCAGTGCTTTACATTCATTCATCTCTAGGGAATATGTGGAAGATCATAAGATAACTATGCTTCCAATGAGGAAACCCATGATAGTTAAGTCTCTAGGAGGAGAAATGAAGGCAAACGCATATGCCCAAAAGTTAGTCTTGACATAAAGGGGGTAAACTTCGAGGCAAACATTATAGTTTTGGAGTTAATGGACATTGATGTTATCCTTAGAAAGGGATGGTTATCTGCTTGTAAAGGAGTGATTAAGTATGCCCAACGTTCGGTGCTTCTAACAACACCGTCAGGAGAAAGAATTGAGTATGAGGGTATTCAACCTGCACCTGAGGAATACAAGGATGATCTATTGGAAGGTGTGTACACTGAGGATAGTAAAGTGGACTATGAGTTTTTAGATGTCAGTGTAGAGGAACAAACACCTTTGGAGGAGATCAATAAGATAGATGATCACGCCTATGCAAACTATTCAACTAAGAAGGGTCCGAATGCTCAAGGTGCCATATGAAGTTCAGTTATGCTCTCTAGCTCTCACTTGGAAGAATCAGTTAATCTGATAAGAAAGGTGGTACCCAGAGGATGTATATCACTTAAGGGCTTCATCATCCAGAGTAAGTATCCTTTGCTCGGTTGATAAGTTATTGGATCATCTATGAGGAATTGATGCATTCGTCAATATGGCTCTGCAATTCAAGCTATCCTCAGCTGGGAGTCCAATCTTCAACATACCTAGGACAAGTAGGCATTGATGACATAGGAATGAGATATCTGATAACTACTAGATGGTTCTATGGAGTCTCAGAAAATCCCAATGATATACTAAGCATGACAAGAAGGTTTGGATTGAAGAAAGTTAATGATGTGATTGGAACCCACCCAAGGATGTGAGAGAGAAACTCAGAGTTTTCAATGATGAGGTTTGGTTAGAGGTTCAAGGGAGGTTTATCCAAGACCATCAAGATATTGATAGTATTATTGGAAAAGGTTTTAAGTTTGGATCAAGAGACCTCAGCTAAGTATTTGAAGGAGTAAAAAAAGTTGAAGTAAAACCTATGTATTAGCTTTGCCAGATCAAGACAAGAGCTTTATATCCACTATGATGCACCCTGTCAAGGTGTGGGATGTGTCCATATGCAAGAAGAAAAAGTAGAGGCTTATGCAAGAAAACATGAGATGTACATCTGACGTATGATCTAGAGTTATCTATTGTGGATGTGATGAGGTACTATCTACTTGGGCATAACAAGTGACATCTAGGTGGATCATAAGAATCTAAAGGACATCTTCACTAAGATAGTTTTGAGCTTGTGATATCATTGTTGGATTGAAGCAATCAAGGTTTTATGACTTGGAAAAGTGCTATCACTTGGAGAAGCAAACGTCGTTGCCGATGTCTTTAGCAAAGGAGGGTTATGCTAAGAGGATTCAGATGACACCATGAAAATTGTGTTTGAAAATTGAGCAACTTAACCTGAGCATATATAGTCATTAATGTTTTAAAGTTGGTGACAGAACCTACTTTGGACCAAGAAAGTGAAAAGGCTCCGTAAGGTGAACATATGAAGAAAGAGGTCTAATAAGTATGGACTAAAAAGAACAAAGTGGCCTAGTGATTGGAGTGACCTGAGTATTGTCTGGAGTACCTGTCAGAATCTTGGAGTCAGTTTAGCAAGTTACTTGGAGTAAGGTTAATAGGTAATGCAAAGTAAAGAAGCATCTAAAGGCGGAGAATCTGCATCTCTTTGATCACCATCGTCCGAATCCCGAGGATGAGATTATTTTAAGGGGGTAGAATTGTGACACCCTAAAATTTGCATCATTTTAAAATAAGATAATTTGATTTATTTATGTATTTATGTGAGCATTTAAACTTAGAAAAATAAAAACTTTGTTGAAATTAAAAATCAAATATAAGGTCTAGCTACAAGTTTGTGCATACATGTTGTTGCATATTTATTTGTGATGATTGGGTTTGAATAAAATTTCAAAAGGATTTAAATTTGAATTGAATTTGGATTTGAAAAACATTGGAAAAGGGATCTCTCTCCCTCCTCCTCTCTCAGTTTTTGGCCTAGAGGAGCCCAGCTCGGCCTGCTGCCTTTCCCACTGCCCATCGCGCGCACCGGCCTAGCCGCAGCATCCGAAAGCCCGTGCAGCCGCATCGCCTGTGCCCTCTCTCTCCCGCGCCTTGAGTCACTGATAGGTGGGCCCGCTCTGTCAGACATGTCGTCTTCCTCACATCGCCGACCCGGACACAGCTTTGCTGGTGTCCACTACCGCCCCGTCCCGTGTCGTTGCGGTGCGCTCCAAGCCGCATCACCCCTTAAATACTGAGCCGTAGGTGCCATGCCACCCCATCCCTAAACCTTACCTCGCGCCGCCCTCGCCTCTATTGATAGCGCCATCGAAACCCTAGCCGCCGCCGCCGCCGTGCTCGCCGTCCGCCCCATCATGTCCCACGTTGTCTCCGTGCCTCCTCTGACCGCGAAAAGCATCGTGGTGAGTTCACCATCCCGCTCTCTTTCTCCCCATGCTATTCCCGCAATGGAACTTGAGGTCCTAAGCCCTTTTTTGTCAAACTCCGGTGAGCTCTCATCGCCGGCAATGGCCGACCACCACGCCTGGTCATCTTCTCCGACCGGCTTTTCTCTCTCTCCCCCTCGCGTCTGATCTGCATCATCCATCTTTGATCCAACGGCTCAGATCGGCTGATACCGGTTCGGTCAGTCAATTTTGTTAAAGAGCCCCTCCACTTTTCCATATTCGAACCCGTGGCCCAAAGTGTATTTGCCAGAATACGTTTTCTTCTTTTGAAAACGTAATTGCTTCGGTTAGATCCAAAATACGCTTTCATCTATTTTACAGTTTTGCCACTATGTTCTTTAAGGCCATAACTTCTCCATTTTAACTCCGATTTGATCCATTCAAGTTGCGTTAGATTCGTAATTGCATAATCTACGTGTTCATCCTAATGTTAAACATGTTTTCAACTTTTGAAATTCGAAGTTAGATTTAATTTATTATTTTATTAAAGGAAATCTTGTTTAATCCATAACTTTATCGTTATAGCTCTGATTAGAGTGCTTTTCGTGTCTGTGTGTTCGTAGTAACATATAGAATATCTTTAAAACCTTTTTACTTGCTGTTTTTTTTATGTTTGGTGTGCTGTTCTAATTTAGTTCTATTGTTTGCTTCTTGTATGATTGCATGGATGCTTGTGTGGTGCTTTATGATCATGTCCAGTTGGTGAGCTATACGTGGTGAATCGAGAAGTAATTCATTGAGGGTTTCGACTTGAAGAAGGATCAGAGTTTAAGGCAAGTATAGCATGGGATCATCCTTGTTGTCCTATTCACTTTAATAATTTAATCATATGCATGTGTCTACCTTGGCAACCGTAGTAAATTTTCCTAGCTATTTGATATCTTGGATTCCTTGTCACCTATGGGGTATTGCATTGGGTAGTATGATGCTAGTGCTCAACTAAAGCCATGATCTCGTAACTAATATGCAATAAACACTAAAAGATGCCTTTTAGCAACATAGAACAAGGGGGCTAGAACATTGGGCTGTTATTATGGTGCTCTAGATTTCTCTCCCCAAGGACTTATATGTAAGTGATCATACGGGACTTATAGTACAATTATGAGGGTCATATGGCTCTGGCTTTAGTCAAATATGAGGACCTTTTCTAGCTTATTAGTGGTTACCTTAACGCAGAAAGTGGCTTGCCGAGTCGGGTATAGGACAACCTCTACTGTTATGTGTATAGCCAAGAAGGAATTGCGCCATTCGAAAGGGGGTTCCTACATCTGCTTGCCAAGTGAATCCTAGCAGCCCTAACTTGTTAGACGAACCTTTGAAAGGCTTCATAGTGAACCCTGCCGACCTTCCTTGGTAGTGGGTCAAGAGGCTGATCTCCTCGGGCGAAAGAGTAAATCACGACTTATAGTAAAAGTGTACAACCTCTGCAGAGTGTAAAATTATTATAACAGCTGTGCTCACGGTCACGAGCGGCCTTGGAACCCTTACGGAATAGATGATGAACACTAATGATACTGATGATAAAGATGCTCACTTATGATTATTGTTTTTCTATTATTATTCATGTTTATCTGATCATGTGTTTATACGGGCTTATGATAAATTTGATGCTACTCAACTGCTTAAAATCATGACTCCATTAAAAGCTAATCGCTAGTTAAACCAGTGTGAGCCTTTTGAGCCTCATGATCCCCATGTTATATTTGTTGAGTATGACATGTACTTACACTTGTTTTACTTTTTAATTATTTGGATAAAAATCCCGGATGGGTATCAGATTGCTAGAGTTTGGAAGAAGTTAGGCTTGTGATCAACCAGTCAGTTGTTCCTTGTAGAATTAGGAGTCTTCACCCCAAAATCGGAGTTGTCTTTCCGCTGTTTGCTGTCTAAGGTTATAGTCCTTTATACTAAGTATGCTATATATTAAACATTGTCTATTGATATTACCTCTATTTGTAGCTATATGTGAGATTTGACTTACTGGGCTCACATATGGTGTGTATCTGGTTTTGTTTTTAAAACCGGGTGCTACACACTGGCTATAGACAGTCTATGCAATCCCTTAAATTTTTGGCCATTGTGTTAGATGCATATTGAAGATCAAGAGATGTGCCATGTAAAAGAAAAATCTATACTAATATAGATGAGTTGATGGTGCCAAACGAAGTGTATCTAGTGATACTAATATGATGTCATAAATATTGCTGGATTTTTAACAAATTTGGCCAAACTTAAAATAATCTTGAAGTACTATTCGGGGATTCAGTTTAGGGACTCCACATTCATCCTCACAAAACACGTCAGCAAAAATAATAGTCCCTCTGTTCTCAATTATAAGACGATTTGACTTTTTTTGTACATCTATTTTTTTAAAGAAATTAATGCATCCATTTTGCTATGCATCTAGATATAATATTATTGTTAGATAGATAGTAAAATGAATGAACCAAATTAAAAAAGTCAAAATGACTTATAATTTAGAACGGAGGGAGTATAATAAACCTTATAAATTCTGAAGTAGAAGGATTATGAACAAGGTAAATGTATCTTTTACGACAATCGACAAGTTTAAATCATGGAAATATACCAGCCAGAATCATAATAGACTTCTTGTTCCAGTCGTAGACGCCAAGGAAGTTATCTGAAGCTTTTTGCAAAGAGTGTGAACACATTGTGACACCTAAAGAAAATCAAAGCCGAACACCTGAAGCTAAGAAAGCAGTACGAAAAACGATGCCGGATCGGAGGAACTTGTGGCTGAAACCTCGCCATGTCATACATACGGGCATGAGAGTGCTGAGTGCATGACGACCGGTCGTCAGATGGTAAGACCAGCAATGGAAGTTTGGCTGCAGACTGGCAGTCCAGAATGCTCCAGAGTGTAGCTAGCTGTTTGGATGGTCAACACGTCGAGGACTCGAGGAGGATCGGAGAAGCTATTTGTGGCGCTCGTACGATGCAGGACCGGACCTGTAACGTTCAGTTCAGCTGCTACAACTGCAAGTGTCGTCTGAACTCTGAAATCGTGTTGTTTTGTTGTGCCCTGTTGTGTTGTGTTGCTGCTCTGCATGCCCCTCGGCGTACGACTACTACTACGAACTCTGTCAGTCACTGGCAGCACTGCATGCGACGGCCGGCGTGTAGACTGGCCCGAAAGCGATGACCAGGCCAGGATAAAAGTGGAAATAGCTACTAGCTATATGCAAAACTATTTGAGTAACGACTACGACTATTTGTTTAGATATATGGTTATATTTGAGCTAAGCAAGCACTTCGAAACTGAAAGTGAAGCCCCTGCGTCTTTTTCAGCGGTGGTGGTGAATGGGCCACAACGCTGGTAGCTCGGGATATTCGGCCCAGTTACTACTATGCGGGGCCTGTGGAATGCAGGCAGGAACAAGGAAGGACAGTTGGGGCCCACTTAAGCCCACCATCTGGGTCCTCTGCTTTCAACTTTGCGCAGACAGAGTAGGAAATCAGTCACAGATTTAAACTTAGTTTGCAAAATGAAGACAGTCCTTACTAATTGCAGTTTTTTTTGTATAGCTTGGATTCTTGTTCTGTAAGCTCTGTTTTAATCTATGTCTGGGACAGGGAGACATTATGCCAAAAATGAAGACAGCTTTAAAACGTGTTTCAATTTTTTTAAGCGAAGTGGTATAGGCTCTGGCGCTCTGCCTTTTAATTGACTTGCTTTTGTCAATGCAGTGGTTCAGAAAATTCTTAAAAACCAAATCAGAGATACTCTTCAGTTGCAATAGTGATGAAACCATTCGTTGCAAAGAATTACTAACATAGTAAATGAGTAAATGTGAAATTTCTTAGTATCCGGAGTTATCTTACAACAGTTTCCTTGATTGGCTTAGAACATTCTTTTTTTTTTGTCCGATGTCACCTTCAAATCAGTTTCCTCACTGCAGCAGCCTTCGTCACTGATTTGGTGCGTAATGCTATGAACTAGATGGAGTTTCAAGCAAACAATGATAGGCGAAAGGAACTTGTATCCAACACACAGCAGTGTTTCGTGGAGTTGGTTGCTTTTCTCTTTTATCAGTTAAACTCATGTGCTATTCTTAGTGCAAGACTTCATTGTCTGACACGCGTTATTATTTATTCAGAAACCCCTGACCACTTGTGGGTTAGCTAAATAAGCCTTATGTATCAAGTGATCATCGGCTCTCGACAAAGACATTGATGCTAGTGGTGATTGGTGAGCAGCAAACACCAAGTAACATTCAGGCACACTGTCAGTGCCAAGTGCAACACTGAACATAATGATCAGGAACTCAACCAAATAAATATGCACATGCACACCAAAAGTTCAGCATGATCATGCATATCACGCTTCGGATTAACTTAAGCTGAATTGAATGGATAGGGACAATCAGTCTTCATTCATCAACAATCAACACCAACACAAGGGTAGCTCCAGCTGGCCACACCTACCATGTCCAAACTACCCTGCAAAATTCCGTGCAATTCTGCAAGAAAGCAGTGTGCTGTTCTCAGCATTCCTTTCATCTTATTGAATGCCTACGCACGTTCCTGAAAAAGGAAACTCAACAAAGCAGGACCTGATGGTCACCATAGATTATGACAAAAGTTTGTGCTGAGTGGGGGGACCACTGTTTCTTAAGCTAAAGTTTGGCTCAGAGCTGGAAATAATAACTAGTTCAGTGAGATTCCTCCACCATTGCTTCCATAAGACAAACACTGGCATGCCGTTTCTACCATTGCCGTGTGAAATCATAGATTGAAAATGGTTGTAGACTAGGGAAGTTAGTTATTATGCAAGAGAAGTTTTCTTGTACTTTGACTTATAACTGTCTAAATATTCTTGCTTTCTTGAGTTTGATTCGTGGTTGACTTGTTTGAGTACGTCTCTTTTGTGCAATCATATTACTTGCTTATCGGGTAGGCGTATTTTTAGCTTTGAAACTTTGATATCTTGTTGTTTGCCACTCCTACTAATTATGTTTGAAATGGTCCTGCGATGTGCAGATAGCTGATATGACACTAGCGGTAAGGTAAAACTGAATTGACAGCCTCGAGGAAAGAATTGTTCTGCACCTCATCTAGGCTAAAAAAGCTAAATCTGAAGACTTTGCACAATCCAAGATTTGGTGCTAGGCAAGTCACGGGAAGTTATCTTCAAATCAGTTTTCTCACTGAAGAAATGTCTGCAACTGAATTTTGACTAAAACAATAGTTAGTGAAATCAGCTTGACATATACCAAACTACAATATTTTGAGGAGAACCAGTCATGTGACTATTGTTAGTATCATGTGGTCATTGCTTGCTTAATGACAAAAAAATGCTGATGCTAGTGGTAGTGGTGAGCACTGACCGAACGAACAGCTTTCAGGCTGTTTCTTTGGTTTTTTTTTTTGTTCTTTCTATGAGAGGCTTTGGTTACACTGTCAGTGCCACTCTGAACGTAAGTATTAGAACTGAACTAAAAAGGCTTACATCTAAAGTTTTCCATGTATACAACATGCAAACCATACTCATCTTTGATGAACATAACTCGCTCTATATTACACAAAACATAAAGTTGCACTGCATGGATAAGGCCAACTGGCCAACAAACCTTTTTGATTTTTTGAACACCAATACAAGGCTAGGGAACTCCAGATCAGCTGGTCACACTTACCTACCTAGTCCTCCAAACTACAAAGCCAAGAAAATTTTCTGCGCCCCAAGTGGGGAGAAAGGGAACACACAAGCAAAATTCCAAGCAACAACTGAGCAAAAGCAGGTGTTGAGACTTTTGAGTCACCTCTGTTTATGACCATAGCCTGTATAGTTTAGAGAAAAGCACACCTTTTCTCAAGTTAAAGGTTGGAATTTGGAAATAAACACTAGTTATGTGAGATTATTCCTCCACCTTTGCTTCCTTAAGGCAAATGCTGTCATCACTACTACAGAATCGATTTTTAGGGGCGGCTCGTAACCATTTGTAGGGGCGGTTTGCCCAGCCGCCCCTATGCAAGGGTCTCTACAAATCATGCATTTGTAGGGGCGGTTCCCAGGCCGCCCCTACAAATCGATTTGTAGAGGTGGCTGTAGTACCAGCTACCCCTACAAACAGGTATTTGTAGGGGCGGTTCAACCTAGAACCGCCCCTACAGTATGTTTTCCCGCAAAAAAAAATTCAAATTTACAATTCAAAATAGCGTTGCCGAACGTCCCGCGACCAACGATCCGAACCGCGTTCGCGTTGCCGAACGCCCCTCGACCAACGTTCCGAACCGCGTTCGCGTTGCCGAACGCCCCGCGACCAGCGTTCGCGTTGCCGAACGCCCCGTGACCAACGTTCCGAACCGCGTTCGCGTTGCCGAACGCCTCGCGACCACGACTACAAGCACAAGAGTATTCTATAAACTACAATTACAAGTCCAATTCACAAGAATATGTACAATCCATCATTAAATATACAAATTCCATACACATTGTTATCAATGTCCTAGAGCTAGCCTTTCAGTCTCACGAAGGTGTTGGTACTGAGGATTTGTACCTAACTCAGACTCTCGGTCATGGTAGGCGCCTCTGACGTGTACAATCTGGTCCAATATGAAGTTGCAAAGTTCGCCGATGAGCTCTAAGAGTTGGTCATCCTTGTATGGGTCTCTTTTCATTCTTTTCTCTTATCTCCACTACAAGAGAACAAGTTTCGATTTAGTATTTCATATCATGTACAAAGTTTTTATACTACGGGTGAAGAGGTTCAAACTTACCCTTAAGGGGTGTCTCCTGTAGGCACCGGTGTTACTCATCATAGAACATATATAGTATCCACAATATACACTCCCAGGCCTCTGCTTGGGGCACTGTGTGTTTTGCATATGAAAATGTTAAGTAACGCTTTTGACAGCCATGTAACGGAGTACTGAAGAAGTAAGTTACACTTACCGCACATAGTGTTTTTATAGCCAGCTTTTCCTTCCTTACTGGATCATGCCTTCCATGATGATTAGTGACATAGAACCTAAATGCCCTGTTCGAATTATTTTAGCAAATACAACTTGTTAGTATCCAAAAGTGAACGTTACAAGTATGTATACAAACATATAAGCTAATGAGGATTGTCGATATGTATACGTCTTGAGAATCGATATGAAGTCTTTGTATGTCACCGTGTCCCTATCTAATGAATCAAAGACCCATGCCATGCTCCTCCCGACATCGACGGCTATACAAATCCAGTGGTTGCTGTATGGATTTAATCATAGAACTAGATAAGCTCTTTTGCATCGAATAAAATATATCGAATAAAGCTTTAAGTATAGAGTTGAACTTACTCGAAGTTGTATGGTAGCCATATAGTAGAGTGTTGTTGGAGATTTTTGAAAGCCAGGGCAATGTATGCTGCAACCTTAAGGGACTCTTCCCTTAGTTTCGCCGTACGGATGCGCTCTTTCTCCCGAAGAGTCTTTGTAGCAGCTAGCTCTTTGGCATCCAGTGTCCACCGTTTAGGGTAATTAAAATTTGTTTGGGCTATAGCTTGAGGGTCTACATATCCGGCTTTCACACTTGGCATTTGTTTGACAATGTGCACT
This sequence comes from Miscanthus floridulus, assembly GCF_019320115.1. Taxonomy (NCBI): domain Eukaryota; kingdom Viridiplantae; phylum Streptophyta; class Magnoliopsida; order Poales; family Poaceae; genus Miscanthus; species Miscanthus floridulus. Next base: position 140,710,627 of record NC_089588.1, read on the forward strand.
TGCATTCTATAAATCACGGTGTGGGTTAGTTACAAAAAAAATCAAAAATTACATTCATATCATATCGGGAGAACAAGGACTTACAGGCGTGCGAATTAGATTCATCTCCATTTCTCCCAGGTGAAAGCATGTGTGCATGTCATTGAAGTCAAAGACAATTTTCCCGGCTGGGCTTCCAAATGTGCCAGTGGGGAAGCATGCTTGTATGATATCTATGCTTGTTGGGAGAACACGCAAGTACCAATCATGGAACCTTCTCATTCCAAGTGGTTGGCGCTGGATGTCCCGGTTTGGTAGGAAGGGCTTGCCTCTTTCATATGTTTTCGGACAATCCTTTGACCATTTGATGGCATCAACATTTGGATACTGCTTTGTAATTTGGTGGAGTTTGCTAGTGACAGCCTCCTCAGAACCCCGTGATGGGATTTTTTTAACTTGGTTCTCAGGCTTGAACTGGTCATGGGAATACCACTTGGACACCGACGAGACGTCTTTGATCGGAACATAAACTGGCCTTATGTTGATTGGAATCTTCTTTCAAAGTTCCCATTCAAGCACGTCCTCATCTTCTTATGCATCACCTTCTTCAGGAGGCACTCATTATTCATGTATCGGTTGTGCCTGTTGAGAAGACTGTGGCATCTCATCATGCATTTGCTCGGTATGAGCTGGAGAAGGTTGTGGCATCTCATCAGGCACATGCTCGCTAGGAGGCAGGGAAGAATGTGGCATCTCAGGAATGTGGGGGTCACGAGACGGTGAAAATATCTCCCCGATCTCAACAACTCGCTCCAAATTTGGGAGAGGGGGAGGCGGCGAAGAAGCAGTCAATATAATGTCCCGTTTGTGCCAGAGGATGAACTGCCCCATAACATCTCCGAGTAACACCAGCCCCTCAAGAGTTGCGTAGTCTATCCTCCACTACATGAACTCGGGCTTCACTGTATGCACCTCGACCCTAGTGTAGTCCGGCGGTATCTTATTATTGTGGTGTAAGCCACCGGGAGGATGTGCCACACCCGTTGCCACCTCCATCACAGTGTTCTACCGGCCGCTGAGAAACACCAATGTGCAACTAGTTAGTTCCCGTATGCGATCGACTAGGGTTGTGGCTGCAGTGGAACCTTGGCTGCTAGGAACTTTCAGAGGGCTGCCAACTAATGCCAGTTCTCTCGGCGGTGTCACTAATATCCGTGGCTCCGTAGACAGTCCTTGCTCCTCCAGTGCCTTCGCAACTAGAGCCTTCACTTGGAGCTCAAGACTAGTCTCCCGGTCTCGGCCATGTTTCTTGTACATGTGCCTGTCCTCTTCGAATCCTTGCTTCCAGGTCGTCCTTTTCCCTAGCCCCCTGGTGTGGCCTGTGTGCTCCTTATTTCCCAAGCCAAGGCTAAGCTCGTCCCTCTCTTTGGAAGGATTGAATGAGCCCTTCTCTTTGTCTTTAGCATATTTCAGTATCCTTGATACCGCCTCTTGGGTCTTCGGCTTATCAAACTTAAGATTACTGCCGGATGATTCTGTACTCCTCGCATATATCCAGTTCCTTGAGCGTACCTTCAAATTCGTCACATTGATATTCCCAGTAGCTGCGGCCTCTTCATCCATCTTCCTAAACTGCTCTTCCTTGGCATAGTAGCCTCCGGGGCCTAGATGATTGTGGTGTTTGTTCCTCTTCGCCAGCTCGGTGTTACGGGCACTGAGCTCCAATGCCTCCGGTGAAGTCTTCTGAGCCACGAGCTCCTCCCATTGACTAGGAGTTATTTTGCCGAACTCGTTGAAGGAAGTTAACCCCTTTTGGATATACTTCGTGTTGAGCTCCGACCTCCAACGTCGGAATGACTCTCCCATCATCCTGATAGCATTTTTTTACCAATTCATGCTTACCCTCCGGAAATCTAAAATTGACCTTCAGCTGCCTATCCCATAGTGCATTCTTTGTGTTCTCTGGTACCTCTTTCTAGTTAGGGATTGCTGGGTTCAATTTATCTCTTACTAGGGCCCCGATCGCATTATGGAACCATCCTCTTAATTCCTTCGGCTCAAGGATCTCCCCTGCTGGCCCGACCTCCGTTATCACATAGCATGCCTTATCTGGATATAGATTTCCTTTTCTATCCCCTCATTTCCTCTTAGGCTTGGTAGTCGTGGTTGTGTCTTGAGTTTGTGGAGCAGAGGCATCATGATCCGTCTCTGTGGCTGTTGCCTCTACTCTCCTTTCCTCTACTCCGTCTTGTCCAGCGAGATGTCGCGGATGTCGACGTCGTCTTTTCCGAGTTTTAGGAGGGACCTGTATATACGACAGGTCAAAGTGTTAGCAGAGGTAACACAGCCAAAGCTTTAGCAAAATTTACAAGCTAAGGCTTTTTCCCTACCTCCTCGTTCGGGTAAAAATCCTTGTCCAAATCTTCCTCCGTTGGCCTCCTTCTGGTTTCACGTGGGAAAGGATCCTCGGGACTTTCATATCCCTCTTCTGAGTCATCATCAACATCATCCTCTTCTTCTTCGCCTTCAGCAGCGTCTCCTTCGGGGCCTTCCTCCTCGTCACACTGCTCCTGAGTAAGCATCACTTCTAGATCCTTTTCTACCTCGTTATCGAACTGTTCCTGAGTAAGCTGGTCCTCTAGTGCTTGCTCCTCAAGGGTTGACTGCTCATCATGCTCGGGGCATCGGGCTGCACTGTCTGGTGTCCGTGACATTATTTCGTGCTTTGTTCTAAAAGATGCAAGAAAGTGTGCTTTAGGTACGCGAGAAGGTATAAGAAATAAAAAAGGGCTATAAACCAAAGTAGTCCTATAAAACAACAATATATCAAAAAAACTACTAGTGGCAGTAGTAGAGGCCTCAGAAACATGTCAATCATCATCTGATCTTGAACTTGGAGCATCAAGGCATCATAACAGAGAAGAGAGGAGAAGGTAATATAGGGGCGGCTGCTAATGATGCCAAGTTCCTCACAAGTTCTTGATCATCAGCTCATATTCCATATAATGTATGGACTTGGACAATTTCATCATCGGCAAAACAAAGAAGAGGGGAGATTTGGCAAAAAAACCAACTGCTGCTTAGCAAACATAGTGCAACAGCTGATGGCAAAAGACAGGACAACAAGTCCTGGGCGAGTCCTGGGAGATTTGGCAAAAAAAGCAACAACAACCAACAGTTAGTAGCTAGAAGTAGCAAGTAGTAGTAGTAAGTAGAAAGTAGTTGAGTAGAGTAAGTGTAGCAGTAGAGTGGTAGTAGTAGAGTAAGAGCAGCAGCCACTTAGGAGTAGCGAGTAGTAAGAGGAGTAGTAGGAGTAGTAAGAGGAGTAGTAGTAGTAGGAGGAGGAGTAGTAGTGGTAGGAGTAGTAGTAGTAGCAGCAGCAGCAGCCACTACACACCAGCAGTATATAACAAAAAAAAACAGGAGTGGTAGTAGTAGAGTAAGAGCAGCAGCCACTTAGGAGTAGCAAGTAGTAGTAGTAAGTAGAAAGTAGTAGAGTAGAGTAAGTGTAGCAGTAGAGTGGTAGTAGTAGAGTAAGAGCAGCAACCACTTAGGAGTAGCAAGTAATAGTAGTAAGTAGAAAGTAGTAGAGTAGAGTAAGTGTAGCCGTAGAGTGGTAGTAGTAGAGTAAGAGCAGTAGCCACTTAGGAGTAGCGAGTAGTAAGAGGAGTAGTAGGAGTAGTAAGAGGAGGAGTAGTAGGAGTAGTAAGAGGAGGAGTAGTAGTAGTAGTAGGAGGAGGAGTAGTAGTGGTAGGAGTAGTAGTAGTAGTAGTAGTAGTAGTCCATGTCTTAGTTCTTTGTTTTATGTTACTTGGGCACAGTCAAGAAAGGAATATGAACAGCAGGTGGCCAATGAAGTAGTACTAGGTGGTTTGTAGCACCATTTTGCGAACCAACAGAGGAAATGCACATGTCTTATATAAAGATGTCTATAATGGTAATGGGGTTATGAACATTATGATAAAATATCAAACTAGATGCCAAAACAAGATGAACTATTTATATGGCTTATTTTGGAACCAGAAAAGGTCCAAATTACTTCCATTAATAAGTTCGGCCAATGTCCAGACAATCTACTAAACTAATGTTTGATTTTATTTACTTCCTCCAACTATTTCAGCTGGTGCAGTTTACCCACAAGATTTTTTATCCAAAGTAGACAGCATTTTACTACCATATATGTTATCGAGACTAAGTGATGGGAAAAGCTCAACTGAAGATAGCTTATGTGTGCCCAAACTCATCATTGTAAAAAGACAGTTTTAAATTTGAGTAAGCAGAAGCCCACAGTTAATCGTTTATGTTATGATACATAAACAACATGCAATTTAATTAAGCTCTATTTCATTGGAAAATATGGACAACATAAACCTTAACTACTACTTCATCTGTATATCATTATGTGGATAGACAAAAGAATAACACTAATTAATATTAATAAAATCTGAATCTGTTAGGCAGTGACAGGATAAATCCAGGGACAATGGTTTTTTTTCCCCAATCCCAGCTTAGAACAGGCGAGCACCACAAAAAGCATATGAGAATCTCTGGAAAATGGGGGTAAAACATGACACCCCAAAGACACATAATCGATATCGAAACGATAGTCAAACAATCTTAGTCAGGTTTCAGCTAGACGCGCATGCTGCTGCCTGCCGGCTGCCGCTGCTCTGTCATCAAAATGTAATTGGGGAGATTTCGCCTAGTAACTGGATTTCATCCTAAAGCTGTGAACTAAACTATAAAACCTTTGTTGTAATTCTGTGAGCAAATAACTTTTGCCAGAGGAGAGAGAGGCAAGAAAAGAAACAGGGAGAGGGTTGGGATCCTATGCAGGCAATATTGACAAGGTTTGGGCTCTAAGTCAAAGATTCAAAATATTTTGAGCTCTGAACTTCTGATCAAATGCAGGCTTGATTTACTGTCAAATGACAGTTCACGCCAAAGCCTCTCAGTCCACTTTCCTTTTCTCTTCATTTTTCACAGCAAGAACCCATCTTAATATCTCCTTTTTAGCTTAATCAAACTTGTATCCCAGTAATAGAACTTCAACTTATATATTGGCCATTTGAACTGTAACTCAAAGGATCTTAAAATTTGAGCTATAGATCAAGGCATTAAAAGACACAGAACTTGAGCTGTCGGCCAAGACACTGTAGTGCATCAGTGCTTTGTATCTTGTCAGTTAAATAACAGGGACCTTCTTTTCCTTTTACTTCTCCGACCTTTAATATAAAATGCAAATTTACTCTCCTATAACCAAAATCTAGTCCTCTCTATTGTTTCATGATCCTAGTTGACTCTTCTCCACAACTCAGTAAGATTTCATATATTAAACCCTCCAAAAATCAAAACCAAACTTCATTTTTATCACTGTTTTCAAGTTAAAACTGGAAAACAGCAATATTGACAAGGTTTGAGCATCATCACAAATATTCAAACCAGTTAAAGTAGACAAGCTTGGTTCCAGATAAATGACATGACAACATTATGCAACAATCAACTCACTTTAGCAACTCTCTAGATAAACTTGAAGTAGACAAGCTTGGTTCCAGAAAAGGCACAGCGGATCAGCCGCATACCCAAGTTGTTGGAGACAGGGAGACAAGAATCCCCCACCTCAAGAAATAGAGAAATCAGGTTTCTAATCGCAGAATTAACCGATCAATCAATTAAGACGCCCAATTAAAGAAGAACATTAGGGCATCCAGTAAGAAGATGTAGGTCTAAGCCCCAGACGAGATGGCATGGCGCAAGGTCTATATATATCCATAGATAGATAGGTACCTGGAGCTTGAGAAATGGAAGAGTGTTTGCCGGTGGCGGAGAAGACGACGAGGAGGCCGGGCGCGGGGCGCCGGGAGCCTGCATCGTCGGCGTGCGGGGGCGGGACGCCGGGGGCCGGGCGCCCGGAGCCTGCGTCGTCGGCGTGCAGGGGAGGGACACCGGGGGCCAGGCGTGGGGCACCGGGAGCCTGCTTCGTCGGCGTGCGGGGGCGGGACGCCAGGGGCCGGGCGCGGGGCGCCTAGAGCCTGCGTCGTCGGCGCGCAGGGGCGGGCGCCGGGGGCCAGGTGCGGGACGCCGAGCGCTGGGGGCTGGTGTGGGCGGGCGCGGGACCGGCGGCGGAAACCCTAGGCGCGCGGGGCAGCCTGACGACGTCGGAGGAAGAAAGCGCCCAGACTAGATGACTCCCGTGCGCCCTCCTTTTTATACTTGGGACTATTTGTAGGGGCGGTTCCAGATCCAACTGCCCCTACAAATATTTTTCATTTTTTTAAATTGTAATTTTTATATTTTTTATATCATAAAAACACAAAGTAATAAAAAAAATTGTGTATACGCACAAATATAATATTTTGTATTATTCTATATATGAAGAAATATATATATAAACAATTTTAGTCAAAACAATATAGAAAACAAAAAAAAAACAAAAATTAAAAATTTCAAATTTAAAACTTCGACTACAATTTTATGACATTAAATGAAATAAAATGAAAATATTGTAAACATAAAAGCTGTATAACTCATCAACATGTACAACTTTTATTTGTGTAATCTTGTCATGTGACTTTGTTTGAACGATTCAAATTTTGAAATTCAAACAATTTCAACTTTAAACAATATTTTGAAAGAGTTAATGATTTCAGATGAAAAACTAATGAATACCAAAGTTGCAGAACTCATCAATATGTACAACTTTTATTTTGATCATATTTTCATTTGACCAAATTTGAACAGTTGAAATTTTGAATTTCACTGAATAACAACTTCAAACAAGATTTTGAAACCTTAAATGATTTCAACAATAAAAGTCGTGAGCATAAAAGTTGTTGAACTCCTCAGTATCTACAACTTTTATTTTGGTCACTTCTTCATGTGACAAAGTATTAGTAAACATTGTTCATAAATTCACATATGACTCATAGTTTCATGAACTATATGAGAAACATGTTGATTTGTGAACAATGTTTACTATCACTTTGTCAGATGAAGAAATGATCAGAATAAAAGTTGTAGATCTTGATGAGTTATACAACTTTGATATTCATCACTTTTCAGCTGAAATCATTTAATGGTTGAAAATCTCGTTTGAACTTGTCATTTTTTTAAATTTAAAAATTTGAAGTGCTCAAACTTTGTCAAATGAAAAGAATGACCAAATCAACACACTAACTTGATAGGGAAAGATTTTAGAAAATTTTAGGAAAAAAATCATCACATTTGGAGTTAGTACGAGGGAGAAAGACTAGTTACAAATTTTACCCAGAGATTAAAAAGAAAAATCATAACTGTTCATGATGATCAATAATGAACAAGTGTGATTTCTCTTTTTAATCTGTGGCTGAAACTTGTAACTAGTTTTTCTCCCTCATACTAACTCCAAATGTGATGGGGTGTTCCCTAAAATTTTCTAAAATCATGCTCTATCATTTTAGTCTATTTATCTATCTTTATCACTAATTTTGAACAATTCAAATTTTAAATTTCAAAAAATGACAGTTTCAAACCTGATTTTCAAACACTAAATGGTTTTAGCTGTAAAGGTGATGAATATAAAAGTTGTTTAACTCATCAAGATCTCCTACTTTTATTTTGGTCATTTCTTTATTTCATAAAGTGTTAAGTGATTTCATAAAGTTTTAGTAGTAATAGAGTGGATGTTCAAATAGAGTCATCTGGATATTGCAAAGGGTAGTCTTACACACATGCATAAAATGTAGTCTCACACACATGCATAAAATGTAGTCTTACACATGTACATAAATATATAGTTTCACACGCATGCATAAATGAAGTCTTACAAACACACACTTACACAAACACTCCACGTTCAACAACTAGCTAGCCCGCTGTAACGACTTTCCCCTTGACACCTTTTCGTTCCCATGGCATTATGTCTTTGGGGAGGTTCTTTTCCACAACACTGATCTTCTTATGAAAGTCTGTGAATAGCGGCATCTCATCGTAGTTATTGTAAGCTTCAACATCGTCCACACCATCAACTCCAATAATGTGCTGTTTCCTGGAGGCAACCACGTGCTTTGTCTTCTTCTTCGGGGGGAGGTTACTTTGTGGGTCAGACATATAGAAAACTTGTGCGACACGTGAAGCGAGCACCCAAGGGTCATCTTGGTAGCCTAGATTCTCGAGGTCCAGGACTCTCAATCCGATCTCGTTCAGTTGGTGTTGTTTGATCCAGCGGCATCGAAACAGGGCCACCGTTATATCCCTTCCATAGTCAAGTTCCCATATCTCTTCAATGATGCCAAAGTATTGGATCTTTCGCCCTAATCCATCGAGAGCCTCTATTCGAACGTCGCTGTTTTGGTTCACATATTTACTATCCTTTGCGTGGGTATAGTACGTATACCCATTGATGTCATAAGCATTCCAATGATGTCACTTGTCTCGATGGCCCCTCCGCCAACCTACTGATGGTAATAGAGTCTATGGTTTCTCCAGGTGGTATGTTTTGGTCCTTCAACCATGTAGTTAGTCATTGCTTGTGTTGTTTCATGACCCAATCATCCGAACGGCCATTTCTCTCCGCCATAATGATAGCCAAGTGTTCATCAATGTACGGTTGCATCAGTTGTGTACTCTGCAAGACACTAGTAATGCGCCCGACTCACCTCTTTGTAATCATGGTCGATGAACACTTTTCTACCACTAGTGCCCTTCCCAGCCAGCCTACCCTTATGACGAGAATCAGGGTTTACCAATCTCTTTCTGTACTTTTAGGTACTCTTGACAGCACTCGACGACTTCTTCAGTGCTATAACCCTCTATCATGGAGCCCTCTAGGTATGCTCGATTATGCACGTATCGACTTAGAACCGACATGAACCGCTCGTAGGACCACATTTCATGCAAGTAGCAAGGGCCTAGCGCCTGTATTTGATGAACCATGTGAATCATGAGATGTGGCATTATATCAAAAAAAGCAGGAGGTAAACACATCTCCAGTTGGTGTTGTGTCTCCACCACAAATTCATGTAGGTCACTCAGCTCTTGCTTGCCAATCGTCTTCTGTGAGATCTTTGAAAAGAAGTAGCACATACGGGTGATGGCCATTTTCAAGAACTCTGGCTTTATAGCCCTAATTGCAATAGGTAGAAACACTGTCAGCATCACATGGCAATCGTGAGCCTTGTAGTGTGTTATTGATAAGTCCTTCATCGACACTAGCTTCTTCACATTTGCTGAAAACCCAGTCGGGACTTTGATCCCCCTTAGGAAAGTGCATATAGCTCTCTTCTCTGTCTGGTGTTAGGTTGAAGCACGCCGCGGGCAGAGTGTATTTTCTATTAGCCTCAGGTACAGGGTGAAGCTGTGGCATCACGTTTAGCTGCACCATGTCTTTTCGTGCTTTCAGACCATCCTTTGACTTGCCTATGTCCATCAAGGTAGCAATGAGACTCTCAAAGACATTCTTCTGCACATGCATAGCATCAATGGCATGGGGGACCTCCAAGTCTGGCCAATAAGGCAGATACTGAAAGAAGATTGATTGTTTCTTGAAAGGTATGCCTTCGACAGGAGGTATGCTTCTATCTCTATTCGTCCCATCTGGATTCTTCTTTCCATAGACGACACGTATGTTTTTCACCATTCTGTACATGTGTTCTCCGTTATGACGTCTCTCCAGAGGGGGTTCAATCTCCGGGGCGTTGTCATAAAATCTAAATAACAATTTGCTGTGGTACTTGTGACTTGTCTTTAAGAAGCGTCGGTTCCTTAGGTAAACTATCTTCTTGGATGCATCTAGGTACACCCATATAGTACCATCCAAGCAAACCAAGCATCCCGTCTTCCCTTTGATCTGTCCAGACAAAGTAAACAGCGTGGGGTAATCATTGGTAGTAACAAATATTATTGCTCTACATATGAAGTCCTCCTTTCAGAACGCATCGTACATCTGCTCCCCATGCCTCCATAGCCTCTCCATTTCTTGCATCAAAGGCTCGAGGAACATGTCTATATCAATGCCTGGTTGTTTAGGGCCAGAAATAAGAATAGTGAGGAGAAGGTACTTTCTCTTCTGACACAACCATGTTGGGATGTTGTACATGGTCAAGATCACTGGCCATGTGCTGTGGTCGCTCATCCTCTCATTGAAGGGATTCATTCCATCGATGCTCAAGCCAAACCGTACATTCCTTGGGTCATCGCTGAATTCTTTGTGCTTCTCATCAAACCTTTGCCACTGACTACAATCAGCCGGGTGTGCAATCTTATCATCATCCACCTTGCGCTCATCATCCCACCATGTCATGAGTGTGGCTTCTTTAGGGTTTAGGAAGATACGTCTCAAGCGGTCGGTCACTGGCAGGTACCACATTACCAAGGCAGGAATTCTTCTCTGCTTTGCATCGTTGCCTAATGGAGTGTCCTCTAGGGGCTGAGATTCTTATACCATCCTTTTTTGTACCCTTCTTATTCCTCTTTTTCCCCATGGAGGGTTTGTCCCCACCGTAAAGGTCATTGTTCTTGTACCGGCTGGCCCCACACCGGGGACATTTATCCAGTGACTTGAACTGTTTCACCACAAAAAAGTATATAGTGGTTGGGGCATGCATGGATTTTTTCAACCCCCATTGTCAATGGACTTATGACCTTCTTCGCTTGGTATGTGTTGGCAGGAACTGAGTTTGGTTGTGGCAGCATCCATGATAGGAGATGCAATAGATCATTGAAACTACAGTCTGACCAGCCGTACTTAGCCTTTAGGATGAGCAGCTCAAGCACAAAACGTAGCAATGTCCAATGTGTCGGACAACCCTTTTCAACACCATACACAGTCTCCTTTGATGCTTTTGTCATCCTTTCCAAATTTTCTAGATCTTTTGGGCTATTTAGTAAAATCTTTAGTCCAAGGGCTCGAATCATGTCCTCCAAATCATCTTCATCCCCGACACGTGCTCCACCATCATTATTGGCACCACCTTCGTCGTTACCATCCCAACCACCAGCATCACCACCTTGTTCATTACCAAACTTTGAAATCCATTCGTACAACAAGCTCTGCTGAATATTTGGACAGGGATTCTATGGTTTCGTCGTCGTATTCCTCCTCATCCTCGTCGTTAACAATAACCGTTTCACCATGATGAATCCACACTGTGTAGTCCTCAACAAATCCTTGCATAATCAAATATGATCTGATGATAGTCACATCTGTCCATGCCATACGGATTCTTGCAATCTTTACAGGGGCAAATAATTGTATCCTTATTCTCTTTCAATGTCGTTGCATGCTTCTTTACGGCTTCAATAAATTTATCCACCTCTTCACGGAAAGCCTGCCTTGAACCTTAACGAACCATACATCCAAGAGTTCCTGTACTCCATCTTTTACAACAACAACAAAACAAACATTAAAGGACTACTTATTCAGATATATATAAAAATGAATCAAAGTAATAATTACTTGAGAATAATTGTATATACTTCAGATATATATGAATATAAATCTAATATAATTACATGAAGCATACAAACACACCATGGTAGAGGAAAATTAATTAATGGCCCATTTATCTATAAATAATTAAAATACATATTTATTGATTACAATAAACAATTTCAAAGTACAACAATTAGCAACAATTATACTTTAGCCAATATCTTTCATACAAATCCTAGTCCAATTTCATCAAACATAAATTTACAAAAACGAAATTAATAAAAAAACCAAACCCTAGATCTAGATCCACATGCACATGAAACATCCATAAAACTAACTAATTGTTCACTAAAATCAAGAAACATGGACCAAATAAGGGTATGATCTTGTTCCCCTCCCTAATTTACCCTAGTACATTTAAAAGCTGGGTCTAATTTACTTCATAAGTAGCTCAAGCACCATAGAAGAGAGAGAAAAACAAAACTCTAATTACTCACTAACCAACCATTAAAACTTCAAAAAAAGTGTGGAATAGCATTTTCTTACCTTCTACAACCTCTCCACCAAAGGATTTGAGACCAAAACCTTCCTCCCTTAGTAGAGCAATTTTTGAGAGGTGCCCAAGGCCTCCCCACCTTTCTTTCACGGGTTGGAGTGAGTGACCCAAGGAGAAAGAATGTTCTGCAACTGTTTTATATGTGGGTCATTTGTAGGGGCGGCTGATGATTGAGCCGCCCCTACAAATCGGAGCTATGTATACGATGTGGGTCTTTTGTAGGGGCGGCTGGTGATTGAGCCGCCCCTACAAGTCGGAGCTTTTGTAGGGGCGGCTCAATCACCAGCCGCCCCTACAAATAAAAACTCTAGGGGCGGCTGGTGATTGAGCCGCCCCTACAAATCAGACCCCATTTGTAGGGGCGGCTCGTATCACCATCCCCTGCTGTTCTATTTGTAGGGGCGGCTGGTGTCTGGGCACCCGAGCATGCCACCGTAGGGGCGGCTCCATCACCAGCTGCCCCTAAAAAAATCGAACCGTTGCTAAAAATCGTTTTTTACGTAGTGCATGCGGCCTTTTCTACCTTTGCGGTGTGAAATCGTCAGAGGTGAATGGGTGTAGACAATAGAAATTTAATTCCTTCATTCAAGAGAGCGAGAAATCAAGAAACACAGATGCTGTGGATTGACGTCAAAAGGCCTATATATCAAGTGGGCTGTGGGCCTCTTCCGTTTCTTTCCAATAATGATGCGCCATACGCGTCGTTCACTAATTATACTGTAGAAGTTTTCTTGTTGTTTGGCTTCTTTGGGGTTTCTTGGTTCTTATATATATATATATATATATATATATATATATATATATATATATGTATATATATATATATATATGGAACAACTACCCTGAAACTGGCTACAAAATAATTTATTCTATAGCCACTTTGAGTTACGATAATTACTATGTTAATTTACGAGATCACTACCCTGAAACTGGCTACAAAATAATTTATTCTATAGCCACTTTGAGTTACGATAATTACTATGTTAATTTACGAGATCATAGTAGCTCCTTACTAAGTGGTTTACTATAACGTTATGATAAATATCCCCATGTGTTATAGTAACCTAACTATCGTAAATATGTATTGACATTATCGTAAATTAGTATATAAAATTGTCGTAAATGGAGGTGGCTACAAAATAACTTATTTTGTAGCTGGCTACTGAATATATATATATATATATATATATATATATATATATATATATATATATATATATATATATATATATATATAGAACTACTACCTTGTAGCTGGCTACAAAATAACTTATTCTGTAGCCACTTTAAGTTACGATAATTACTTTGCTAATTTACGAGATGATAGTAACTCCTAACTAAGTGGTTTACTATAACGTTATGGTAAATATCCCATGTGTTAACCCAACTATCGTAAATATGTATTGACATTATTGTAAATTACACTGGTACAGAAAACGTTTTCACAGGCGGTGGTAGAGGCATTTATACAGGCGGCCAAGTCCACCGCCTGTACTAGGGGTCAGTACTAATCGGCCCATAGTACAGGCGGCGGGCTGTGAGCCGCCTGTGAAAAAAGGGTTTTCACAAGCGGCTCACTTTGTCAGCCGCCTGTGAAAACCCATTTTTCACAGGCGGCTCACTCTGTGTGCCGCCTGTGTAATTATTTTTTTTATTTCAAATTTTAATATTTGCCTCCACACTGTACTATATTTGTCACATATATATATATATATATATATATATATATATATATATATATATATATATATATATATATATATATATATATATATATATATATATATATATATATATATATATAAGATATGCAAACATGAACCATAAAATTGCATCATACATACAACACATATAAATATTACAGATGTGTACACATGAAATCAAACATCAAGCATAAAATTACATATAATACACGTCATTTCATGTTATGAGTTCAACCATTTGGTGTTTACATGTCATTTCGTTTCAAGTTTAGACCTGCTAGGTCTGTCAGCGCTCTAAATCTTTCACTTGCTAAATCACCGGCTTCATAAAAATATGATCCGGTACTTGGAATTATTTCTCTCATAATAAAACCGCACAAGTCTGCTACTATATCTTCCATAGTTTTTGGAGTGAATGGCACGTCCTTTCCTTTGCTTCTCGGCTGGAAACAAAGTTTAAAAGCATCATTGACACATGTCCAATATTAATATTTCCAACTTTAATGAGAAAACTTCATACATAGATATTTTTTACCATATTTTTGTCCCTGACGTATCGTCCCCGCTGCCTTATGAACTCACACACATAGTATCCACAGTAGACCGATCCAGGTGGTTGCTTGTGGCACTATGTAATTAATGAGCAAAAGATTAAACTAAAATTGTCATGCCTTGTGTATTATTTATATGATGATATGTGTTCGGACAACTTACCGGATAATGGTGTTGTATCGTCAATGGCACACTAGGATCTGAGCGGGCGGCGTCGACCGGTCCTTTTTGCTTCTTATAAAACCGCCATGCCCTGTAGATATCGAATATAAAACACTATAGTTATTTAGAAACTCTAATTCATATAAGTACGGATGTGGTTGCATGTTGGCTCACCTTTCTAAATGAATCAGGAATGTTTGATACGACTGAGGAGGATAATGTAAGGAGTCTAGGACAAGCACCTTCCCTTTGAATGGATAAATATAAAAAACAATCCAATGGTCACTGCATGAATAAACGAGTGAGCGACACATGTACTTAGGGTTAACACGATAATTTGAAGTACGTATACGAGGTCACGCTTATCCAAAGTTGTAGGGTGCCAATATAAAATCCCTGTACTTATATCTCAGCATTGCTCTACCGAGATAGAGGGCATATTTGTCCTCGTATTTTCGTTGCAATTCCTTTACAGCTTCTGCAACTTGTTCTGGTGTTTTGTCCTTCTCTATCTTTGCTCTATCTTCATTTGTAAGTACAAATTTGTGCATATTTTCTTGTAACCTGATTGGACTCAGGTAACCGACCATCGATCCTGTAGTTAACGATCTCTGCTCGTGGTCTTGCAAACTACATAGAACATCCACATATTAGAGTTTATCACATTCCAAATTTAATAATAACAATGTGTGTGCATGAGTGATACTTACAGGCACCAGATTGTAATGAGTTGGACGTCAAGTTTCCTATAGTTCAACAACAGGTGCATGTCCTCGAAGGTAACAAATGCCCCGCTTTTATCCTTGCCAGTAGCAAACACGTCTGCTGGTATGTCAACACTAACTGCATGCAGGCCAGCATTCACTGCTCTCATGTACCAGTCATGAAACCTTTTTATCGTCCATGGACCCTTTTCAAGCACCGTCCATTGCAGCATAGGCCTTCCGGGCACATAGTTACTGGGGACATTGACATAATCATCAACCGTTGGCTTTCTTATATCCTTAAGGGTCAATGGTGTATTTGATGGTGGTTCGACATGTACATCGCCACTTGGGGCTTCCTTTGTTGGTGGCACGACTTCAGTTGCTTGGCCGGCGGCTTCCTTATTCTGTGACGGTTCGAGCTCAACGACTCGTGCCGTCCGCTGCTTTCTAAGCCCTTTCAGAAATAGAACTGTGCCTGCTGCTTTCCCCTTTTTTGGCTCATAGGGAGAAACCAATTTTGGAATTGGAAATTTCTTTGCCTTCTTGGAGGCCGGTGCTTGTGGGGGAGTTTGCTCTGCTTCCTTATGCTTTGGTGGTGGCGGGGGAGTTTGCTCATCTTCATTCTGCTTTGGTGGTGGCGGGGGAGTTTGCTCTACCTCCTTCTCTGGTGTTGTGTCCTTCTTGGCTGGCGGAGTCTGCTGCTCAGGCATGTTCTTGGCTGGCCCCTCGAGCTCATCCAGCGAGAATGACATATCATGTATTGGGGATGACTAAATTAACTAACTAAATTAACTAATTACTAACTAACTAAATTACTAACTAACTAAAGTACTAACTAAATTAGCTAATTACTAACAAAATTACCTAACAAACACTAATAAAACATTACTAATTAATTAAAAAAAAGGCAAGGCGGCCTGCCAGGCCCAACAGGCCCAGCAAGGGCCTGACAGGCCCAGCAGGCAACGCCGCCGGCGCTCGGAGGGGCGCGCGCGCGGCGGCGCACTTGGCAGCCGCCGCCGCACCGATCGGAGCCGCCTCGGAGCGGAGCTCGGCGGTGGCAGGTGTGCACGGCCTACCTCTCGGCGTTCCGGCGAGGTCGCGGCGGCGGCGCGTAGGCGGATTCCTAGTGCGGCGCGGCAGCTGCTGGCGGCGGCGGCTCGCTGCGACGGAGCGGAGGTCCCTCGGCGGTGGCGTGGAGGCGTGCTGGCGGAGTGGAGGTCCCTCGGTGGCGTGGCGGTGGCAGCTCACGACGGTGGCGGTCTGGCGAGCGGTGGAGGAGCGGCGGCGGATTTCGGCAGCCTGACGGCGTCCAATTTCTGAACTCGCGCCTCCGGGACTTAGAAATTTTCGCGGGCCACGCGCGGGAACTTATATTGGAGCACATTAGTACAGGCGGGCCATATTGACCACCGCCTGTAAAAATCTTTTCACAGGCGGGCGTCATTGACCGCCGCCTGTACTAATATATTAGTACAGGCGGCTGTTAATGAGGGCCGCCTGTACTAATACATTAGTACAGGCGGCCCTCATCAACAGCCGTCTGTACTAATGTTTTTTTCATTTTCCACAGGAATTCAGGTTATTTATTCCCTTTATTTAGGGCCAGCGTTGCCTGCTGGGCCTGCCTTGCCTGCTGGGCCTGCTGGGCCAGCGTTGCCTGCTGGGTCCGTCTGTACTAATTTAGTTAGTTAGTAATTTAGTTAGTTAGTAATTAGTTAATTTAGTTAGTTAATTTAGTTAGTGTTTATTAATAATAGGTTTGTTAGTTAATTTAGTTAGTAATTAAAGGTTATTTATTCCCTTTATTTAGGGTTTGTGAATTAGTTTAGTTAGTAATTAATGGTATGTTAATTAGGGTTAGTTATTATTTCATGTACTTAATTAGGGTTTGTGGATTAATTTAGTTAGTAAATAATGGTTTGTTAATTAGGGTTATTTATTATTTCATGTACTTAGTGGATTAATTTAGTTAGTAATTAAAGGCTTGTTTAATAGGGTTAGTTATTATTTCATGTACCTAGGGTTCGTGAATTAATATAGTTTTTAATTAAAGGTTTGTTAATTAGGGTTAGTTAATATTTCATGTACCTAGGGTTAGTAAATAATATAGAATCCAAAGGTATACAAGAAGGGGAAAGAGGTTTTAATTAAGATTTGTTTAATTAAGTTAGAAAATAATATCATAGTCCAAAGGTATACAACAAGGGGAAATGTAAACATCTTGCTTAATAAGAAAGAGTAGCATTAGGTACAAATGATAAGTGATACATTAGTTACATGATAAACAATCTAGCGTGCTACAGTCCTTCCTTGTCCATCATGGCGCACCCAGGGCAAAGAGGTTTGCGGGATACTTTTCTCCACATTTTTTATCTTTTCTTCAAAGTTTGTAAAAAGAGACATGTCGCTGAACTGGTTAACATCCTCTAAATCCATTACACCATCAACTCCTACAATTTGTTGCTTTCTAGGGATTGCTACGTGCTTTGGCTTTTGGGTACTTTTCTTTTCATTCGTAGATAGAATTTGTTCCACATAGAACACCTGTGCAGCACGGTTAGCAAGGATCCACGAATCATCTTTGTAACCTACTTTACTTAGATCAAGAACTCTTTGGCCATAGTTATCCACAGTGACATGTTTATCTTGAACCCATCGACATCGGAACACTGGAATCTGCAGGCGTGGACCATATTCAACCTCCCATATGTCATCAATGAATCCAAAGTATGTAGTTTCTTCACCAGTTGTATCATCTACAGCCTCACATCGAACGCCACTATTCTGTGCCATGCGCTTGGTGTCCCTAAAACTGGTGGAAAATGTGAAGCCACTAATGTCATAGCTCTGCCATGATATGACCTGGCTTGATGGTCCAGATGCTAAAATCTTGATGGTTTCTGATTCATCTGTCATGTCCAAATTCTTTAGCCATGCGGTGAACCGACGCTTGTGTTCCTTGCGGTGAACCGACGCTTGTGTTCCTTGTGTACCCAATCATTTGTGCATCCTGGATTCTCCTCACGAAGCTCTTTCATGTGTTGCTTGGTGAATGGGTCCATTATTATGAGTTGTTGTAGTATGCTGTAATGTACCTCTAGGACTATGTTGTAATCTGGCGGGATGAATGATTTCCGTCCCATCCTCCCTCGTCCACCAAGCCTTCCCTCATGTCGCAACGGAGGCAAACCAATTGATACCTGGTCTTTTAGGAGATTATTACATAATGGTCCTCCAGACTCAATGGCCTCTTCTGTAGTGTATGCCTCTATCATGGAACCCTCTGGATGAGCACGATTTGACATATAGCCATTCAATATTGACATGAAACGCTCATACGTCCACATTTCATGGAAATACATGGGGCCCAATGCCTCAATTTGAGGCACCAAATGAACAATAAGGTGTACCATGATATCAAAGAACGATGGGGGAAAGCACATCTCCAACTGGCTCAATGTCTCTGCAGCAAATTTCTGTAGGGACTCTAACTCATCACGGATAATTACCTTCTCAGATATCTTATTGAAGAAGTAGCACAACCATGTGATTGCCATCTTTAAGAACACTAGATTTATAGCCCTGATGGCAATAGGAAGAAAAGTGGTCAGCATTACATGACAATCATGTGAGTTGTAGTTGGTGAGTGTAAGGTCTTTCATCGAAACAAGACTCCTTATGTTGGAGCAGAAACCAGATGGAACTTTTAAATTCTTCAACCACACACACATTGCATGTTTCTCCTCTCTGTTCAGGTTATAGCTTGCTGCCGGTAGATGGTACTTCCCATTCTCTAGGAGTACAGGGTGAAGTTCTTTTCTGATCTTTAAATGTTGCATGTCCAAACATGAATTGAGACCTTCCTTTGTCTTGCTCTTTATGTCTAGCAAAGTTCCAACTACGCTGTCAAACACATTCTTCTGAACATGCATACCATCGATCGCATGTCATACGTCTAAGTCTTTCCAGTACGATAAGTACTTAAAGAAAATAGACTTCTTCTTGAATGTGTCCCCCTCATTTGCCTTCACAACCTTTCTTGGTTTCCCATCTTTGGTCTTTTTTCCAAACACAAACTTGACATTCTCAACTATCTTATACACTCTGTGCCCTTTACTATAACCTGATGGAGCAGTAGATTTTGATTCATCCATATTGTCAAAGTACTTATTCATCTTTTGTAAGCGGTACTTATGGCCTGCCGGTAGCCACCTCCTATGCCTCATGTACACTATCTTGTTAGATGGAGGAAGAGATACGTGCCATGTTCCATCTATGCACTCTACACAACCAACCTTTCCCTTGAACTTGCCTAATAATGAGAAGAGAGCAGGATAATCATTAATTGTGACAATAATAATTGCTCTCAGTGTGAATGTCTCTTTGCGGAACGCATCGATCATTTTCACACCCACTTCCCATAGTATTTGCATCTCTTGCATTAAGGGCTCTAGAAATACATCCATATCAACTCCAGGTTGTGTAGGTCCAGAAATAAGAATGGTTAGCAAAAGATATTTTCTTTTTTGACACAACCATGAAGGAAGGTTGTATATTGTCATGATCACTGGCCATGTGCTGTGCGTGCTGCTCCTCTCGGCAAATGGATTCATTCCATCAGTACTCAGAGCAAACCTTACATTTCGTGGATCCTCGGCAAAGTCTGGATATTTCTTATCGAATTCTTGCCATTGCTTTGCATCGGCTGGATGTCGTAACTTTCCATCATCTTTCCTTTCATCAGAAGCATGCCAGGTCATAAGTTCCGCATCATCAGGGTTTGCAAACAAACACCTCAAATGACCAACCACAGGGAGATACCATATCACCAATGTAGGAATTCTTCTCAATGCATAATAGTCCACTTTGATATTGCTAGTGGGCTTTGAACGTTTGTCTTGTTGAGTCTTTGTTTGCGTCTTCTTTCGCTTCCTCCCTGAAGAAACAGAGGCTGCGTTCTCTTCCTCTCGATAATCTTTATTCGTCTTGTACCTACTAGCACCACAGTTTGGACAACTGTCTAAGTCTTTATACTGATCACCCCGATATAGAATACAATGATTTCTACATGCGTGGATCTTCTCAACACCCATCGTAAGTGGACTGACTAGCTTCTTTGCATAGTACGTGTTAGCAGGCACTTTGTTCTCCTTAGGAAGAAGGTCTCCAAGTACACGCAATAAATCATTGAAACTAGCATCGGACCAACCATATCTAGCCTTAATCGTCAAAAACTGAAGAACAGCCCGTAGTGTCGACCACTCTTTGGTACAACCTTTCGACTCGTCGTACAAAGGCTCTTCTGCTGCCTTCTTCAAGGCTTCCATTCGCTTCATGAAGAATATTGATGGATCCGCACAACGGTTCATTATTGCCTCTAAGAAATCTACATCTTCAATGGCATCAGTGTTAACATGCTGAGTTTCATTAACATCGGACGTAGAATTATGAGTTTGATTGACATCTGGCATAGCATGATGGGTTTCATTGATATCTGGCATAGCATCACATTCATTGAGATATGGCATTGGACCCTCCACATTGATGTTACTTGCAGTGTTGTCAGTTGTCCGCATATAAGGTGTAGAACTACCCTCACCATGTTTTGTCCAAATCAAGTAGTCCTCCACAAATCCTCTGCAAACCAGATGAGAAGTGATTGCTTCCACATTGTCAAATACCACAATATTTTTACAGTCTGCGCATGGACAACATATGTGCTTCGCCTTTGTTCTCTGAGCATGTATCTTCACGGCATCAATAAATTTTTGGACCTCCACTACATAAGATGGGTCTAATCTTGATAAGTTGTACATCCATAATGACCTCTCCATATTTATCTGTAATTAGTTAGGAAAATATTGTATGTCACTCTAAAAACAAAACGAAAATAACCCCTCATAACTAAGATTCTATCCTCCATCAATTAAATAGATATGAAAACCTACCTCTTACAGAATTTACAAAATAAAAAATTTAAATAATTATTTAAACTCATTTTTATAATTATAAGAATTAATTAAACGGAGATGGCATCTTGATTAACAAACCCTAAGTATAAGCAAAAATAACAAACCCTAATTAACAAACCCTAAGTACATGAAATACTAACTAACCCTAATTAATAAACCATTAATTACTAACTAAATTAATTAACTAACCCTAAGTACATGAAATATCTAACCCTAAATAATAAACCATCAATTACTAACAAAAATTATTGAAAAACCTAAGGTACATGAAATAATAACTAACCCAATTTAACAAACCCTAAGTATAGACAATAATAACTAACCCTAATTAACAAAACATTAACTACTAAATTAATTCATAAACCCTAAGTACGTAGATTAAAAAACTAAATTAATTCACAGTTTATAATTACAGGAAATAAGTATAACAATTGACAAGACTTTATAAAGTGTTAATCATTATTCTATTACATAGATCTACTCACAAGAATTCTAAAAAGTATTTATTTTCTATAATCCGAGCAAGATACAATTTACTATGAATTTACAAAAAAAAATAGCTAAAACTCTCTCTCTTGCCCTAGCTATGAACCCTAACCCTAACCCTAGATTTAGAGCACCTCCAATAGAAGAATTGAACCAAAGAATCACTAAAAAAAATGGCGGCAACGACACTAACTAACCTTTTGGAAGTTTCTCACCAAAGAAATGAAGTTCAAAACCTCCCCCTTGGAATCGCCACTTCTCTGTCCGCCACTGTGCACACAGCACGCGAGTAACTGTTCTTGTCTGTAGGTGAACGAAGGGAATTTATAGCAGCATTAACACAGCATTAACACAGGCGGTTGGTAAGGAGGACCGCCTGTGTAAAACAATTTACACAGACGGCTCTCCTATCTCTACCGCCTGTGTAAATACCTGTATTTACACAGGCGGTTTATAATGTCAGCCGCCTGTGTAAATGGTATTTACACAGGCGGTAGAGATAGGAGAGCCGCCTGTGTAAATTGTTTTACACAGGCGGTTCTCTTGCTGGGCCCACCCTATTTTTTGTACTGGCGTCATGAAATTGTGAACCGCCTGTGAAAAAAAAACAACGTGCCAGCAAAAATGATTTCTGTAGTAGTGTTAGTATATAAAATTATCACAAATGGAGGTGACTACAGACTAACTTATTTTATAGCTAGCTACTGAATATGCTCTCCCTGTACATAGGGATATATATATATATATACACACACACACCCCGTTGTTGGTTAAGGCTACTAATTATGTTGGAAATGGTTCAGTGATATGTAAAGAACGAAGTGATATGATGCTAGAGTTGAGGTAAAACTGAAACGACTTCTCTAGGCCAAAAAAGAGTAAAAATCTAAGAGTCTGCATAGTACAATCTGGATTATATTGGGTGAGTTAAGGCCAAGTCATGATTTTCAAAAGAGCTCGCGATAGCTACTCCTTTGGTCCGAAACTAAATGCACATCTCGCTTGCCAACGAGTTAGATTGTTTAAAGTTTGACCAAACACTGGTAGAGAACCGAGCTTTACTCCCGGTGGAGAACCCCCTCTAGTCCCGGTTCCCCACCCGGGAGCAAGCATCCGGGACTAAAGGGGGGTCCTTTAGTCCCGGGTCAGGAACCGGGACTAAAGGAGGACCTTTAGTCCCGGTGGATAACACCAACCGGGACTAAAGGTGCCTCCTGACATGCCACGATGGCCGGCACCTTTAGTCCCGGTTGGTAATACGAACCGGGACTAAAGGTTTTTTTCTTTTTTCTTTTCTTTTCATTTTTTTGTTTTCGAAGTCGTATTGTACGCTGCTAATTATACATTTATACGCGCGTATAGTATGTTTCGGTTCAAGCACAATTAACGTATTAAATCACACAATTCAAGCATAGAATATATATATATATATATATATATATATATATATATATATATATATATATATATATATATATATATATATATATATATATATATATATATATATATATATATATATATATATATATATATATATATATATATATATATATATATATATATATATATATATATATATATATATATGCATGCATGCATCATATATATATTTACATGCATGCATACATATGTGTATTTTACATTATATTATTTCATGTGCATATATTACAAAAAGATTGCATTACAGTTGTTGTGATATAACAAGTTTTCTCTCATCCTCTAGCTTGGCTTGCATGGCAGTGTTGGGTCGAAGTAGAACTCGCCCTTGGAATCGATGACCTGCTCATTAAAAAATCCGGCTATAGACTCTTGAATTGCTTTGATTTGGTCTTGCCGTATGACCTTTTCCTCCAACCATCGAGTCTACAGGTTTGAATTAAAGAAAAATAAATTAATATATGTACATATATTTATATAAAGACATAGTAACACAATCAATAATAATAATTAAATGAATATATAGTGTATTTTTAACGTACTTTGAGTCTCTCTGTAGGAGTTCTTTGGGAGATCACCTTGATAAACTTGCAAACATAGTAACCACAGTAGTTGTTCCCTTGTTCCTGCCTCAGACACCACTTTACGAGAAAAAGATTTGTCATCCAATCTGGTGATCCGGTGAAAGCTATATGTTTAATTAATAAAGATGATGCGATTCAGGGGACTTACTTTCAAAGGGATTACATTCAGTGGCGCTTTGCATTTTTCCATGTGTTGCTTCTCAATAAAGGTTTTCCAAACACTGCCCAATAAAAAATTTATCACGTCATCAGATATAGTTAATCATCATGTTTGTGTGTATATATAGTTGCTAGAGATCCTGAAATTACCTCTGTATCTATCATATCTTGGTAGTCTTGTTGTGGTTTTCTCATCGAGTCATAGATTATTAAGTGACTTTTCACCAGATCGATGTCCATCAATATCCAGTGATTCCTGCATGTGTTTATAGGATATAACGCATAACACTCATTAATTAACTAGAATCAACATATGAGCCATTAAGGATGACCGATATTATTAACACTCACTTGAAGTTATAGGGAAAGAGTATATCCTTCTTGTGGCGTTGGTTCACTAAGAAGTTCATGAGGTTACTCTCTGACTCAGACTTCCAATTAGTCTTTGGAGTAATTGGGTCTTTAAATATTATATGGGGATCAACAAAACCAATTTCATTGCAGCCTTCCTTTCTGAGCTCTGTCAACAAAACCAATCTTTCTGCTGCTTCTTGCAGTCTTGTGCCATAAACGCACTTCCCTGTCTCCTGGTCCAGTGTTCCCCCATGAGCGAAAAACTAATTCTTTGCACGCTCTCCCCACTCGAGTGATTCGGGTGTGATACCCTTGGCAAGAAGGTCTGCTTCCATTTTGTTGCACTTCTTAATGGCAGTCGGGTAGCCACCTGATCCTAAGTTATGGTGGTATGTCTTCTGTTGGGTATTACGTTGGTTCTTTATCACCCGACTCGCACCCTCTTTCGATGTCTTGTACTGTACAAACTCATCCCAATAGGGCCTCTGCTTTGAGATCGGGCCTGGGACAGTAAAATCTGTTGCTATGTTCTTCTTGACATACGTCGTGTATAGGTGTTTCTTCCAAGTCTAAAACTGGGTGGCCATCTTCTTCATTGCCCAATCCCTAACTCGCTCCTTCAATTCATCACCATCTATAATATCATCATAACCATCTATTTGGAGCGTGAAATGTACCAAGACATCTTTCCAAATTAATGTCTTGTCACGATCGGAGACAAAACTGATATGAGGAGCATTGGTCTTCTTCTTCCATTCGCGGGTACTAGTCGGGAGCCGGTCTCGTACAAGGTAACCACAGTGGTGCACGAATTTCGTTTTATTTGGCCCCCCGGTTCGCCTGTATCCACATTGAACTCCGAGATGATGAAGCGGCCCTCCAATGGCTTTTTGGGACCTCGAACATTTTTACTCTTCGTTGTAGTTGTTGATGTCGATCCAGAGGGCTACAAAACATAAACATTATTTTTAATGTCATGAGCACACATAAGACATATGATAATTATATTGCTAATAATAAAAAATATATACTTGGCCAATATGTTGTTGCTCATTTTGTTCAAGAGCTAAGTACTGACTCCCGTCATCTGCATCCTCTTGCACGTTATTTTTAGCACCATCATCGCCGGCAACTTGAGTGCCAGTGTTGATCAAATTCATCATCAACTCCTCCTCATCCATGTTTCTCGGGTCGGCCATCTAGCTTCAAAAAACAAAACCAATATATAGTACGTCAAATCTTTGCTTACATGCGTAAAATCTACGAACAATATGCATTATTAAATCTTGCCCCTCGGTCACGGATGCAATTCGCCACACTAGGGCGAACTGCGTCGGTGACTAGGGCGAACCACGTCGGTGACATCAACAACGCGGCTCGCCCTAGTCACCGACGCAATTCACCCTGGTGTGATTGTTTAGCGTTAACGATAATGATAATACGAATGTTGATCGACTAGGCCGCGAGAGAGGGCGGTGTGACAAGAGTGGCGGTGCTCCACTCCGCCGTATATATGTTTGTACACATGGGTGAACAAGGGTGGCGGTGCTCCGCCGTATACATAGAAACGCATGGGCGAATGAGGGCGGCGGTGCTCCGCGACGTATATATACATGCATATGAATGCAAATGACGTATATAACCGTGTCGGCGTGGTGGCCGGTGTGCTGACGACGACGATGTGAGGCAGGCCGGGGCGGTGTCAGTGCATGATGTTGTTATATATCCTATGTACCATGTGAACCATGTAGTCATTCATCATATATCTTAAACTAAACATAGTCACTTTATTAACTACAATATATTTTATGCCGACACGTAATACGAATGTTGATCGACTAGGCTGCGAGAGAGGGCGGTGTGACGAGAGTGGCGGTGCTCAACTCCGCTGTATATATGTTTATACACATGGGTGAACGAGGGTGGCGGTGCTCCGCCGTATACATAGAAACACATAGGCGAACGAGGGCGGCGGTGCTCCGCGACATATATATACATGCATATGAATACAAATGACGTATATATACATGTCGGCGCGGTGGCCGGTGTGCTGACGACGACGACGTGAGGCGGGCCGGGGCGGTGTCGTCGGTGCGTGATGTCGTGATGTTGCAAGTTTCAGCTAGCTACGTCTACCACTGCTTCGAACAAGACCTCGGCATCCACCTCGGCAAGGCTGTTGACTTGCACGTGGCGTGCTTCAAGGAAATGATTCGCCGCAGCCATGGCATGACGTTGCACCCAATTAAGACACCATTGTTGAAACTGACAACCATGCATGGCATGCCCCCAAGACGAGCAGCTGATGGCTGCTCCGCTATGGACGACAAGCAGCAAAAGACCCCAACCATATGCATGGGCCCTCACTGACGCCGTTTCACCAGAGAACTCTCACCTCGGGCGGGCGCGGTGGAGGGCCATGGGCACGCGCGGTGGAGGCTGGGCCGCACGAGGTCGTCGGCGTGAGGTCGTCGGCGGTGGAGGGCCGCACGAGGCGAGGCGTGGGCTCCGGTGTCACGGGGCGGGCTGATGCGCAGGGGAAGACGAATCGGCGGCGGCACGAGGAAGAAGAGAAAGGGCGGCGGTGTTCGACGAGGAAGAAGAGGAGGGGATCGATCTGCGCCTGGCACTGGCGGTTATATACCTGGGAGATTTACTCCCGGTGCTAGCCACCAGCCGGGAGTAAAGGTCGTTTACTCCCGGTGCGTATTACCAACCGGGAGTAAAGGTCCCTTTACTCCCGGTGCGTATTACCAACCGGGAGTAAAAGTATACCTTTACTCCCGGTTGGTAACACGCACCGGGAGTAAAGGGTTTTTTTTGGCGGGCCACGAAACTGCAGCCCACCTTTACTCTCGGGTGGGCTTCCCACCCGGGAGTAAAGGTGGCCTACAGTTTCGTTTCCCGCCTGTTTTAAGCAATAGTCTTGTTAAATACAATAGAAATGCAATAGTTTTTGTTAAATACATAGTAAATTAAATAAAAGGCATAAAATTATTTTGTTAAAAATATAAATTTTCTTTTTCTTTATTGCACATAGGAAAAATCTATAACCTAACTTTTTTATTTTTTGTTACAATTATAAAAGATAATGTAACTAATATTTATTATTTCGTTAATGCAAAAATGTAGTGTTTAATTAAAATTATTAAAACTATTGGTTTTGGACAGGAAATTTGTTTTCACATCATTTTAACGTTAATATTTTAATTTTTCATCACTCAATATCCTAATTTACCTTTTTGAGAGAGAAATCCCATCAAATCAAACATTGATTTAATTTGAAACATTACATAATAAACATCTGAATTCACAATTATTACATAATATCTCAAACACACACTACATTAAATCACTATATCATCAAGTGGGCACAGCAGTGAATTTCTTCTTTACGTATGTCTCTTGGTTATGATCGCGTCTTAACCATGGAGTGTCCTCATCATTTACCAAGATGCTAGGGTCTTTGTTCACTTTGAATGGCGGAATTCGGTCATCCTTTTCATAATCTTCTGACATGTCCGACTTGTCCTCAATTCCCACGATGACTCTTTTCCCTGAAAGAACTATGTGGTGCTTTGTCTCTTTGGTTGAGTCATTATCGTTTTTTCCTCCTTTTGGTTTGGTAGACATATCATTGACATAGAACACCTGATTCACATCCTTGGCAAGGACGAATGGTTCGTCTTTGTACCCAATATTACTAAGGTCTACTGTTGTCATTCCATACTCATTGTCTACTGTTACCCCGCCTCCGGTCACCTTGACCCATTGGCACTTGAACAATGGGATCTTCAAAGTAGGTGCATATTCTAGTTCCCATATTTCATCTATGCGTCCATAATATGTCTGCTTATTCCCATTCGGGTCTGTGGCATCTATGCGGACACCACTGTTTTGGTTGGTACTCCTTTTATCTTGGGCTACTGTGTAGAATATGTTCCCATTTATCTCATACCCTTTGTATGTGACGATATGCCATGATGGTTGCATAGCCAATAAATACAGTTGCTCATGGATGCTCTCATCACCTTGACATTTTTTTCGCAACCAACCGCTGAAAGTTTCCATGTGCTTACGCGTAATCCAAGCTTCAGTCTTCCCTGGAAACTCGGATCGTAAGAGATCCTTGTGTGTCTCAATATACGGATCTACCAAAGAGAGTTCTGTAGAACTGTGTAGTGCGCTTTATTGAAATAATCATCATCCGTACCAATATATGTTTTCCTCCCTAGTGTCCCCTTTCCGCTTAGTCTCCCTTCATGTCTGGATTTAGGAACACCAATCGAGTCAAGGTCGGGAATAAAGTCAACACAGAACTCAATGACCTCTTCTGTTCCATAGCCCTTGGCGATGCTTCCTTCTGGGCGAGCACGATTGTGAACATATTTCTTTAGGACTCCCATGAATCTCTCTAAGGGGAACATGTTGTGTAGGAACATAGGACCGAGAGTGAAAATCTCCTTGACTAGGTGAACTAGGAGGTGTGTCATAATATCAAAGAAGGAAGGAGGGAACACCAACTCAAAGCTGACGAGACATTGAACCACATCATTCTGTAGTTTAGCTAAATCAGTTGGATCAATTGCCTTCTGAGAAATTGCATTGAGGAATGCACATAGCTTCACGGTGGCTAGACGTACATTTGGAGGTAGAATTCCTCTTAATGCAACTGGAAGTAATTGCGTCATGAGAACGTGACAGTCATGGGACTTTAAGTTACAGAATTTCTTCTCTGCAACATTTATAATACCCTTTATATTCGAGGAGAATCTAGATGGTACCTTGATGTTGTTTAAGCATTCAAACATGATTTCATTCTCCTCTATGCTTAGGGTGTAGCTAGCAGGACATAAGTAATGGCATCCATCATCTGTCTTCTCTAGATGCAGGTTGTCTCTTTCTCTCAAACAACGCAGGTCCTGTCGTGCTTCAAATGTATCCTTAGGCTTTCCATACACACCCATAAAGCCTAGCAGGTTCACACAAAGATTCTTCATCAGGTGCATCACGTCGATCGAGCTACGGACCTCTAGGACTTGCCAATAGAGTAGGTCCCAAAATATGGACTTCTTCTTCCACATGGGTGCGTGACCGTTAGCGTCGTTCGGAATAGGTTGGCTTCCATGTCCTTTTCCAAAGACGACTTTCACATCATTGACCATATCGAGTACATCCTCACCGGTTCGGTTGCGAGGCTTGGTCAGGTGGTCTGCCTTCCCTTTAAAATGCTTGCCTTTCTTTCTTACGGGGTGATTTGCAGGAAGAAATCGACGATGGCCAAGGTACACGACCTTTCGACATTTTTTCAAGAATACGCCTCTAATATCACCGAAGCAGTGTGTGCATGCATTATATCCCTTATTTGACTGTCCTGAAAGATTACTGTCACACCCAATTTTAAGGATAAAATTGAATGCACTAAACTCATGTGTGCCCAGGGATCAGTCACACACATAAGTTGACAAATTATAAAAAGCATCATCACGGTGTATCTTACATAACGAATAATAGCATCACATTGTCTTACATAACACAGCGGAAGATAAAAAGATAACTCTCTCGTGGAACTCCATCACAGGGACGGTCGACTGGTTGACCACAAGCCTAATAATCCTCAGGAAACTCCTTATATCCGTTGTCATCTGTTACCCATCTGGGATTTTTATCCAAGTAAAGAAAGTAAACAAGCGTAAGTATGTCCCGTACTCAACAAGATAACATGGGGTTATGAAGCTCAAAAAGGTTGACACTGGTTTACTGCAGTTAGCACTTTTAGTAAGTCAAGATTTTATCCTCAACTATCATCAAGTTATGCTTAAGCTCCCATTTAAACCCACGTGATCATATATCTGATCCAGTTGAGTCATGTGACATCATCATAATCATCTCGTATAAACAACATTATAAGTAGCCATCTATTCTGTGAGTTTTCCAGGCCGCTCGTGACCATGAGCATGGCTGTTATAACAGTTTGTTACCCTCTGCAGAGGTGGTGCACATTCACCGCGAGTCGTGATTCCCATATGCCCGGGTTAATTACTCCCATATCACTGCCAAGGTGAGCGGGCAGGGTACACTATGAAGCCATTTCATAGGTTTCTCTAACAAGTTAGGGCCGCTAGGTTTCCTTGGCAGGCAGATGTAGGAACCCCCCTTTCCTATGGCACATATCCATCGCGGCTATACACATAGGAACAGAGGCAGTCCTATATCCAACGTGGCAAGCCCCTTTTGTGCCATAAAGGTAACCTCTAACAAGCTAGAAAAGGTCCTATTACTGAGCTAAAGTCAGAGCCATATGACCCTCACGGTTGCACTGTCAGTCCCAGCTTTTGCCGACAGATAAGTCCTTATGGAGGGCCGAGAGCAATATGATCAAAAGTCATTTGCACCATCGCCCTATGGATCAGTTGTTATAAAGCATGTTTTACCTTTAGTTCCATAGAACCATTCACCATCAAATAGATCATGTTCAGTTAGAGCACTAGCAATCTACCCATATGCAATTAACCCATAGGAGACAAGGAACAGGATAATCAATCACTAGGATGTCCTTACGGGTATCAAAATTAGACACATGCAAATGAATAATTAATAAATGGTGAATAGGCATCAAGGTAGGTCCCATGCTATACTTGCCTTGGTTCACAAACTCGTGCTGGTCCTACTGGTCGTCGAAGAGTTCTTGGTCTCCCACGTTTTCCTCACCGTCTGAACGCGATCAACACAGCAACATACAACATTCCAAAAGCATTCATGCAAAGCAAACATTCCTATCATTAGAACAGTACACCAACAGTATTGAAATCAAGATAAAATGTTTGTAAAACTAATCTACGTCTCGCTACGATCACGTCAACGCGAAGTTCACGAAAAACGGAGCTAAAATGCGAAAGTTATAATTTAAACAGGTTTTCCTATAGCCATATATTTAATTAAATCTAATCATGAAATTAAAAAGTTCCAAACTTGACTAACAGTAGCTCCAACATGTAGCTTATGAAATTACGAAGCTAACGCGATTTGAATGGATCAATTCGGAGCTAAAACGACAATTTTATAATCGAAACAGTTAAAATGGCATTTCTGTAAATACTGAAAACGTATTTTTGACTTAAGCCGTGGAGTTTACGTTTTCCAAACGAGATTGCGCATTCGGGAAACTACGCCTTGGACTGCGGGTTAGGACTTAGAAAAGTCCAGGGTCTCTTTTACAAAATAGCCACGCGAAGGGGTATCGGCTGATCACGGCCGTTGGATCAAGATCGGATGGCCCGGAACAGATGGGAGGGAGAGAGAAAGGGGCGCCAGCGGCCGGCACAGTGACAGCCATGGCGGCGCAGCCATGGCCGGCGGCAAGGTCTCGCCGGAGCGTGCGGTTTAGGGGCTAGGGGCCACGGTTCGGAGAACTGAAGGCACCGGGGAGTTGCGGAGGATTAGGGGATCTCGGCTAGGCCTATATTGCGGTCGGAGAAGAGGGCCGACGCGGCGGTCGCCATGGCCGGTGAGCAAGAGCTCACGGGTGCACTCGTCTAAGGCGCAAACGACCACGAAATAAGAAAGTAACGGCACTGGAGGATGGAGGGGAGCACAGGGATTCTCACCGCGGTGCAAAACGGGGACGAAGGCGGCTCGAGGACGACGGACGATGCGGATGGCGGATGGCAGACCTCGGCGTCGCAGCGGTTGCGTCTTCCGTGCACAGCGAGCGCGAAGGAGGGAGCGGGGGCAGCAGGGGGGCGCGCGGGGGGGGGGGGGTGTCTCGGCTTCGTTTTAAAGAGGCCGGGGAGCGGGCAACGCGCCCACGATGCGCGAGGAGCGGGCGCAGTTCGGCGGCGGTTGCGGCTGACCGAGTGTGGACGCGGGAGGAAGGGGGCAGCTCTGACAGCGGGGCCAGGCGGTCAGCGGCTGGGCGCGGAAAGGAGGCGTGGCGGTTGCCTGGCGCGATGCTGGGCTGGCGCGGATGCTAGGCTGGCGCGGCTGGCGCGCGCGGCTGGGCTGGCCCAGGAAGGAGAGAGGGGGAAGAGCGAGCGGGCCGCGGGAAAGAAAGGCCATAAGGGCCAAAAGTGAGGGCGAGGAAAAATGATTCTTTTTTTTTCTTTTTCTACAATTTTCCAAATCCATTTTTAAATTCAAATTTCCATTCTTTTTGAAATCTTTAAGAAATTCCAAACATTCACAAAATGTTATGCAGCAGCATGTATGCATCAAAAAGTTTCTAACCTTATTTTTAAATTTTAATTCCACAAAATTTATTATTTCCCTATCTTTAATGCACACACCTTTGCTTAAATAGATCGTATTTACTAATTTTAAAGAATGCAAATTTTAGGATGTTACAATTACTTAGAGCAGGCCAATCATTGATTGTTATGAACAACAATGCTCGCATATCAAAGTGTTCCTGTTTGTACTCATCCCACACACATACACCTTCTTTATTCCACAAAATGAGAAGTTCGTCAATAAGTGGTCTCAGGTACACATCGATGTCATTGCCAGGTTGCTTCGGGCCTTGGATGAGCACAGGCATCATAATGAACTTCCGCTTCATGCATAACCAAGGAGGAATGTTGTAGATACTTAGAGTAATAGGCCAAGTGCTATGACTACTGTTCTGCTCTCCAAAAGGATTGATACCATCTGTACTTAAAGCAAACCTTAAGTTTCTTGCGTCATTTGCAAACTCCGAGAATTCTTTGTCGATTGCTCTCCACTGGGACCCATCAGCTGGGTGTCTCAACATATTGTCTACCTTACGGTCTTCTTTGTGCCATCGCAACATTTTTGCATGTTCTTTGTTTCTGAACAGACGTTTCAAGCGTGGTATTATAGGAGCATACCACATAACCTTGGCATGGATTTTCTTCCGCGGACGTTCGCCCTCAACATCACCAGGGTCATCTCGCCTGATCTTATACCGTGACGCATGGCATATCGAGCATGCATCCAATTTCTCATACTCTTTGCCACGGTACAGGATGCAGTCATTAGGACATGCATGTATCTTCTCTATTTCTAGCCCCATAGGACAGACAACTTGTTTTGCTTCGTAGGTACTGGCGGGCAATTCATTGTCCTTCGGAAGCATCTTCTTTTGAATTTTTAGTAACTCTCCAAATCCCTTGTCAGATACACCATTCTTTGCCTTCCATTGCAGCAATTCTAGTGTGGTTCCCAACTTTTTCTGCCCTGCATCACAAGTTGGGTACAACAATTTCTTGTGATCTTCTAGCATCCGCTCGAACTTGATCTTCTCCTTTTCACTTTCACATTCTCTTTGTGCATCACGAATGACCTGAGAAAGATCATCAGCCGGCTCATCTTCTGCGGCTACCTCTTCTTCAGCTTCTCCCATTGCAGTATCATTGAAGCACGCACCATCGGGAATAATATCATTGTCGTCCCATTGTTCTTCTTCACCTTCTTCCATTACAACACCGGTTTCTCCGTGCTTTGTCCAACAAATATAGTTTGGCATGAAACCCGACTTGAACAAGTGTGAATGAAGAGTCCTTGAGCAAGGATATTCCACCGTATTCTTACATATGGCACATGGGCAGCACATGAAATCGTCGCGTTTGTTTGCCTCGGCCGCACTTACCAAAGAATGCACGCCGTCAATGAACTCTTGGGAGTGGCGATCAGCATTATACATCCAATGACGGCTCATCTGCATTACATGACATAAATACCATATTAAAACCTAGATCATAATTAATTATTTATACAACATGCGTGCCACCACAAAAGATACAAATTTATGAAAGCATCGCTACAATGTAGACAATCCCAACTACCACTAAAAGAACTAAAGCTAAAATACATTTCAATAGCACTAGGATTTCACGACCAATCTCAACTAAAACAGACAGATCCCTCGATTGTGCAACATCTTTGGGCTTCTTCGGCTGGATCACTGCCTCATTAGCCGCCGTATCTGCCTATTGTGCAAGATATTTTTGCACGAGTTCAACATACTCTTCCTCCCAGTAGAAGTCTGAACATCGTCCACTGCCATCCCACTCAAATTAAAACAAAAAATTAGAACTTTAATCACAACCATCATGAAAATAGGTATAAACTAACCATAATCATTAAATACGATAAAATAACTCACATTGCAATCCGGACACTTGTAGAAGATACGATCCTTGTTAGGACCCTCCTTCTTCACTCGGTACTCCATCACAATCTTCGTCTCATCACGACACTTGCCGCATGGAATGAGAGGGAGGCCCGGCCTAAGTCGCTTTGGAAACCCATGAGAGGCCGAGGACCCGGAAGCAGTTGCCATCTACTCTCTATACTCATTTTTTAATACACTATAAATTTCTCCTTTTATAAACAAATAAAATTAAGAAACTATAAAATTATCTAGATCTCTAAAGAATGATATTTTTAATGGTCATTGTGTTCTCGTCTTTTACTGCGGCAGGTAAGTAATTCACATGATATTTCCGCAAATTAACAGAAGAATGGGAGTGTACACACATAACAGACTACTGCGACGATATCGGGACGTGTGAATAAATAACCATCCGTACTAGTTGACCTTGCTTACGTGATCATCTCGGCGAGCATTTCTCCACCGGACGGCACCGTACTTGGCCACGGAAGAGCTCCAATTCTACGAGGAAGGGAACACGGTCTTCCACGACCGTTGCCGCTCTCCCTCGTAGAATCAAAGCTCCTCGTTGACGTCCGTTACCGCTCGGCAGAGAACGTGCTCGCCGAGATGAACACGGTCCGCAAGTTCAACTAGTATGGATTTTCTATAATTTTCTAACTATTTTCTAAGTTTATATTTATATATATACTACATTTTGGTACGGTGATTGACAGACTACTGCGACGATATCAGGACATGTGAATAAATAACCATCAGTACTAGTTGACCTTGCTTACGTGATCATCTCGGTGAGCATTTCTCCACCGGACGGCACCGTACTTGGCCACGGAAGAGCTCCAATTCTACGAGGAAGGGAACACGGTCTTCCACGACCGTTGCCGCTCTCCCTCGTAGAATCAAAGCTCCTCCTTGACGTCCGTTACCGCTCGGCAGAGAACGTGCTCGCCGAGATGAACACGGTCCGCAAGTTCAACTAGTATGGATTTTCTATAATTTTCTAACTATTTTCTAAGTTTATATTTATATATATACTAAGTTTGGGTACGGTGATTGACAGACTACTGCGACGATATCAGGATATGTGAATAAACAACCATCCGTACTAGTTGAGCTTGCTTACGTGATCATCTCGGCGAGCATTTCTCCACCGGACGGCACCGTACTTGGCCACGGAAGAGCTCCAATTCTACGAGGAAGGGAACACGGTCTTCCACGACCGTTGCCGCTCTCCCTCGTAGAATCAAAGCTCCTCCTTGATGTCCGTTACCGCTCGGCAGAGAACGTGCTCGCCGAGATGAACACGGTCCGCAAGTTCAACTAGCTACTTTAACCTTATTTCATGTAAATATGCAAGCTTGAAGTGATTTTGAGCTCAAATTGCTTACAAATGAAAAAAACCAAAATAAAGAACCATATATATATATATATATATATATAGTGAACAAAATGTGATAAGACAATGGTGAAAAATGAGAGTATGAGATTGGTAACCTTTACAACTGAAGAATCGACGGAGGAATCGAAGAAATCGACGGAGGAATCGAATAATGGATGGAGGAACAATGGAGGGAGGGAGGAAGCAAGAACACTAGTGCAGTGAGCTTCAAAATATGCTGAGCTCGGGCTCGGGGAGGAAGGAGACGGCCGGGATATAAAGGGGGACCTTTAGTCCCGGTTGGTGGCTCCAACCGGGACTAAAAGTAACTTTCCAACCCCGGGCGCAGCCACGGCCCGGGAGTAGACCTTTACTCCCGGTTGGAGCCACCAACCGGGAGTAAAAGTATACCTTTAGTCCCGGTTGGAGACACCAACCGGGACTAAAGGTATTTCTAGTCCCGGGCGCAAAAAATTCCGGGACTAGAGCCCATTTTGACCGAGCATCAAAGGTCTGTTCTCTACTAGTGAAATATATATAAAAATATACTAATATTTATGATTTATAATAATAACTATCATTAGATTGAGCATGGAATATACTTTCATACCCAACTTATTTGAAGATATAAATGTTGATATTAGTTTCTATATTTCTGCTCAAACTTTAAAAAATTTGACTCCTCAACAAATGAAATGTACATTTATTTTGGGACATGATCTCTGTCTCTTTCAGACTGAAACTCTTTTTGCAGTGAGCAGCATCAGTCGCGATTATTCAACTAAGGGTGGTACGTACAATAGTGACGTACGGACTGATGGGTCCAAATTTTCAGGTTGTTTGTTGGGCACTCCGCTTTTGCTCCGAAAAGCAGAATAACATCTTGAAAATGATCTACAGTTGCGAACGCGCGTGTAGCGCGGTGGGTAGAGCGCCTGCCACCTGAGTTTGAGTCGCACTCGACACAGGTTCGCACCGGGGGTTTTCTTAGGTTTTCTTTGCGGCCTCAAGCATGGATACTCCACAGTGGTTAAGGTGTCGGAGTCTGATGATCTTCAAGTACCTCTCAGCCACGTGTGTGTCTTTAGGTGTTAGATCTAACTTACGTACAGTGTGTGTGCGTTTGTGTGTGTTGTGTGTGTGGTGTGAGTTTGTGTTCAAATTCACATACTACAATTTGTATTTGAAGTAGTGAGGCATTCAAAGAAAAACGATCTACAGTTAGCTCAGTGGCGAACCCAGGCCTGGGCTTCGGCGCTGGAGCGCACTTAGGGTATGTACAACCCACAGACGGGGGTCGTCTGTAAGCACCTCGAATTTATCACACAGACAAATAAAATGACATGACATACGTCCCATGGTATATTTCATTGTCTATAAGCTGTTTAATGTTTTGTATGTAGCTAAGATCAATGACAAATAAATTTTTGTATCCTATTGTGTTGCTATTAGATAGAAAATATATCAAGCATATATAAATACGAGCAAAGTGATTACAATATTTTTTTGGAAACCATCAATATAATAATTTGGCGTAGAAACCTGGATGCATAGTGAACGAGGGAGTTCACACTGTCAATCAAAAAACAGCATTCAGTTTTGTTGACACTATCACCAGGATACAACATTATGCAAAAATGAGGGAGTTCAAACATTCCCTGAGAAAGAATAGCACTGGGAATTTAACACTACCCAAAATCTAAGCCTTTATCATATTTTGAAAGCACTGGGAATTTGACAGAATATTCAGAGAAGCATGCCACCTCAAAAACCATTTACAGAGTCCGGAAGATGTTTAAACTAAAATTTAACAGACCACCTCTGAATGAAGCCTTGAACGAATACTGTCCAGTTTATTTTGAAGCCACTTTGTATCATTGCCCATAATCATCCTAAATTACAAATACATGTCATTCCTTTAGATTCCGAACATGTATGTCTACTGCTTGGTTAAACCAATAGTGCCATGTTATTTTCAGAACTGCTGACAAATAATAGCAGACATACATGTTGTATGACCAAGTGGACGGGGCGGAGGGAGCCGCGAATGAGGCGGAAGGAGGCCCGGCTACCGGCTAGGATGACACAGCTGCTGCTTTGACCTTACCCTTCCGCCCCGCTGCCGTCGCTGTGCCCGTACTCACCAGTGCAGAACTGGGTTTCAGTCCCAGTTAGGAAACCATTCTTGTCTTGGTTTTCCAACAGGGATTGCGAACCCAGGACTAAAGGCCCGCCCTTTAGTCCCGGGCCGCCTAACCAGGAGTAAACGGGGACATTTAATCCCGGTTAATAATACCAACGGAGACTAAAGGGGTATCCAGCCCAGGCCCGAGGACGCCCACCTCCAGTCCCAGTTGGTATAACCAACCGGGACTAAATGTCTCTTTTTCTTTTTCTTTTTCTTTTCTTTTCTTTTGACATTTCTTTTTTATTCAATTTGTTTTCATTTCAAATAGTATTCGTATATGTATTATATGCTACTATTGTACATCAAAAAGTAAGAGTGAAACTAATTAATAGGAGCTTGTATATTACAATGAGGTCATTCACATTCATCAAGTTCATACAAACCATAATATAATTTAAATCAAAGTCATTACAAACTAGATGTTCATGTACACACCAAAGTTCATGCAAGCACAAGTAGATCACCAAGTTTGACTACGTCGTATTATGAAATCAGTGAAGTGTAGGTCATCGATGAGGTACCCACAAATATCATTGATGTAGAGCAACACATTAAGTAGTGCACTCTCCCTTGCTTCACAAGTATGAGCACAGAGTCTACTAACGATGATTAGCGGTGGTTGAGAAGTTGGTGGGTCAGATCCCCTCTTAATCACATGCAGCTTTGCTTGAAATCCTTCCGTAGTGAGTATTGGCCATTCATCGGTATATTTCCAATCATAACCCAATCGATGCATTGTCTGGTTTAGAATGGCTTCAAATCTGCAGCCTGCGTATGATAAGTCATAGTCCTCAATTGACAGAGAAAATGGATATGAGAACCAAGCATATCAACATAACAACAAATGTAGATAAAAACTATGAGATCCTGTTTACACCAAAATTTGGGAGAAGAGCGCGGGAACTCGCAGGCTTCCAGAATTATGCCAATCAAGGAGTCGATGGAGTAAAGGTTGAGATCTGCTGGATCGAATGTAACACTGGGTCGATTCTTTCCGAATGACGTCAGCAGATGACGATGATGGGATATGATTGGCGTCAAAAAAGATACATATCAGACTCTACAAAAGGGGAAAGATTAGAGTCCAAGTTATCTTAAGATAGGAATATTTCTTCCATACCAAAGATTGTAACAAATCGTGCTCGAGTAGGATTCATGTCTAGACTCCGGGTATAAATATCAAACCCCGGCTATTGTAAGAAACACACAATCAATCAAATACAAGTCAATTACTTTTTTCGGCTCTGGCCACCCCTTAGGAGTAGTAGTAGAGTAGATCTCGGCGAGTTCTTCAGCAGTACGGCTGCATCGATCCGGTCGACCTCCACTACTTGTTGTAAGTACCGTCATGGTTTATACCTCTGTTCGTATGGCTGCATCGATCCGGTAGACCCCCACTACGGCTCTAGTATAAGCTAGTTATCGACTCTTGCCTAATTCAAGTATGGCTTATGTGATTCTGCCTCACACCCCACTGCTTGAATTAGATCAAGGTCAAGTTATCGGCTCTACCTTAGTATGGCAGTCTTTGGCAGATTCATTAAGTTACCGATATTGCTTATTGCTTTCATTGTTTATCTAATTACAGCAATATCACTCTGCCCGATTGAGATTGATCTGGATCAGCCTTACATCTTGTTTAACTCATCGTTTGCTAATCTAAAACTGATCTAATCTACGTTTTAAGCGATGAGTTATGTTTTTATCGGCTGTTTTGCATCAATAATAATTGTGCATAGCGTGCGGTTAAGGCATGTTCGATCTTCAGTAGATCTATCGATTAGCGAGAACCGTTTCATGGCCCGTTATCACGGCCTATGGGATTCTGCCTCTCACCCCACTGTTAGCACCGTGGAGCGGGGATCGTTAGTTGGTAGATCTGTTCTGGAGAAGGTATGACCTTAACTGTGCGCTATGCCTGAATCAGCTGTTTAGCCGATATTAAGTGCTTTCACGAGCAATTCACATCACGAGACCATTGAAGTGGAGATAAGTTGAAAGATATGTTAGCCCCATGATCTTGTTATTGTCTTACGGCCTGCATGATTCTACCTCATGCCCCACTGATATTAGTAATGAGTTAGGGTCGTCGAGTCTATTGTTGTTTCTACGGCCTGCATGGTTCTACCTCATGCCCCACTAGTCATGGCGATAGATGAGATCTAACATGTTCATTAGATTTATCTTTATTAGATGGTTAAGTGGTGTTGAATTGTTTCTTTATATAAACAGGAGTTTGGTTACTTGTAATCATTGGCTCAGCATAAACCGACCATCATCGATATCTTATTGCCATTGATTAATGTTTGCTTAAATGATATTTATTCTGAATGATAACCGATTCTTCTTACACAACCCCATAAGCTTTAACCGATTTATTCTTTTGAATATGCGGGAATCGACTATTTAGTCGATCTCCTCTCATATCGGCTCTTAGAGCCACACATTTGGGACTGCCTGGCAACACCGACATGTTCCGCCCTTAATTACTGATAAACTTTCTCTCCTTGTCAAATGCAGGGTCAAATTGACTGACATGTCTCAGGAGGATTGCATAGGATCGATCACCCTTGCGCTGAAGCTAGGCGGATCTGCTCCATCGAGCGGACCCTTCCGGCTTGCTGCGTGTGTCCTCGGCACGGAGACGAAAATTCTGTGTCGACACAAGTTTCTGGCACGCCCGGTGGGACCCCACAACCGTCATGGCGGTTCACAACAACGACAACATTCTTATGCTACATTATGAAGACCTACCTGATGAAGATAAGGGTACCATCAACAAAGCTACGGAAGAATTTTAGAAGAAGTGTTTGTTGTCCTACACCAAAACACATGACAGCACCATTATTCAGAAATTTCCACTACCAAGAGTTCTACTACACGGGCAGACAGATACAGTCGAAGCTGAAGAAAGGCGTTTCTTTACGGAAACCATAGACAAATCTGTTCGGTTTGCTCTATCAAGCCGCAATGAAGCTTTCATTGACGCGTTTCACAATGCCATGAAAGAAGCGATTCATGGGATTCCAGTTAGTCAGGTTGGATCGACTTGTTATAACATTTCAGATCCGTTGACCCAAGGGACTAATCAAGTCGGTACCAGCCATTAAGAAGCAGCACCAGCTGGTAGTGGTGATGTCCAGATAGTTCAGGGATCATCTGAACAAACTCAAGGAACTGCTGCGAATCAAACACAATACAATTCTAGGCCACCAGTACAACAAGTGCAAAAGCCGACGGGGCAAAGTCAGAACTAGGTGATCAATTTTGGCACATCAGGCCACATACCATCGTCGGCTCAAAAAATAGCACCATCAGTTCAAAGGATCCATAGAGATATAGATCCTTATGTCTACAATCAGAGACTTCGAGCAGCAGGCCAACAGAGGACCCAACAGATTGAGATTCCACAAGGGTATCACTATGGCACAGATTATAACACTCTCCACATGATACCGAATCCAGGGTATCAAGGCACATGGGATTTCAATCCACAGATGGGTCAGCAAATACCGAGGAATCCAAATCCGCAAGCTAACGAGTTATTGCTGAAGGTGACAGAGATGATGAAGAATTAGTTCGGCTTGAAGCCAAAAGGGCTGACCTTTTCGTACAAACGCCCATATCCAGAGTGGTATGATTTGGTTGCTCTTCCTACAAACTACAGGCTCCCAGAGTTCGCCAAGTTCACTGGTCAAGACAGTACAAGCACAATAGAACATGTCAGTTAGTATCTTACACAATTGGGCGAAGCATCAGTTGAGGATGCCCATCGAGTTTGTTTCTTCTCCTTATCCCTATCAGGGCCAGCCTTCACTTGGTTCTCGTCACTACCAGTCAATTCCATTGCCAATTGGGCTGACCTGGAGAAGAAGTTTCACACATATTTTTACACTGGGACTAGAGAAAAGAAGATAACCAATTTAACAATCATGAGACAGAGGACTAACGAATCGGGCACTGAGTTTCTTTAGAGATTCCGAGAGACTAGGATCTTGTGCTTCTCATTGGGCTTGGCAGATGATCAGTTAACTGCTTTAGCCGTCCAGGGAATGCTGCCAATGTGGAAAGAAAAGCTGCTAGGACAATAATTTGACAACTTGGGTCAATTGGCTCAATGAGTAACAGCGCTCAATAGCCAATTCTAGAGTATACGTAGAGATACCCGATTCCAGAAGAGTACCACAATAGCCGAAGCTTATAATCCATATTCGATTGACGACGGCTACGAAGATGAAGAGGAAGAGGTTGCTATAGCTGAATGGAATTGGGGCAAAAAGACAGTGATGGTGCCAAATCCTTGGGGAAGAGGAGTCGAGGAGAGCTATGACTTTGATGTCACAAAATCGGACAAGCTCTTTGACTTCTTACTTGAGAAGGGCCAGATCAAATTGCTAGACAATCATGTTATGTTGCCCCCTAAACAATTAAAGAATAAGAAGTTCTGTAAGTTTCATAATGCTACTTCTCATTCCACCAATGAATGCAGAATTTTCCGGCAGCACACACAGAGAGCTATTCAACAAGGGAGGCTCAAATTTGATATGCCTCGGAAGATGAAGGTTGATGATAATCCTTTCCTAGGAGATCAAAATATGGTTGATGTCGGGCTATTCAAAGGAAAAACTCAGGTTCTGACATCGGCCAAATCAAGAGAAGCTGGAACAGTTGATCCCAGGATGCAAATATCAGCCGATGAATATAGAGAGATTAGAAAACGTCGTGATCAGCAAAAGAGCCGATATGAACAGGCATAAACGTCAAAGGATGGAGCGATAAAGCCGAGAGTTACATCTCGAATCTTGTTGAATAAGTGGCAGCGGTAGAAGGAAAAGAATTATCAGCAATGGTTAGAGGATCAAGAATACCAGCGTCAACTAGAAGAAGAAAGGTATGAAAAGAAACAAGCCAAATCGCATTGGAATTGCCCTTTCGTCAGATACTGCTGGAACGAAGGTTTGAAATTGCCTACTAGACACTATTATCCAGAATGCAGCAATCAATATTGGGAGTTTAGGCAATCTCAAATCAACCGCCGATCTATCCATGCCCAGGATGCATATCATCATAATAACATAGATCGGTGCTTAAAAAATAAAAGTATTCATGATCGGCTAGGAAAAAGAGTTGTTGACCAAGACTGGGCTGATCATGAAGAAGGAAGCAACCAAAGGGAGCATGTCTGGCAGGAAGGCCAATGGTGCCCTGGAGGATTGACAAGAAGCCAGAAGAGAAGGGTGCAGCGCCTAAGGAATAGAGAGTTGGAACAGGCTCAAGTATCCGGTAAACCTCAAGTGTGGCGTGCCAAGCAAATAGCCGATAGAAAGCAACCATCGGCTAATATCCAAATGGCTTTTCTGTTGCCATTAGAGTTTAGAGCTCCGGCAAATCAAGAAGTTTATTCGGATTTCGATGAATCGGAGTATGAAGAGATGGTTGCCAAGTTGACAGTCGTGCAACAAGCGATATTTGATAGACCAGTCAAACATCGGCACTTAAAGGCATTGTATATGAATGGCCTTGTTGATGGAAAGCCGATGAGCAAGATGTTGATGGACGGAGGTGCATCTATCAATCTTATGCCTTATACAACTTTTTGTAAGCTTGGCAAAGGACCAGGAGATCTATTGGAAACCGACATGATGCTCAGAGACTTCGGAGGTAGCACTTCTAAGACCCGGGGGGCAATAAACGTCGAACTAACAATTGGAAGCAAGACTCTGCCCACTACATTTTTCGTCATTGATGGAAAGGGGTCGTATAGTTTGCTGCTCGGTCGTGACTGGATCCACGCAAATTGCTACATACCATCGACCATGCATCAGTGTTTGATTCAATGGCATGGAGATAATGTCGAATTGGCTTGCGCTGATGAATCTGTGAGCTTTGCAACAGCCGATCTAGTCTTTTGGGAACTGGGAGATTTTGAATGTTTCTCTGGCAAGACATGGGAAGGAGGCTTCATTAAAATCAGCAATGAAAGCAAACAGCCGATGCAAGCAATCGGCTCTGAGAGTTTGTTTTAGTAAAAAGGTTATGGCTTCACATTGGCCATTGGAATAAAGGAAAACAAACATTAGGTATGAGGTTTAGGCCGATGTATGAATGCTAGATAAGGCGGTGAAATTCGGAGTTAATGGATTTGAAGAAGTTATGTTTCACTTAACAGGATGTTCGACCTGGGTTGATTGCTCGTTCGACTTTTGATGTGAAAGTTTCTATGGTACATTATCCTAACACCTGGGCAACATTCTATAGCCAATTCATTCTCGGCTCTAATAGCCAGTATCGTAAGGGTATCGCCTCTAGTTCAAAAAAAAATGAAATAAAAATCTTCAAAGACAATAAAAGCCGATACGATATATATCGCCTATAGAGCAAAAACAAAAGAAAAGCAGTCATACACAAAGGCACCGAGCATATGAAGGAGGGAAATCAACGAATTCTCTTAATAAAAGCCGTGTTTTCAGACTTAACTAGATTGAGATTAGAAGTCTGGAATCGGTGGTTGTAAATCGACTCCTTGGCCAAAACAAAAGATACAATGAGACAGCAGGAAAGTATGGTCATACATGTATTAACCTATGAATTACAAATTCAAGACATCCTGGATGATTTTCAATAGCTCTAGTCGGATGATGTTGACTTCCGCAATCTTTTGCTCGTACTCTTCAGCTATTCCAGGAGTATTCTCAAGACTGCTACGAATGGCTCTGCTTCTTTTCACTTTGGCCAGCAGTTCCTGTTTCTTTTGTTTGACGGCATCGGGGATTTGGGCCAGAGTAAACTTGCGACGGTCAATAGCAGCTTTCACGTTTTCCAGTTCCTTCTCAAGTTTAGTGCGTTTGATTTCCAGCTGAGAAAGCTCTGGATCGGTCCTAGAGGAGGAATTTTTTAGATCATCAATTAGCCGCATCAACTCTTTAGCCTCTTGCTTGTTGGAGCTATCCTGGGCCATCAAAGCTTCATGGTTGGACAGGCTTCTCTGAATCTTTTTCGCCTTCAGAGCTTGATCTTCAAAAGTAGACAAATATAACAAGACTCTAGAGAGAGTTGGAGATGGATCACCCTTTATAGCCAAAAAGACTCTCTACATCGAGTCGGTGTCTTGGATCAGATTGGCTACGTCCTTCTCGAGCATTGGCAATATGTGTCTTAGCTGCTTTCTGGTCTCTTCCAACAGGGCTTCACTAGAAGAAGTGGCCGACGATCTGATTTCATCCT
Source organism: Miscanthus floridulus (assembly GCF_019320115.1). NCBI lineage: Eukaryota > Viridiplantae > Streptophyta > Magnoliopsida > Poales > Poaceae > Miscanthus > Miscanthus floridulus. Next base: position 140,755,616 of record NC_089588.1, read on the forward strand.
CATCAAAATATTCCTCAAAATTGAGAGAATGGCTCTGGGCTGGAAGATTGGATGCCTGTGTACAAGGGAAAAACTTGATTAAAAGGTTTGACTCAGTTTATCACGAAGTGAACGACAAAGAAGATATGTCACCTTCTCCATAGCGGCCTCTATCGGAGGGGAAGGGACAGCTGATAACACTCCAATAACATCCGGTTGAGTTGGCTCTAAACTTCCAGCGATAGCATCTGCAATGACAAGGTAAAATTTTCAGTTCGTGATCGTCGCGATGGAAAAGACGTATAACTTCCTTACCATCAGGAGTGTGCCGGATTGGGAAATTGGCAGTCTGAACACCGACCACAGGATTATTCCCAACGTCAATTGGATCATTGCCAATAAGTGAACTACCAGAGTCCTGTTCTTGCACGAATATTTCATCAAAGGATGTCTGGAATAATGAATAGCCAAATAAGGGGTGGGAATAACAATGAATCAAGAAGTCAAGAAGGATGCTCTAGTAGATTTCAATGATGGAACTTACATTTTCTATCGTTATGGAAGTATCGGTTACTTCAGCCAAGATCGGCTCTATTCGTGGATCAGCCGATGGAGGTTCAGTTGGGGCTGAATCGAATGCCTAGGATAGCAGTCCGGTGCCAAAAGTAGACTGTGACACAATGCTCGATAACTATGGAGGAACAAGATCAGAAAGTTAAACACCAGTCCGAGGAAAAGACAGATTGATTACCTGAACAGCTGATGGTCTCGTTCTACGCAGTCTCTTCCTAGTAGTAGCCTTTTGAGTTAACCCTGGAACCACCTTGCGCTTTGGAGAACGACATGTCACAGCTATGGAGGCAACAGGGGTTTTCATTAATTTCTTCAGCGAAGGCGCAGCCGATCCCATTCTCGAAACCGGGCAAGGTGGCTAGTAAGCTATAGGACGCCCCTTCCTATCTAGGTTCGGAGGATCGAACTCAACATCTTAAAAAGGCCAATTAAGACGGTTAATAGAAGAATTCATCAAGTAGTTTTCTTGAAAAGAAATAGCAAATTACCTCTCCGTCAGAAGCAAAATTTTCATCCAGGGATATACATAGAGGATGAACCGACCCACAGAAAAGGTGGGAGCACCATTCTTGCCACCAAGAATCGAAGGGAGTAGAAGAAATGCTGACTCTAATCCAATCATGTAAACAGAGGGAAAGGAGATCTGACCCCAGTTGGAAAACTCTACAAGTTTCCAGTACTTCACTGATATCTTCCCGAGGCTTAAGTTTGTCCTTGAAGAATAGCTGAGGAGGCAATTGACCGAAACCAAACTGATGGGCCACAAAAGATGGGTTGTAAAACTCATACGTGGGAGTATTGCCTGGAATAAAAGAGCCTGTGGCCATTTTGCCACGACCATGATGGAACTCGACTGGAAGAACACAGGGTTTGACAAAAGAATTAAAGATAGTAGCTACCACATCGTTCGAACAACCTGACTCGAATCAAAACTTGAAAGGAAGGCCAGTTCATCATTCTCATCATCATATGGTAACCAAGTTAGAAAATCTACACCAAACCCTCTATAAAACTTCTTGAAGAGATGGCCAATGTCGAAATCAATTGCTATGGCCGATGCAGCCTCACCATAACTCATGCACTGCCGAGTTCTTCCTTCTTCACCTCTGTATTCTTCAGCAAAATTGGAAGAGGGAAAACTCAGATTCTTGAGATCAGGCCTCACAAATTTATGCATGTATAGGTTAAGACACAGTTGTATTAGCCACCAGGGGCCACTGATAGTATGAACTGGTTTGTTCTTCAGTAATTGGGCAGTCACCTGGTACATCAGATGATAAGCAGCTCCTAGTAGGTATTTCCCAAGAGGAATGTCTTTGCCTAATGCTAGGTGCTCTGCCATGAGTTTGTGATTATAAGTTGGACCACAAGATGACCCGCAGAAAATGAATCTTTCCAGCCACATATTCAGGAAAGCCACATACTCCCTTTCGTTGATAGCCGATCCATCTTCAACGTGATTCAGAATGTAAACGGCCCATCCTGTGCAGTCTGCTATTTTGGCTAATTTCTTAGAGCCGGCACTTAAGTACTCGTAAGGCTACATTGGTCCAGTTATTCTGAGGCTGGTCAACATATAAACATCGGCCAAAGTAATGGTCATCGGGCCGTGACCAAAGATGAAAGCGTTCAGGGCATTGGACCAAAAATAGGATGCAACAATCAGAAGTGAGTCGTTCTTCTCCATCTCAGACAATGAAAGAGTCAAGCATTGATTTAGATCATAAAGCTCCCAATATCCACCCTTTTTCTCGGACACCCTACGGAACCAGTTTCTCCATCCCTTAGGAATCCTTGGCCAATTTCTGAAAAGAGTTTTGGTATTCCAAGAGGACAAATCCACTGCAGATCGTTTGAAAGGAATTTGATTGGTTTCTTGACGGTTGAAATCGGCTGATGGAATTAAGATTTCATTCCTCATTTCCTAAAAATCGGGTGGAATAAGTTTGAGAAGAAATACAAGATAGCGGCTGATAATTGGATAATGAGGACTTGGAGACATACCTCAGGGACATGGTCGATAGTCGCCATCACGGACAAAAAATTGGTTTGAATCTGGCAAGGATTGCCTGGATGATGGCCCGTCGGGACAAGTGGTTTGCTAGGGTTTGGGGCCTTGGCGATGACGGTGTCGGCTGTTAAAGTTATCTTGAGGAAGAAAGAGAAAGCGAATAGGCCGAGTGGGTTGTGAAAATACTGTTGGGATGTTATATAAAACTCGGGCTAGAAAGTCAGGAGTCGCGCATATAGTACAGCTGCGGCATGGTAGACCAATGAACTAGAATTTTGGGATAAAATCATTTTATCCCAAAATTGGGGGGCATGTGTTTACACCAAAATTTGGGAGAAGAGCGCGGGAACTCGCAGGCTTCCAGAATTATGCCAATCAAGGAGTCGATGGAGTAAAGGTTGAGATCTGCTAGATCGAATGTAACACTGGGTTGATTCTTTCCGAATGACATCAGCAGATGACGATGATGGGATATGACTGGCGTCAAAAAAGATACATATCGGACTCTATGAAAGGGGAAAGATTAGAGTCCAAGTTATCTTAAGATAGGAATATTTCTTCCATACCAAAGATTGTAACAAATCGTGCTCGAGTAGGATTCATGTCTAGACTCCGGGTATAAATATCAAACCCTGGCTATTGTAAGAAACACACAATCAATCAAATACAAGTCAATTACTTTTTTCGGCTTCGGCCACCCCTTAGGAGTAGGAGTAAGTAGATCTCGGCGAGTTCTTCAGCAAGTACGGCTGCATCGATCCGGTCGACCTCCACTGCTTGTTGTAAGTACCGTCATGGTTTATACCTCTGTTCGTATGGCTGCATCGATCCGGTCGACCCCCACTGCGGCTCTGGTATAAGCTAGTTATCGACTCTTGCCTAATTCAAGTATGGCCTATGTGATTCTGCCTCACACCCCACTGCTTGAATTAGATCAAGGTCAAGTTATCGGCTCTACTTTAGTACGGCAGTCTTTGGTAGATTCATTAAGTTACTGACATTGCTTATTGCTTTCATTGTTTATCTAATTACAGCAATATCACTCTGCCCGATTGAGATTGATCTAGATCAGCCTTACATCTTGTTTAACTCATCGTTTGCTAATCTAAAACTGATCTAATCTACGTTTTAAGCGATGAGTTATGTTTTTATCGGCTGTTTTGCATCAATCTTAATCATGCATAGCGTGCGGTTAAGGCATGTTCGATCTTCAGTAGATCTATCGGTTAGCGAGAACCGTTTCATGGCCCGTTATCATGGCCTATGGGATTCTACCTCTCACCCCACTGTTAGCATCGTGGAGCGGGGATCGTTAGTTGGTAGATCCGTTCTAGAGAAGGCATGACCTTAACTGTGCGCTATGCCTGAATCGGCTGTTTAGCCGATATCGAGTGCTTTCACGAGCAGTTCACATCATGAGACCATTGAAGTAGAGATAAGTTGAAAGATATGTTAGCCCCATGATCTTGTTATTGTATTACGGCCTGCATGATTCTACCTCATGCCCCACTGATATTAGTAATGAATTAGGGTCGTCGAGTCTATCGTTGTTTCTACGGCCTGCATGGTTCTGCCTCATGCCCCACTGGTCATGGCGATAGATGAGATCTAACATGTTCATTAGATTTATCTTTATTAGATGGTTAAGTGGTGTTGAATTGTTTCTTTATATAAACAGGAGTTCGGTTACTTGTAATCATTGGCCCAGCATAAACCGACCATCATCGATATCTTATTGCCATTGATTAATGTTTGCTTAAATGATATTTATTCTAAATGATAACCAATTCTTCTTACACAACCCCATAAGCTTTAACCGATTTATTCTTTTGAATATGCGGGAATCGACTATTTAGTCGATCTCCTCTCATATCGGCTCTCAGAGCCGCACATTCGGGACTGTCTGGCAACACCGGCATGTTCCGCCCTTAATTACTGATAAACTTTCTCTCCTTATCAATTACAGGGTCAAATTGACTGGCACGTCTCGAGAGGATTGCGCAGGATCGATCACCCTTGCGCTGAAGCTAGGCGGATTTGCTCCATTGAGCGGACCCTTCCGGCTTGCTGCGTGTGTCCTCGGCACGGAGACGAAAATTCTGTGTCGACAGATCCACTTCGAGTTTACCACATTATTTCAGTTGTTTCGAGCATTCATTGCACAAAAGCCCAAAACATCATGAAGGAGGCCCACATTTATGGCTTGTATCTTCATGTAGGAAAATGTAGCCAGATTGTAGCCAATATCGGCTAGCATATTTAAACACGTCATGACAGCATACTTTTCTGCACTAATCTTGTGGGGTGCCTTAATTCCAGTCTCAAGATTTCTACAACCTCACATCTACTCTGTCTCCTAGCGATGGAAAAACCAATTCAACATTGGATGAATCATCCATTATCTACTTCGAAGCTCTCAACATTGATGTTGTCAACATCAAAATTTGAGAGTGTCTCTTCAAACCAAGTGATGGGTCAATTATCTATGTACATTTAAGAATCACATATATATACATATAAGAAATTATATCTGTAGAAGCATATTGAAAACATATATTATTGCTTACTTGGACTCAAGTGCGGTACCTCCGGCAATAATGGATAGAATCCCACATTACTTACATAGCCGCCAAAACCTATTAATTCCGGCGGAGGGAGACGTCCGGCCATCTCTTCTCACTAAAGTCAATATATCAAAATTCATATGTATACAAAATATCAAAATTCTTATCATTGAAGTCAATATTTTTCATATACCAAAATTCATATATATACAATATATCACTAAAGTCAATATATCAAAATTCATATCACTAAACTCAATCTAGCTTTTTTTCCTACACACACACACACACACACACACTATATCACTACATCAAAATTCATATCACTGAAGTCAATATTTTCATATACCAAAATGCATATTACTAAAGACAATATATCAAAATTCACATCACTAAAATGCATATTGCTAAACTGAATGTCACTAAATAAAATGCATATTACTAAAATGCATATTGCTAAAATGCATATCACTAAATAAAATTCATATCACTAAATAAAATGCATATCACTAAATAAAATGCATATTGCTAAAATGCATATTGCTAAAATGCATATCACTAAATAAAATGCATACTGCTAAAATGCATATTACTAAATAAAATGCATATTGCTAAAATGCATATCACTAAATAAAATTCATATCACTAAATAAAGTGCATATCACTAAATAAAATGCATATTGCTAAATTGCATATCACTAAAATACATATTGCGGTGGCTTTGCGGCAAGGGAGGGAGAGGAGGAGGTGGCGTGGGCGAGCGCGGGCGCGAACCTCGGCGGGCAAGGACGAGGATGATGTCGAGGGCGACGTGAGCACGAGGGCGAGGACGAGGGCGGGGCGATGATGAGCACGACGGCGAGGACGAGGGTGAGGGCAAGGACGACAGCAAGGAAGACGATGAGGACGAGGGTGAGGGCGAGGACGACGGAGAGGGTGAGGACAACGAATGGCGAGGACGAGGACGAGGGCGAGGACGATGGCGTGCCGAGGACGAGGACGAGTCCGGCCGGGCACATGGCGTGGGGTCGAGGAAGTGGTGCGCGCCGGAGACGAGGGCGAGGCCGGACACTGGAGATTAAGCTTGAAGCGGTGTGGAATTGAAAAAGATCTAAAAACAGAAGAGAAGGCACACTCTTATATAGGTATTGAAGCCTTTAGCCCCGGGTTGAGCCACCAACCGAGACTAGAAGACCTTTAGTCCCGGTTGGTGGCTTAAATCGGGAGTAATAGTTCCGGATTAACTCTAAAACCGGGACTAAAGGGCTTTTAGTCCCGGTTGGTGGCTCAACCCGGGACTAAATGTAAGTTTTGGCGCGTCCAAAACTGCTGCCTACCCGGCTGTTTCGCTTCCCGCCCATACAACTGTTTTTGTTATATACCTTTAATAAATATAGGCTGCCAACTGGAAATTGTGTAGTAAAAAACTATAACTCCAAAAATTGCAAAACAAATTTGATTGCTTCATTTTGCTTTCATATACACAAAAAAACTATAAATTTTTAATAACAAGCTATAAATGTTTAATAACATGCTATAAATTATAATTAAATTTAAATGTTTAATGACATGTAGTTCTTAGTTAAATTTGACTGAATTTATATGAAAAATATTACTATTTATCATACCAAATAAACCGTCAACTAGATTTGTTATAAAATATGTTTCCATGGCATACAGATATGGTGTGATAACTATTAATACCTGTTTCCAATAAGTTTTATTAAATTTAAATTTTATAATGGTTGAAAAAATATGAATCATCCATCAATACAAATCGAACCTGGACAGAGGAAGTATGCATGAATTTAGTGATATGAACTTTGGAAACTTAGTGTTTTCTTAATTTGTGGCACATAAAAGCTTGAGAAAAAAGTTTAAATCGCATACGGCACCGAAATGCATGAGAAATAAACATGAGCCATACAAACCTAATTATAACCATACAAATAAACCTAATTAAACATAACCATACAAACAAATTGAGTCAAAACATAGCCATACAAATAAACCTAAATAACACATAAACCTTACAAACCGGCCGCAACTCTAACTTGTCTCCACAACCAGTAGTGTATGTCTCGGATTGTGTAACCGCGGTCATTGTCTATGTATTGCAAGGCCCAAGTTAAAGCACTCTCTCTTGCTTGACAATGCCGAGGACATGGTCGGCCATAGATATAACCTAATGTCGGCTGAGTTTTGAGTAAATTTCAGGCAGTACTGGTATCCATGTGTGGTATATTGGCCTAAGTGTCCATCGTAGTCCGAGGCGTATCCCAGTTGATCAATAGCTTGCTCTAGAATGGCCTGCAAGCCACATGCAGCATATGTAAAATCATGGAGCACATTCTGCAAGCTGAGAAACAAAAAATATCAGAGAGTGGTCATGTAATAATAACAATAAATAAATATCACTGATATTATACTCGACTTACCACATCCATTTGGTTGTATCTCGCCATCCTTTCGCTTACTTGCGGCACGTCTAGATTATGCTCAAGTAAAGCTTGTAGCTTGAAGTACGAGAAATCATGCATATGGTAGCCAATTCGCTCAAGTGCCTGTAAACAATGCAGCACGGTATAGAACTAGGCGCCCCTCCTGTTCGGCATTTGTCGTCTTCTCTGCACGATGTCTTGGTGCAGATCTTGATTGTACCTAATAGGTATGTCAAAGGCGATATTACACGTCCATAAGTCATCAACTTCATCGTTCAGACCTCACTTGTCGTTTGTTCGAAGATGTCCCACACCCCAAGCAAGTATATAGTGCTGATTCCAGCCACTTGACTGGGGATATTATGCAAAACTTAAAATATTCCATACCATAGACGGATCTGGGAAACGCCGAACGGCCTTATTCAGCGGTGACGCGAATAGCAGAGCGCCAGGGTGGAAACCTGGTTCCTGTAGCAGAGGAAGTCCGCTGCCATTCATCATACCTAAAAAACTGAAAAAAAAAACTTCCAAATAAATATAGAACCACATATAAATACCATGCAATATATTAGAGAAACATATATAGAATGTGTCTATGTGCCAAGTAAACATAAACATATTTTGCAACCATTTTGCACCCAATACTTGTTGGCACATAATTTATTTTAACGATTATTATCTCACATCAAGAGCTAATGTTGATAATAAAGATCAAGAAATCATTACAAATGTTTAAGGGTACATAGAAATGACGTTACATAGAAATAACATATAAAAATCCACCCTTATTATTCTTAATATAAAAAAACCACAAATTTCTCTATTTATTTCTGAACAATGAAATGAGCTACATTATTAACAACAAAATATTAGAAGATAAAGTTGCTAACCTTTAGAAAGTAGAATCAAAATGGAGGAAGAACTTGGTGCTAGCCGGCCAGGACAAAGAACTTGTTGCTCCCCAAGAAAGAACCCACACGAGAACAGCCGAGAGCAATAATTGAAGTGAATTGGCTTGGGCAGGGGGGGCAGTTGAAGTGGATATATAGTGGGGACATTTAGTCCCGGTTGGTGGAGCCAATCGGGACTAAAAGGTCATCCTTTAGTCCCGGTTCGACCGACCCACCGAGATAAAAGGGCAGTGGGTCCTTTAGTCTCGGGACTAAAGGTTCTCGGTTGGAGCCATCAACTAGGACTAGAGTCCCCGCCTGCAAAAGCCTTCCGGGCTAGCCGTTGGCCCGGGGAATTTAATCCCGGTTGTTGGTTCCAACCGGGACTAGTTCTCCTATTAGTCTCGGGCCTAATTTCAGGCGGGACTAAAGCCAAAATCCAAAAGTATGTTCTCTACTAGTGACTCTTCTGCCCAGAATATAGTGGCTTGCAAAATCTATCTCCCGCGCTGTGCTGAGTGACTATCATATGCCTCATCAGCGAAACTACCTTTAAATCAGCATAAGGGGGTATGTATTGCATGCATTCACTTCTACTCCCTCCATTCCAAATTTGTAAGTCGCTATGACTTTTCAAGACAGGACATAAATCTAAGTCCATAGCAAAATCTATGTATCAGGAAAGCCAGAACAACTTACAATATGGAACGGGCCAGAGTGTGTTTTTATGGGTGTTGTATGGGTGTGTTGTTGGGGTGTTGTATTGAATTTCTCTTCTTCTTAACTAAACGGTAGAGCTCCTGCCTATTCTTTCAAAAACAATACAATGTGGAATGGAGAGAGAAAATTATAATTAAGCCATATTAATTTCACAATCTTAATTAGGATCGATCAGCAGAAAAGATTTAGAAAATCTCTTAAGCATTCCAATGACATATATGAGATGTTGAGTAGAACTACACTTAAGCTTGGTTTAGTGGACTGCTATTGTTATGTCACTTGAAAAGTTATATTAGGGTGTATGTGTTTTTTTTTTTTTTTTTGCCATCGTAGCTGTCTCCCGTGCTGAGCCAGACGCTTGGGCCAAGCTGTCGTCCAATGACCACACTTTTAGCCCACATCCATTCAGTCGCCTTGGTGTGTGCCACCCATATAATACACGTCTCTACAGCCTTCCCCCAGGATCAATTGCAATAGACAAGGCATTACATGGTTCACCACCGGTTTAGATCACATTTAAAGAAAGGTACTTAAGTTTAGAACCCATTTGGTTCGCGACTTAGTTCATAACACCACATTCAGAGTCTAGTGGAAGTCTTAACATAACATAAGATAAGAGAGAGGAGAGGAGATAAGAGAGATAGAGTAAAAAAGAGAACTTGCTGCACCTCTGATGACTGGGTCCCTTGTGTTGGTGTATATTAAAATGAATTTAAGGGCTACGTTGGAGTCGTCCAGACTAGAAAACTAGATACACAAGTAGGGAGAACTCTCAGAACAAAATAAAGTATATACCACTATTTGGTGTCTCGTGCTGGAGTTTCTCCTAGATTATGAACTTATCACATGTATAATTTCAAGTAAGCCCATCAGTTTAATCTTTAATTTGTAACTATGCATTTTGTTCTATCTATATTTAATTTACAGTTTAGTTTTATAGTACAAGAAGCGTTTGTGTGCCTTGTATCACAATTCATGTATGCCCATGCCATTATATTATCTTGAGTTTATTAGGAAGAAGTCAACACAACCCCCTAACATAGGAAAGGTCAACTACATAACGCCTCAATTAGAAAACCTGATATTATAGCCTTTATAGAATATAATAATATTAAAATGACCATGCCATGGTTTTGTAGGGATATTTTGACACTATATCCCGCCGCACTAGCTCGAGTACCATGCTTATATGCAAAACGATCGGTTCCCTCCCTCTCCCTACTATTTGTAGGCTTGACCTACTTCCCGATGAGAAGCACATGACCTCCTATCTCCAACTCCACCTCACGGCGCTCAACGATGGCATTGAACACATGCACCATGCTTGGATCCTCAACATCCGCGAGGGAGGGGGTTGAATGGAGCCAATAAAAATGGTTCTCAAGAGGTAGCCGAAGCACAATTCAATTGACAATCACTCATCATCACCATCCTCTGGTCACTTGTTTGGTCTTTTAGTGTTTTGAGGTAGCCTTAGGAGGAGAAATCAAGAGGGGTGGAGGATGTAGCAGGGTCCAGATGATGAGGGCGCATGCGCGATGTATTAGCTCTATGCCGTCAAGGAGTGTTGGGAGGTGTAGCAAGAGACATGGTCATGTTGTCATACCCTGTGTCCGAAATCTACTTATGATTCAACACCTCATGTGAAATGACACCTAATGTGCATAGCACATCTCTTACACTTTCGCCTTCGCTTCGTGTAAAAGGGTCATCCCAGAGGTGCTATGTTCGGAGCAACAAGGATTACAAGTTGGCCCTCTCCTTATTAAACTGCTAGCGGCACTAAAACCACACACGGACGAACTACTTGAGGCCACTAATGGTCTGGGGTGTTACACATGTGCTGCTAATCGAGTAGTAGGGAGAGTGAGGCAACAGATATAGTGCAAAAATGGTCCAACACAACCATGGGGATCATTTGAACATTATTAGATGTTTTAAGGGCTACAATATCTGGTTTTATAGTTGAGAGGTTTTGTAGTCAACTCTTGATCTGATATGTCCAGGGTTTATGTAGACATTTTCCTATTGTTTGCTGAGTGACTATCATATGCCTCGTCAGCGAAACTGCCTTTAAATCAGCATAAGGGGGTTATTTAGATGGTTAGCTTTTAAGGTGTAGAATACCTGATTTTATAGGCGATAAGATGAAGTAGACAACCATCATGTTGGCTAGGTTAAATAGGTATTTTCCTTTGATATTATAACCGGGATTTTTTTCAATCAAAAGAAAAATGTTTTAGTCCGTCAACAACCGACTTTGTCCATTTGATCTTGATATTTATAGTCCCCACCAGCGCAATAATAAAATTTATATTGTTTGTTTTTCCAGTCTCCTTTGACATTGCAGTGAGCGCAAATACTGTACGTGTCGGCCATCTGGCCGTACCACCTTTAATGTGCGTGGCTATTACTGGCTCTATACTTTTCTACAAAGGGGTATTTTAGCTAATTCATCTCTGGTAATGCTTGTCGTACTTACATGTGATATATAGTATTAATGCTTGTCGTACCTATGATAGATTATGACAAGACAATGCAACAAGATATTATTCACATATAAGTGGTGAAGAATTGGCTAAATTTTTGGTATAAAAAATATTATTGCAGACCTATCTAGGTCTAGAGCTGGAGCTTAAAAAATGATCTAAAAAATGTCTTGAACCAAAATTGACAAACTATAGGAAGTAACTAGAGTTGATGTGAACCAAGTAAATTGAGAAAAAAATGATCTAAACTGCTAACAAAAATAAAAAAATATTAAACATCATGCCTCTCTAGATGTGATCTACTTGACAACAAAAATTAGTGAAAGAAATGTTAAGGTAAACTTGTTCAAAGGGCAAAACCTCCTTTTTTTTGCAATTTCTCACCTTCAAGTGAACTCAACAATGGCATGAACAGCTACAGTCATGCATGACAATTGACCACCTACAATCGTGAGGAGCAAGAAGGCCTATTTGTAGGGGGTTATTCTTAGGGCCGGTTGACTAAGAGCACCGCCCCTATTAATACATTTCAGATGCGGTTCTCTTAACAAAACTGCCCCTGATAATCTGGTTCTTCTATAGACGGTTTCGTAAGGACGTCTGTCCCTGCAAACTCTATTTTCAGGGGCGGTTCTCTTATAAGCTACCCCTTGAAATGGTTAGGTCTCTAGGTGCGGTTTTCTAAATAGAACCGTCACCGAAAATGGATGTCTAGAAGGGGTTTGTTAGTTACAGTGCTCCCCGCCATAGTTACAAATGTTTTTTATGTTGTCGGTCTCTGTTAGAAATGAGAGCCGTTGGTAAAAATCATTTCTATTCTAGTGCCAAGGTGCCATTTGAATATTATTAGATGTTTTAAGGGCAATATAAGATTTCATAGTTGAGGGGTCATGTAGTCAACTCTTGATATGTCAGCGAATTATGTAGATATTTTCCTATGGTTTGCTGACCGGCCGTAATATGGCTCGTTAGCGAAACTGCCTTTAAAACCGTAAAAGGAGGTTATTTAGACAAGTATTAAGGGGCAGAATACCTGGTTTTATAGGTGAGTGGATTAAGTAGACAATCAGCAATAGTTAGCGGGGTTAAATAGCTAGATATTTTCCTTTGATATTATAACCGGTAATTTTTTGTGAATGAAAAAGAAAAACTGGTTTACTTCCTGTCAGTGAACAACCGAATTTTTTGTCCATTTGACCTCGATATTTATAGTCCACACCTTCCCCTTTCGCATTGAAGTGAGCGCAAGTACTGTACGTGTTGGCCATCCGGCCGTACTACCTTTGCTTTGCGTGGCTATTATTGGCTCTACATTTTTCCACACAGGGGTATTTTAGCTAATTCATCTTTTGTAATGAATTGCCGTACTTCCTTGGTATATTATTATTGCTACTATCTCTCCCAGAATTCGAACAAATTACTTCCTCAGCCCAGAAAATAAGGCAAATTCTCACTCTTCGAGGAAGTTTAACCAAAATTATATAACAAAGTACTAACATTAATTAATGATATAAAATAAGTACCATTAAATTATTTATGAAATATATTTTTGTAGTAAATATAGTTATATAGTTGGAGGTATAAATATTAATACTATTTGCTATTAATTTTGTCAAAATTAAGATAGTTTTACTTGCACAAATGTCATAGTTTTAGTTTTTTGGACAGAGGCCGTAATTAACAAACCAGCCTTTTTCTCCCAAAAAGGTTGCAGAGTTAGTACATTATTACGGTCACAATTTTGTTTCCAAAATAAATCAAGCAGAAGTCATTTTGCTAGCGGCATCGTCGCATCCCAACGTCAGAGATCACACGCTAGCGGCTACTTCTTGCACATACCTGTCTTCATACGTACGTGCCACAGTGCGTTGCGTTGGTAGAATTAGAATGTGTGGGGTGGAGCGAGTTCACGTAGCTACAAGCTAGCGCAGTTGCAGGACGGCACCAATGAACTGAGGATGTACTCATCTCTGGCCCAAGTCATCAAGAGGCGACTTTGATCTCCCAAGAAATTTGCGTGCGACAGCAACAGAGGCCGTCTAATCTTGTACATGAATTCAACCATCGTACCATGTTGCAACGGTGGCGGTGCCAGCCGCTCCATATATATCGCTTCCTTAACGTGGTGCCTGCATCACTTGATGATGCAGTTTCTCTTAGAACATACTCCGTCTGTTCAAAATTATAAGTTATTTCAACATTCTTGGAGTCAAAGCATCTCAAGTTTGATCAAAATTATAGAGAAAATTACAAAGATTTATGATATCAAATATGTATATTATGAAAATATAATTAATAATGAATCTAACGATACTTACCTAGTATCATAAATGTTATTATTTTCTTATATAAATTTGGTCAACCTTGAGATGTTTCGACTCTCCAAGAAAGATGGAATGACTTATAATTTGGGATAGAGGGAGTAATGTGATTCTGGGAAGTATGTATTGCATGTATTCACTTCTACTACCTCCATTCCAAATTTGTAAGTCGCTATGACTTTTCAAGACAGGATGTAAATGTAAGTCCATAGCAAAAGCTATGTATCAGGAAAGCCATAACGACTTACAATATGGAACAGGCCAGAGTGTGTTCTTATGGGTGTTCTATGGGTGTGTTCACTACTGGAAAATCGAATTGTTCTGTGGGTGAAGAATTTTTCTGTGCGTTTTTTTCGGCACGCACAGAAAAAGTATGATTTTTCTGTGGGTTTCAAAATATCCCGACAGAAAAATACGAAAACCCACAGAATAATTGCATAATTTTTCTGTGCGTGACAATACACACACGGAAAAAATCAGAACTCACAGAAAAATGAAACTTATTCTGTCGGTTTTTTAAAAACGCACAGAAAAAATAAAATGCACGCACAGAAAAAATGCTATTATTCTGTCGGTTATTTTAAAACGCACAAAAAAACAAACCCATGCACAGAAAAATAACCCCAGAAGTCCTAACCCTAACCCGCCGCGGACTCGTCCGCTCGGCTCACGCACGCACGTTCTCCCCACTCCCCTTCTTCTTCCCCGCCGCACCCTCCCCTCCCCTCCCTAGCCCCCCACACTCCCCTCCCCTCCTCCCGCACCCGCACCTGCACCCGCCCATCCTCCGCCGCATCCCGCCCCTTCCCCTCCCCTTCTTCCTCGGCGCGGCCGGTGCCGCCCCCCTCCCTCTCCCCCCCTCCCCTACCTTCTTCCCTGGCGCGGCCCCTCTCCTCCCGCTCCCCACCGGCGAGATCCAGCGACCGGTGCCGCCCCCTCCCTCTCCCCCCTCCCCTACCTTCTTCCCCGGCGCGGCCCCTCCCCTCCTGCTCCCCACCGGCGAGATCCGGCGGCCGGTGCCGCCCCCTCCCTCTCCCCCCTCCCCTACCTTCTTCCCCGGCGTGGCCCCTCCCCTCCGCCCCCTCCCTCTCTCCCCCTCCCCTACCTTCTTCCCCGACGCGGCCCCTCCCCTCCCGCTCCCCATCGGCGAGATCCGGCGGCCGGTGCCGCCCCCTCCCTCTCCACCCTCCCCTACCTTCTTCCTCGGCGTGGCCCCTCCCCTCCCGCTCCCGACCGGCGAGATCTGGTGGCGGGGGCCCGGCGGCGGCGCACCCCAGGCGGCGAAGGGGACGGCTGCGCGGGCCAGGGGCGAGCTGCAGCCCCCTGGCCGAGAGCGCAGCGCGGCTGGGCTCCATCGGTGGCCGGCGCCGTGCCTGCTCACCGGTGCTGCCTCCTCCCGCCGGTCCGCGTCGGTTCTTGTGCTCCACGAAACCCTAGCCTGTGGGTAACAATTCATGGAAAACTATCATATTTACATTGACAAAAAATGTGCTAGGTATGCCTTGTTAGCTGCTAGGCTTTTGCTTGCATAGTTGCATCTGTTTAAAATTATGTTACACAGATTTTCATCTTGTTACACATATTTACATTGCATAGTTTGTACTTATTTCAGTTTGTGGGTTGGTGATTCCAGTGCCTTTAAGTGCCAGTAAGGATAAGACCTGTGAATTTATATGATGACTAGCAGTAGTAACATTTGTATATTTAGTAAAAAGTTAATATTTCTATGTCATGTGTTGTGTTAGAATTAAATTAAAAAGAGATCTAGTGAGATTGATATGTGGTTCGTAGTAGAATTGAAAATACAGTTGCATAATCTTGATGGTTATTTGTTCTTAAGTTATTGCACAACAATTAGCAGTTGACATCTTTCAGCAACCGAATTGTTCGGATTAGTAGGAGGTGCTAGAGCACCACAATAATCAGTATTCAATTGTTAGGATTAATATGAGCATGCTTGGGATTGATGGCTTTTTTGCTGTTGTTTTTTTCCTTCCCCGAGTATGCATGCCTACTTGGCTGCTTCTACTATAATATTTTCAGCATTCAAATATCTTTTGACAGTCTCGTGCCGCGCTGCTCTTCCACAGAATTAAGGACAGCTGAACTTCCTAGCTTGATCTCCTAAACATATGAAGGTCCCCTTCCACAGAATTCACTGGGCAGCATGCATTGTTGAAAGGCCCTTCTATGAGGATAGTTTTTTTTTAAATAGTTTAGTAATGATAAGTAATCGGATCCAAAAAATTCAGTTCTGGAAATATTTTCAGAGCAGCATTATTATCGAATAAGAACCTTTCTGTTGCTTCTTTCCCCTGTACTAATGACATCATTTCTCCAATGGCAGGGCTGCAGACAACCAGGTATACTGCGCTTCTTTGTGTTACATTGTCTCTTTGTTCCAAGTGAGTTCCTTCTCTCAGGCTTTTTTGTTACATTGTTTCAGATGGGAAAACTGAGGTGACACATTCAAAAATATTTTGGGGGTGCATCCTGCATTTGGAGATGCTATGAAATCCCAGTCTCGTGCCGTGCTGCTCTCCCCTTCCCTAACTATGCCTTGTGACTTTTTTTGTTTTGTACTACTCTTGAGTGGCTGTGATAAATCAAGTTTCCATTAGAGAACTTCTGCACTTTAGCACCTTATGAGCTCGTACTTGGGATATTTTGTTCTGTTTGCTACTTAACTAGGATGGCTTGTACCAGTACAAGCAACCAGTTCTGTGGCCAGTTCAATTCCCATTAGAGAGAGAGAATTTAAATAAGCTCCAGGCGAAATTAAGTTGCAGTTGTCATGCTGTTAATGGGTAAATCTGAGCCATTTCTCGAGTTCTTTTGCTCTTGATAATGGGTAAATTTCTGGAGATGGTCACTGTCTTGTGGTATTTCTTCTGTGAAATTTTGGAAACAATATGATGCATGTAAGTTGTCTAATAGGAAGCCCACAGTCCACCAAAATGTTTGTAAGACAACATAGCTCTCAGTACTTGTGTTTCTATTATGCATTATTAAGCAACAGAGATATTTTTGTGCCAATATTAAGACATTTCCCTATATAAAGAAATGCTGTTATTTTTGTAGGTATAATAGGTGCATCAAATGATTTAAACTTCTTATTATGATTTGTGAAGTAATTTCTAAATTTTCTATGAAATGCTGAGCTACGATTATATCGCCAGCCATCATATTTATGATTGTTTCTGATTCCTTAGGGTTTGTTGGGAATGTTAGCTAATGTAAAAGAAGCATAATGCACACATCTCCAAATCAATATTAAAGTTTAAGTTCATCATTGCTAGATTTATGCAGATTCTTGCTTGTGAAACTGGCAATAGATACTAAGCACCTATTGGCACACTCTTTTTGTCCAATTTCAGTTTTTTCAACCTAGGCCAATGTAACTGCAGTATAAGCAGTATGAATTGCCTGTGTGCCACCTATGAATTGTATAACCTAGGACTATTCCTGGAAATACTATTGCTATTCAGGCTGACATGCCTTTTAGCGGTCTTACAACATTTGGGACTGCATTTTTATCCAAGTTTGAGTGCTCTCAGATGCGACATCCAGTAAGATTTATGGTGCATTGATGTGGTCTCTTGGGAAAGTATTGAATACACCTGAGTTAAAGCTTGACTCGGGTATTACTGGATTTCTCCATTACTTAAACAATAGTATATTTGAATCTTGTTCTGGTATTGACCTTAGATCATTCAAGTGCCTGCAAATCATTCAAGTAACTTCCATGTTTGTTTGTAGATCATTCAATGACAAACCAGTAAATGAATCAGTTGTTGGTCCACTTGGAAAGGAACTATTTGAGAGAGAGCAAGATGATCTCCTTTCTGATCTCAAAGATTTCGTCTCCCCTTTGCTGGTACATACTGTATTCCCATTTTCTGGATACTTTAGGAAACATAAATGACTACTTTCCTGTGTAATCATTGTAGTATTCATGTTGACTGTTCTTACAGGTAGAGATGGAGTGCAAGGTGAAGCAGTTTACAATTGGTTGAACAAGAAGAAATAGTTTGGTTTCTTTTTCGATATCCATATTTGTGAATTCATTGTAGTATTCATGTTGAACGTGTAGATGATCAGATATCATATCTGTGTATATGATATATGTGCTGATAGATCAGACTGATTCTATTTTTGACATAACTGTTGACTCCATTCATGATGAACTACCGATTTGTGTATTATTTGAATGAAACCTTGTTGGTCATGCACAGAAATCACTGTATGGAAAATATATATTTTAATATGCTGTTGCTACTATTTTAAAATAATTTTTTTTTCTGTGTTCAACTCTTTTTTTCTGTGAGGCTGGCTACACAGAAATATTTTTTTTAATCTGGGTGAAATGAATTTTTCTGTGAGTTCACCTGGACCGACAGAAAAAACGTGTTTTTCTGTGCGTTTATTTCTTTTTTCTGTGTGGATTAACACACAGAAAAATTAGTTTTAATCTGGGCGAACGTAATTTTTCTGTGCGTGTAATACCCACAGAAAAATTATTTCTGACGGCGAACCCACAGAAAAATTTGATTTTTCTGTCATTATATTTCTGTGGGTATTTTTCTGAGGGTACACCGTCAGAAAAATATTTTTCTGACGGTATTCGTATTTTTCTGTGGGTTTTTGCACGCACAGAAAAATGCGAGATTCTAGTAGTGGTTGTTGGGGTGTTGTATTGAATTTCTCATCTTGTTAATTGAATGGTAGAGCTCCTGCCTTTTCTTTCAAAAACAATACAATTTGGAATGGAGAGATAAAATTATAATTAAGCCATATTAATTTCACAATCTTAAGTAGGATTGATCTGCAGAAAAGATTTAGAAAATCTCTTAAGCATTCCAATGACATATATGAGATGTTGAGTAGAACTACACTTAAGCTTGGTTTAGTGGATTGCTATTGTTATGTCACTTGAAAAGTTTAGCTAAAGCTATATTAGGGTGTATGTTTTTTTTTTTTTTTGCCATCGTAGCTGTCTCCCCAGCTGAGCCAGACGCTTGGGCCAAGCTGTCGTCCAATGACCACACTTTTAGCCCACATCCATTCAGTCGCCTTGGTGTGTGCTGCCCATATAATACACATCTCTACAGCCTTCGTCCAGGATCAATTGCAATAGACAAGACATTACATGGTTCACCACCGGTTTAGATCACATTTAAAGAAAGGTACTTAAGTTTAGAACCCATTTGGTTCACAATTTAGTTCATAACACCACATTCAGAGTCTTGGACCAAAAATTGACAAACTATACGAAGTAACTAGAATTGATGTGAAAGTCTTGGACCAAAAGTTGATGTGAAAGTCTTGGACCAAAAATGATCTAAAAAAAGGCTTGGACCAAAATTGACAAACTATACGAAGTAACTAGAGTTGATGTGAACCAAGTAAGTTGAGAAAAAAATGATCTAAACTGCTAATAGAAAAAAAATTATTAAACATCATGCCTCTCTAGATGTGATCTACTTGACAACAAAAATTAGTGAAAGAAATGTGAAGGTAAACTTGTTCAAAGGGCAAAGCCTCCTTTTTTTTGCAATTTCTCACCGTCAAGTGAACTCAACAATGGCATGATCAGCTACAGTCATGCATGACCATTGACCACCTACAATCGTGAGGAGGAAGAAGGGCTATTTGTAGGAGGTTATTTTTAGGGCCAGTTGACTAAGAGCACCGCCCCTATCAATACATTTCAGACGCGGTTCTCTTAACAAAACTGCCCCTGATAATCTGGTTCTTCAATTGACGGTTTCATAAGGACATCTCTCCTTGGAAACTCTATTTTCAGGGGGCGGTTGTCTTATAAGCTACCCCTTGAAATGGTCAGGTCTCTAGGTGCAGTTTTCTTAATAGAACTGTCACTGAAAATGGATCTCTAGAAGGGGTTTGTTAGTTACAGTGCTCCACGCCATAGTTACAAATGTTTTTTATGTTGTCGGTCTCTGTTAGAAATGAGAGCTGTCGGTAAAAATCATTTCTATACTAGTGCCATGGGGCCATTTGAATATTATTAGATGTTTTAAGGGCAATATAAGATTTCTTAGTTGAGGGGTTATGTAGTCAACTCTTGATATGTCAGCGAATTATGTAGATATTTTCCTTTGGTTTGCTAACTGGTCATAATATGGCTCGTTAGCGAAACTACCTTTAAAACCATAGAAGGGTGTTATTTAGACAAGTATTAAGGGGCAGAACACCTGGTTTTATAGGTGAGTGGATTAAGTAGACAATCAGCAATAGTTAGCAGGGTTAAATAGCTAGATATTTTCGTTTGATATTACAACCGGTAATTTTTTGTGAATGAAAAAAAAACTGTTTTACTTCCTGTCAGTCAACAACCGACTTTGTTGTCCATTTGACCTCGATATTTATAGTCCACACCTTCCCCTTTCGCATTGAAGTGAGTGCAAGTACTGTACATGTTGGCCATCCGGCCGTACTACCTATTACGGGTGAAAAGTGTCGCATGAAGATAACCGATATCTGTTGACGATGAAAAGTGTACAGGTATATATTACAAGCCGAAGGACAGTTGCCTGTTGGCCAAAAGGTGTCTCTATGGGATCCAAAAGGTGCATCCATAGGAACCGTCATTAGCAGTTGCTATTGATGGGATTAACTATCTAATTAACTAATTGATCACAAAATTATTAATCTTAACACTCCCCCTTGATCAATTGGTTCCCGTAGACATTTATGTTTGTTCATCAGTCATCATCTTGAAGAGTTGAAAAAACCCTGTGGGTAAAAAACCAAAGTATACCGATATACCAGGCAAAACTCTTTGAAACCCAGTGGGAAAAATAAGGAGAAACACCATAATATATATAAAACTCCAATGTTAATAGACCCTTTAGGTGTCCTAAAGACAGTCCCAAAACAATTTGATCAAAGATCAATATGTCATAAATATTATCTTCGAAAAAACTCTGTGAGGAAAAATAGATAATATGACATTTACTATGTGTTAACATTACCTCATTAAAAACTTTATGTGAGAAAACTCCATAAGAGTACAAACTCATATAAAAGGAAAATAGTGTAATATAATGTTGAATCAGGTTATATTTTAGAGGGATTCTCCCCCTGATTCTTGCAAGTCTCTAAGTCTTCTCATACCAATGCCCTCGACACATTTACGGAATGCGGAGTATGGTAGAGATTTTGTGAATAAATCTGTCAGATTATCACATGACTTAGTTTGCAAGATTTCAATTTCTCCATTCTTTTGGAGTTCATGGGGTAGAAGAACTTGGGAATAATATGCTTAGTCATATTAATCTTAATATAACCTGATTCCATTTGTGTAACACATGCCGAATTATCCTCAAAGATAATCGTTGGTGTCTCAAGTGCACCAATACCACATGATTGTATTATGTCGTTTATCATTCTGCAAAGCCATACACATTCACGTGATGCTTCATATAAATCAATTATTTCAGAATGATTGGTAGAAGTAGACACCAAAGTCTGCTTTGAAGACTTTCAAGATATTGCTATTCCACCTTGCAAGACTACAAAGCCTGTTTGTGATCTGCCATTGTGGGGATCTAATAAATAACCAGCATCTGTATATCCTAACAAAATTGGATCTTGATTTCCACTATAGAATAATCCAAGATCTCCAGCGCCGTTGAGATATCTTAAAACGGTTTTAACTCCTACCCAATGACCTTTGGTAGGTTCAGCACTATGTCTTGCCAGCAATATCCGGTCGGTGCTATTAGCAAGATACATTAGTGCTCCAACGGCACTAAGATATGGGACATGTACCAATATCTCTTCTTCTTCCCGTGGTCTAAAAGGATCCTTTTCAACATCTAAGGATCTCACTACCATTGGGTTTTTATTGGATATGACTTGTCCATATTGAATTTCTCCAATACTTTCAAGACATAGGCAGCTTGGTACACAGATATACCATAATATAAATGCTCAAGTTGTAAACACAAGCAGAATTTGGTTTGACCCAAATCTTTCATTTCAAACTCCGTCTCTAAATGATGACGTGCTTCATTAATATCAGGTGTAACACCCTAAAATTTGCTTCTTTGGAAATAGAGCTAAAATGATTTAATTTTGAATTTTTGTGCTCATGAAACATAGGAAAATAATATTTTTCTTTAAATTAAAAAAATTATCATAGGGTGTAGAAACATGTCTGAGCATTCATGCATTTGCATTTGCTTTATTGAGTTGAGTGGTTTTGACCAAAATCCAAAATGTGTTAAACTACTTTTGAAAATGGTTTTGAAATAGCTTTGAAACAAAAGAAAAGAACAAAAAAATAAAATAAAAAGGAAAACCCACTCCCTCTCTCTTTCGGCCCAAAGGCCCCACCCTCTCCTTCCCTGGCCAGCTAGCTTTTCCCCTTCTCCCATTTTACAGGCCCAACACGCCCCCTCTCTGTAGCCCACTTTGGCCAAGCAGCCCACTGTCTTGCCCCAGCCCGTTGTACCCCCGAAGCCCAGCTCGGCCTTCTCGACCAAATAGCGAGGCCCAACTGGGTGCCCAGCTGGAATAAGCTCGTATGGGTGACTCCTTCCTCTCCCTCTCTACTCTCTAATGAGCAGGCCCCGTGCCCCGTGCCACTGCCACTCTAGGCCCGCAAGTCAGCGGATCCCCTACCTCCAATCGTCCCCGAGCTGGACTCCTCCCATGATGGAAATCCACCGCCGTTGCCATATCTTCCACGGATTCTAGGCATACATGCCACGCCACCCACCCCTTAAATAGCAAGCCCCTGTGTCCGCACCGCCGTACCTTAGCCCTAGTGCAAACCGCCGCCTCCACCCGAGCTCACAGCGCCGCGCAAACCCTATGCCGCCGAGGGCCGTGCTCACAGCTCCGTACCGCTATTTTGCTTCACCGTCATCTATCGCCACTCATCGAAGCTTGGCATGGTGGTAAGAAGTCCTACAGTACCTGCTTTTCCCCATCTCTCATTTCGAATCATCTTCACGAACTCATCGAAGTAGCCGAGTCACAA
Organism: Miscanthus floridulus; assembly: GCF_019320115.1. NCBI lineage: Eukaryota > Viridiplantae > Streptophyta > Magnoliopsida > Poales > Poaceae > Miscanthus > Miscanthus floridulus. The sequence continues at coordinate 140,778,614 of NC_089588.1, forward strand.
GGATGAGCCCTGCGTGTCACACCCAATTTTAAGGATAAAATTGAATGCACTAACTGATGTGTGCCTAGGGATCAATCACACACACAAGCTGACAAATTATAAAGGAGTATCATCACAGTGTATCTTACATCACGATAATAACATAACTTAGTCTTATACATCACAGCGGAAAATGAAAGATAACTCTCTCTCGTGGAACACCATCACAGGGAAGGTTAACTGGTTGACCACAAGCCTAATAATCCTCAGGAAACTCCTCATACACGTTGTCATCTGTTACCCATCCGGGATTTTTATCCAAATAAAGAAAATAAACAAGCGTAAGTACTTCCCGTACTCAACAAGATAACATGGGGTTCATGAGGCTCAAAAAGGTTGACACTGGTTTACTGCAGTTAGCACTTTTAGTAAGTCAAGATTTTATTATCAAGTATCATCAAGTTATGCTTAAGCTCCCATTTAAACCCACTTACTCAGAAATCAGCATCATTTGGATCATATCATCATAAACCATCATAAATGAACAACAATGAGTAACCAATTATTCTGTGAGTTTTTCGGGCCGCTCGTGACCGTGAGCACGGCTGTTATAACAGTTTGTTACCCTCTGCAGAGGTGGTGCACATTCACCGCGAGTCATGATCCCCATATGCCTAGGTTAATTACTCCCATATCACTACCAAGGTGAGCGGGCAGGGTACACTATGAAGCCATTTCATAGGTTTCTCTAACAAGTTAGGGCCGCAAGGTTTCCTTGGCAGGTAGATGCAGGAACCCCCCTTTCCTATGGCACATATCCATCGCGGCTATACACATAGGAACAGAGGCAGCCCTATACCCAACGTGGCAAGCCCCATTTGCGCCAAAAAGGTAACCTCTAACTAGCTGGAAAAGGTCCTATTGCTGAGCTAAAGTCAGAGCCATATGACTCCCACGGTTGCACTGTCAGTCCCAGCTTTTGTCGATAGATAAGTCCTTATGGTGGGTCGGGAGCAACATGATCAAAGGTCATTTGCACCTTCGCCCTATGGAACAGTTGTTATAAATCATGTTAAACTCTTAGTTCCATAGAATCATTCATCATCATGTAGATCAAGTTCAGTTAGAGCACTAGCAATCTACCCATATGCATTTAACCCATAGGAGACAAGGAACAGGATAATCAATCACTAGGATGTCCTTACGGGTACCAAAATTAGACACATCAAATGAGTAATTGATTAAAGTGAAATAGGACATCAAGGTAGGCCCATGCTATACTTGCCTTGGTTCACAAACTCTTGCTGGTCCTGCTGGTCGTTGAAGAATTCTTGATCTCCAACGTTCTCCTCACCGTATGAACGCGACCAACACGGCAACATACAACATTCCAAAAGCATTCATGCAAAGCAAACATTCCTATCATTAGAACAGTACACCAACAGTATAGAAAACAAGGTAAAATGTTTGTGAAAATAATCTACGTCTCGCTACGATCACGTCAACACGAAGTTCATGAAAAACGGAGCTAAAATGCGAAAGTTATGATTTAAACGGGTTTTCCTATAGCAATATATTTAATTAAATCTAACCATGAAATTAAAAAGTTCCAAACTTGACTAACAGTGGTTCTAACATGTAGATTATGGAATTACGAAGCTAACGCGATTTGAATGGATCAATTCGGAGCTAAAACGACAATTTTATAAGTAAAACAGTTCAAATGGCATTTCTGTAATTACTGAAAACGTATTTTAGACTTAAGCAGTGAACTTTACGTTTTCAAAATGAGAATGCGTATTCGGGGAACTACGCATTAGACCGTAGGTTCAATTAGATGAGAACCAAAGGGCTCTTTAGAAAAATAACCCACGAAGGGGTATCGGCCAATCAGAGCCATCGGATCAAGGATGGGTGGCTCGGATTAGATCAGGGGGAGGAGAGAAGGAAGGGGTCCAGCCGGAACAGTGACGCCGGCGGCAAACTCCATGGCCGGCGGCGTGGAGGTCTCTGGCGCGCACGGAACACGGCCTATGGGCCACGGTTCGAAGAACCGAGGAAACCGGGAGTTAGCTGGGGTGAAGGGGAACTCGCCAATGGCCGTTATGGCGGCCGGAGGAGGGAGCCGAGGCGGCGGACGCCGTGGCCGGCGGCCAAAGCTCGCGGACGCTCACGAAAAGGGCCCAAACGGCCACGAAATACAAAATTGAAAGCACAGGGGAAAGGAGGGGAGCACAGCGAAGCTCACCACGACTTCAATCGGGGACGAACGCAACTCGGGGACGGCGTTTCGCGCGGAGGGGCGGACGGCGGTCGGCGAAGCTCTTCCGTGCGGTGGTTGCGACCTCCGTGGCGTGGGCGAGGGCGAAAATAGAGCGGGGAACAGCAGGGGGCGCGGGGGGGGGGGCTCGGCTCCTTTCAATCAAGGCCGAGGAGCGGCAGGCGCTCCCACGACGCACGACGTGGGCGGCGGTTGCAGCTGCGTCAGGCGCGGGCGGGCGGTTCTGAGCCACGCGGGAGGAAGGGGATGGCGCCGACAGGCGGGGCCCGGGCGTCAGCGGCTAGGGAAAGGGACGCGGCGACGGTTGCTGCCAGGCTGTTCGGCTGGGCTGGGCCAGCAGCGGTGCTGGGCCGCGCAGCGCGCAAGGGGTAGGCGAACTGGGCTGGCGTGGCTTGCAGGGCCGAGCGAGGTGCGCGGCTAGGCTGGTGGCTGGCGTGGAGGAAAAGGCCAGCGGCCGAAGGAGCTAGGCCAACGGGCCGAAATGAAGAAGGGAGGGGAAAAATGAATTTTGCATTTTTCTTTTTCCAAATAGATTTCCAAAAGCATTTTCAAATAGGTTTTGAATTCATTTGCACTTTGAATCAAGATCAATCATCACAAAATTAGATATGCAGCAGCATGTATGCTTCAAGAAGTTTCTAACCTTATATTTAATTTTAATTCCACAAAATTTATTATTTTCCTATATTTTAATGCACACATATTTGCATAAATAAATCAATTTAGCTATTTTAAAAGAGTGCAAATTTTAGGGTGTTACAATTCTACCCCCCTTAAGTGAATCTCGTCCTCGAGATTCGGGTGATTGCTTACTCAAACAGTTGGGGATAAGTCTTTCTCAGATCCTCTTCTCTTTCCCAAGTAGCCTCATCCTCCGTATACCGATTCCACTGCACCTTGCACATCTTTATAGTTCGGCTTCTCGTAACTCTTTTGGCAGTTTCCAAGATCTTTATCGGATACTCTTCATACGTAAGATCCTCCTTAACAGCAAGTTCTTCCAAAGGAATTTGCTCTTCTGGTACCCTCAAACACTTCTTCAATTGAGAAACATAGAACACGTCGTGCACACCTGACAAACTCTGAGGCAGTTCTAACTGATAAGCTACTTCTCCACGTCTCTCTAGGATCTTAAAAGGTCCTATATATCTTGGTGCTAACTTTCCCTTCATATTGAATCTTCTCACGCTTCTCATTGGTGACACCTTCAAGTACAAATAATCACCAACTTCGAAAGTCAGCTCTCTTCTGCGAGTATCAGCGTAACTCTTCTGTCGGGACTGAGCCACTCTCAAATTGTCTCTAATCATTCTCACTTGTTCTTTCGCGTCTCTAAGGACATCGGGTCCAAACACTTGAGTTTCTCCAGTCTGATTCCAGAACAAAGGCGTTCTACACTTACGCCCATACAGCGCCTCAAAAGGTGCCATCTTGAGACTTTTCTGATAACTGTTGTTATACGAGAACTCTGCGTATGGCAGACTCTTATCCCAACTATCACCATACTGTAATGCACAAGCTCTCAACATATCTTCCAAAATCTGGTTGATCCTTTCAGTCTGTCCATCAGTTTGCGGGTGGTAAGCAGAACTGAAATTCAACTTTGTCCCCAAAGATCTATGTACTTTATGCCAGAATTGCGATGTAAACTGAGTGCCTCTATCCAACATAATTTTCTTGGGAACACCATGTAAGCACACTATTCTTTCCATATACAACTCTGCTAGTCTTGCACCCGTATAGGTAGTCTTGACTAGTAAAAAGTGGGCAACCTTGGTGAGTCGATCCACTATTACCCATATTGAATCATAGCCTCTTTGAGTGCGGGGCAATCCTACAATAAAATCCATACCAACTTCTTCCCATTTCCATTCAGGAATCTTCATTGGTTGTAGTAACCCTGCAGGTCTTTGATGCTCAGCTTTCACTCTTTGACAAGTGTCACACAAAGCCACATATTCTGCCACATCTCTCTTCAAACCATACCACCAATACTTCTCCTTGAGATCCAAGTATATCTTGGTACTTCCGGGATGTATAGAATAAGTAGACTCATGGGCCTTTTGTAGAATTGCATCACGGATAGCTTTCACTTCAGGTACACATATCCTTTTTCTAAACCAAAGAGTACCATTCTCATCCATTCTAAATCCGAGTGCCTTTCCAAGCACTACATTCTCTGCTATCTCCTTAAGTTTTTCATCCTCCAATTGACCTTTGAGTATCTCTTTCTCCAATGTAGGCTCTATCATCAATTCCATTGCATTAGTGACAAGGCTCAAGTTGAGATACTCCATTTCAGCACACAACTCTGCTGACATAGATGTTAACTGAAGTCCATTGGCATAACTCTTTCTGCTAAGTGCATCCGCTACGACGTTTGCCTTTCCCGGGTGATAATGCACTTCCAAATCATAGTCTTTGATCAATTCCAACCAACGACGTTGTCTCAGATTCAGATCTGATTGGGTGAAGATATATTTCAAACTCTTATGATCAGTATAGATATCACTCTTATGTCCAATTAGATAATGTCTCCAGATCTTCAAAGCATGAACCACAGCTGCCAATTCCAAGTCATGAGTAGGATAATTCAAGTCATGCTTCCTTAGCTGTCTAGATGCATATGCCACCACTCTTCCTTCTTGCATAAGCACACATCCAAGGCCCAAACGGGATGCATCACAATATATAGAGAAGTTCTTGCTTAAATCTGGCAAAATTAATACTGGAGCTGTAGTCAATCTCTTCTTTAGCTCATCAAAGTTTGCCTAGCATTTATCCGACCATACATACTTAGCATTCTTTTTCAACAGAGCTGTCATAGGCTTGGCTAGCTTGGAAAAACCTTCAATAAACCTTCGGTAATATCCAGCTAATCCCAAAAAGCTTCGAATCTCACTTACAGTTGTTGGTGGTTTCCAATTCAGTACATCTTGCACTTTGCTTGGATCCACTGCTATTCCACCATTAGAAACAACATGACCCAGAAAAGAGACTTCCTTCAACCAAAACTCACACTTGCTCCGCTTAGCGTTCAACTTATGCTCTCTAAGCTTTTGCAAGACCAACCTTATATGTTCAGCATGTTCTTCTTCAGTCTTGGAGAATATTAGTATGTCATCTATGAATACCACCACAAATTTATCCAGAAACTCCATGAACACCTTATTCATCAGATACATGAAGTATGCAGGTGCATTGGTCAATCCAAAAGACATAACGGTGTACTCATATAATCCATACCGTGTAGTGAATGTTGTCTTGGGTATGTCCGAGTTTCTGATCTTAAGCTGATGATAACCAGAGCGGAGATCAATCTTGGAGAACACATGGGCTCCTCTCAACTGATCAAACAAATCATCAATCCTAGGCAAAGGCTATTTATTCTTGATTGTAACCTCATTAAGTGAGCGGTAATCCACACACATCCATTGACTACCATCCTTCTTATCCACAAAGATCACAGGTGCCCCCCATGGGGAAGAACTGGGGCGTATGAAACCTTTTTCTTGCAACTCTTTTAGTTGTTTCTTAAGCTCTTCTAATTTATTAACTCCCATTCTATATGGACGTTTAGCTATTGGTGCAGTTCCAGGTAATAATTCAATAATGAATTCAATGTCTCGGTCAGGTGGCATACATGGCAAGTCATCGGGGAAGACATCCGAAAACTCCTTCACGACACGATCTTGTTCATTGACTTCACCATCTAGCTGGTTCACTATGGCTGTAGGCTGGGCTCGCACTACCACTTCTACATAGATTCTATCTCCATTGAGTGATGTCACAACCACAGATTTCTCCTGACACTGAATCACTGCCCGGGGTTGTTTCATCCAATCCATTCCCAGAATAAGATCAATTCCCACTGTTCTCAACACAATAGGCTTCACTTTGAAGTCTACCCCCCTTAAGGAAATGCTAGTTGAGGGGCTCCAATAAGAAGCGGGCATACTGCCTCCTGGGGAATTTACTAGTATGGGGTTTTTCATGGCACACAAAGGTATGCTATGCATTCTAACAAAAGCTTGGGAGATAAAAGAATGCGAAGCACCAGAATCAAAAAGTATGGTAGCAGAGATAGAGTTGACGCTGAATGTACCCAACATGACCTCAGGCGTCTCTTGAGCTGCATCAGATGACACATAGTTCACCTTCGCAGTGTGAGGTGGTCGGGCATTGAACTTATGATTGCCAGTCTGGTTCTGAGGTGCTTGTTGGTTCTGCTTCTTAGGACACTGATGAGCATAGTGACCTACTTCTCCACAGCGGTAGCAGGTGTTGGGATTGTTGGGTGCACCACTCTTCACAGGAGCATTGTTGGGCACTCCCTGGCGTGTTGCAGGATTGCTGGTCTGTTGCGGGGGACGCTGATTTCCAAACTGTTGCGGGTATTGAGGGCGTTGCTGGAACTGGTTCCGCTGAGGATACTGACCACGGTTTCCCTGGTGAGTCCTTGATTCCTCTGCTGGAAACCTTGCTGGGGATAAGCATGTGGGCGAGTATTGCTTCCAGAAGCTTGCACTTGGAGCCTTCTCTTCTTAGCTTCCATCTCCTTGCGCTTATCGTCAATCACGATAGCGTGATTCACCAAAGACTGGAAGTTAGGGTAAGTATTAGACATCAGCTGGAGCTGCAGTCCATCATAGAGTCCCTTGAGGAAACGGCGTTGCTTATCCTTGTCGTCCGCTACATCATTTGGAGCATAGCGTGATAGTTGTGCAAACTTGTCCCGATACTCCGCCACAGTCATTGATCCTTGCTTGAGGGATCGGAATTCTTCTTGCTTCAGTTCCACTAGTCCATCGGGAATATGGTATGACCGGAAATTGTCCTTGAATTCCTACCAAGTGATAGCAGGAGCATTGTTGGGACGTCCAAACTGGAATGATTCCCACCAATCCTGAGCAGCTCCTTAGAGTTGCCCAGAAGCGTACAACACCTTCTCAAGGTCGTTGCATTGTGCTATGTTTAGTTGTTTCTCCATAGCACGCAACCAATCATCTGCCTCCATAGGGTCTGAGGCATGGGTGAACACCGGTGGTCGACCTTTCATAAACTCTCCACGCTTATCTCTGACCTGAACAGGCGGTGGTCCTCTTGTAGGTTCATTGTCCAAGCGCTGCATCATAGCTTGCATCAGCTGCGCTTGCATTCCCAATATCTATTCCATGGTCACAGGTGGCGGTGGTGGTGGATTTATGAGAGCATCACGCCCACGACCACAGCCTCTGCCTCTTCCTCCTCTTGCGGCCATCTGTTTTCCAACAAATGTGCAAAATTTAGAGATTTTCCAAATTATAGAGAGCTTACAAAGATAAGAAACAATGCTGAGAATTTTCTGAACAAGATTCAAATTCAGCAGTTCAGTAAAACTGTTATAACTTGAGTTTCAGAAATCCAACAGAGGTGCACCAAGATTTGTTAGAAAGATTAGGAGATCAGCTACAACTTTTATTTAGATCACTTTTACAGATTCTGAGACACACATGGTCAAAAGTAGAGCTAAACCGAATCTGTTCTGGGTTCCAGTCTGCGCAGAAACCATAACTTGTGACAGCTAGATCTCACAAACCTGAACAGCTATTGACGTGATTCCAGAGAAATTTGAAAGATACCGAAGTCTAGTTATCTCCACAAAAATTTCAGAATTTTTGACAGCCCAGATTTCGAGATACTAGATAAAGAACACAGGCTACTCCAGAAATCAGCACAACAGAGATAAGGTAAAGCGAGACATCTGCATTAAGATTTCATTCTAAACTTAAAGTTCCAATCTAAGGAAGTTGTGGACATGCCCACAAACTTCCAGCAATCAAACAAATACCAAATCAACCAAGTTCACAAATTAAACATCTAATCATCCAAGTTCACAAGACCAAACAAGACTAAATATGAAACACGAACTAACGACGTGGTAATCTAGATCAGGGCACCTAACACCTATGGAGCGGTGTCAATCATGGTGAAGGACCGGCGCTTCTTCTTGTAGATCGAAGGCTGCCCAAGTTGTGCTCGAAGTTCATCCACTTGCTTCTGGAGGTGTCTCTGAGCCCTCTGAGATGCACGCAGTTCTCCTTTGACTTTCTCATCCACTCCCTGCATAGCGTGGACATGCTGCACCGTTGCTTCCAGAGTTGGGTCACTCTCTGGTGGAGCCAAGACCTACCAAACACCCTCATGATCATTGCGAGGAAGGAACCTGAAGCGATCCTCCCTCATGGCCTCAAAGCGATGACCATGGTAGTGGATGTAGGCGTCCTGTGCTGCATCCTCCATGCCATCCAAGGCATGGTCCCTCCTGGCAGGGGCACGATGGACAGTCTCCACCTCATGTCCATTCTTGACGTCGTTCCAAGCGGTGACCACCAGCTCTACCTTCCAGAAGGTAGCCTCCAATGGATGCTGGTACTCGGCACAATGGTAGCTGATGGAGGCGTGTAAGTCAGGGTAGTAGTCATCCAGCACGTGAGTAAGGAGGGTGTGGTAGTAGGCCATCTCTAGAGCTAGCTTGAAGTAGTACTTGCACTTCCAGCCAATCTCCTCATCCACCATGGGGACAGCTGGAGATGGTGCAGGTGTAGGGGAAGTAGCCGTCGACTCCTCAGGTGTAGCTATGACAGGATAGACCGGCGCGACAACTGGAGTAGGAGTAGGTGCAGGCGTCGGGGTAGCCATCTCCTCGTCGTCGGAGATGATCACAATCTCCTTCTCCGCCTGTGGAGCACGTGGGGTGAACAGGGCACGATAGCCGGCGGTGCTGAGGCGAGCAGTCTTCGGGTTATGAGACATCTATAGATTTAAAGTGAGATAGAATTAGAATCAACAATTTTAAATAATAGATTAAGGTATGAAAAGCATAAATGTTTTAATAAAATAACAAGAATAAGACAGTAAGCAAGAAACCAGAGGAGCAAAGATGCAAAAACGACCGTTTTCTAACTAGGCTTGCTTCCTACAGTCAACACGGCTTTGATACCAATTTGTCACACCCAATTTTAAGGATAAAATTGAATGCACTAACTCATGTGTGCCCAGGGATCAATCATACACACAAGCTGACAAATTATAAAGGAGTATCATCACAGTGTATCTTACATCACGATAATAACATAACTTAGTCTTATACATCACAGCGGAAAATGAAAGATAACTCTCTCTCGTGGAACACCATCATAGGGAAGGTCAACTGGTTGACCACAAGCCTAATAATCCTCAGGAAACTCCTCATACACGTTGTCATCTGTTACCTATCCGGGATTTTTATCTAAATAAAGAAAATAAACAAGCGTAAGTACTTCCCGTACTCAACAAGATAACATGGGGTTCATGAGGCTCAAAATGGTTGACACTGGTTTACTGCAATTAGCACTTTTAGTAAGTCAAGATTTTATTATCAAGTATCATCAAGTTATGCTTAAGCTCCCATTTAAACCCACTTACTCAGAAATCAGCATCATTTGGATCATATCATCATAAACCATCATAAATGAACAACAATGAGTAACCAATTATTCTGTGAGTTTTCCGGGCCGCTCGTGACCGTGAGCATGGCTGTTATAACAGTTTGTTACCCTCTGCAGAGGTGGTGCACATTCACCACGAGTCGTGATCCCCATATGCCCGAGTTAATTACTCCTATATCACTGCCAAGGTGAGCAGGCAGGGTACACTATGAAGCCATTTCATAGGTTTCTCTAACAAGTTAGGGCCGCTAGGTTTCCTTGGCAGGCAGATGTACGAACCCCCCTTTCCTATGGCACATATCCATCGCGGCTATACACATAGGAACAGAGGCAGCCCTATACCCAACGTGGCAAGCCCCATTTGCGCCAAAAAGGTAACCTCTAACTAGCTAGAAAAGGTCCTATTACTGAGCTAAAGTCAGAGCCATATGACTCCCACGGTTGCACTGTCAGTCCCAGCTTTTGCCGACAGATAAGTCCTTATGGTGGGCCGGGAGAAACATGATCAAAGGTCATTTGCACCTTCGCCCTATGGAACAGTTGTTATAAATCATGTTAAACTCTTAGTTCCATAGAATCATTCATCATCATGTAGATCAAGTTCAGTTAGAGCACTAGCAATCTACCCACATGCATTTAACCCATAGGAGACAAGGAACAGGATAATCAATCACTAGGATGTCCTTACGGGTACCAAAATTAGACACATGCAAATGAGTAATTAATTAAAGTGAAATAGGACATCAAGGTAGGCCCATGCTATACTTGCCTTGGTTCACAAACTCTTGCTGGTCCTGCTGGTCGTCGAAGAATTCTTGATCTCCAACGTTCTCCTCACCGTCTGAACGCGACCAACACGGCAACATACGGCATTCCAAAAGCATTCATGCAAAGCAAACATTCCTATCATTAGAACAGTACACCAACAGTATAGAAAACAAGGTAAATTTTTTGTGAAAATAATCTACGTCTCGCTACGATCACGTCAACGTGAAGTTCACAAAAAACAGAGCTAAAATGCGAAAGTTATGATTTAAACGGGTTTTCCTATAGCAATATATTTAATTAAATCTAACCATGAAATTAAAAAGTTCCAAACTTGACTAACAGTGGTTCTAACATGTAGATTATGGAATTACGAAGCTAACACAATTTGAATGGATCAATTCGGAGCTAAAACGACAATTTTATAAGCAAAACAGTTCAAATGGCATTTCTGTAATTACTGAAAACGTATTTTAGACTTAAGCAGTGAACTTTACGTTGTCAAAATTAGAATGCGTATTCAGGGAACTACGCATTGGACTGCGGGTTCAATTAGATGAGAACCGAGGGGCTCTTTAGAAAAATAACCCGTGAAGGGGTATCGGCCAATTAGAGCCGTCGGATCAAGGATGGGTGGCTCGGATTAGATCAGAGGGAGGAGAGAAGGAAGGGGTCCGGCCGGAACAGTGACGCCGGCGGCAAACTCCATGGCCGGCGGTGTGGAGGTCTCTAGCGCGCACGAAACATGGCCTATGGGCCACGGTTCGAAGAATCGAGGAAACCGGGAGTTAGCTGCGGTGAAGGGGAACTCTCCAATGGCCGTTACTGTGGCCGGAGGAGGGAGCCGAGGCGGTGGACGCCATGGCCGGCGGCCAAAGCTCGCGGACGCTCGCGAAAAGGGCCCAAACGACCATGAAATACAAAATTGAAAGCACAGGGGAAAGGAGGGGAGCACGGCGATTCTCACCGCGACTTCAATCGAGGACGAACACAACTCGGGGACGGCGTTTCGCGTGGAGGGGCGGACGGTGATCGGCGAAGCTCTTCCGTGCGGCAGTTGCGACCTTCGTCGCGTGGGCGAGGGCGAAAACAGAGCGGGGAACAGCAGGGGGCACGTGGGGGGCTCGGCTCCTTTAAATCGAGGCCGAGGAGCGGGGGCGCTCCCACGATGCACGACGTGGGCGGCGGTTGCAGCTACGTCAGGAGCGGGCGGGCGGTTCCGAGCCACGTGGGAGGAAGGGGATGGCGCCGACAGGCGGGGCCCGGGCGTCAACGGCTGGGGAAAGGGACGCGGTGACGGTTGCTGCTAGGCCGTTCGGCTGGGCTGGGCCGGCAGCGGTGCTGGGCCGCACAGCGCGCAAGGGGTAGGCGAGCTGGGCTGGCGCGGCTTGCAGGGCCGAGCGAGGCGCGTGGCTGGGCTGGCCGCTGGCGCGGAGGAAAAGGCCAGCGGCCGAAGGAGCTGGGCCAACGGGCCGAAATGAAGAAGGGAGGGGAAAAATGAATTTTGCATTTTTCTTTTTCCAAATAGATTTCCAAAAGCATTTTCAAATAGGTTTTGAATTCATTTGAACTTTGAATCAAGATCAATCATCACAAAATTAGATATGCAGCAGCATGTATGCATCAAGAAGTTTCTAACCTTATATTTAATTTTAATTCCACAAAATTTATTATTTTCCTATATTTTAATGCATACATATTTGCATAAATAAATCAATTTAGCTATTTTAAAAGAGTGCAAATTTTAGGGTGTTACACTACGCCACCCTACTGCCATCTCCGCCATTCCCGACCCCCTTGCCGCGTTCGCCCTCACCCTCTCTATCTCCCCGAGCTCCTCCCACGTCAAACCATGGCGCGTAGGCCATTTTCTGTGCTCGCCGGTGAGTTTCTCGCCGCGGGCAATGGTCGTCGCCGCCGGCGCTACTGTTCCGGCTAGTGGGAAACACCCCAAGCGTCAGGCGCCGTCTGATCCTTGATCAACGATCCAGATTAGAAGATACCCTTTCATCAGCAAGGTTTCTAAAGAGACCCTCAGTTTTCTAGAAATAAATCCGAGCTCCCTACGCAAAATTAAAATCCGATTTTGATTTATTTTATTTCGAAAATCAATCTCAGTATTTACAAAACTGCCACTGTTCTTGTTTTACCCATAAAATATCCGTTTTGACCCATTCAAATTTCGTTAGATTCATAACGACGTAACCTAAGTTATAGTAGCATTGTTTACTTGAAATAAAATGTTAATTTGATCCATCTATATGCAATTAGTTTTCTAATTAGAAGCAACTTAGATTTTCTACTTCGATCTTTTCTAAGTAAAATAAGATTAGATCTATCTTGGTTTTCCAAATCAAATATAATCTGGCTTAATTCAATTTAGATATTCTCTGAAATATCTTATACATGCTTTTATGTAGCTAAAATAAATGAAGCTTAAAGCTTTCTTTTTCTTTATGAAGTAAATCTTTCGGTAGTTGTTTTTTTTTGCATCGCCGATTAGAGTGCTTTTCGCGTCTGTGTGTTCGTAGCAATGCGTAGATTAGTTTTCAAACCTTTTTATTGATTGGTGTACTATTCTAAGTGAGTCATATTTGTATGTTATGCATGTCTATTCGGACGCTTGTGTGGTTCTTTATGATCTTGTCCAATCGGTGAGAAGTATGTTGGTGATATAGAAGAAGTTGGTGATCCACAAGAAGTCATTTGGAGGTTACAACTCAGTAGAAGAAGGATCTGAGTTTAAGGCAAGTATAGCATGGGATCTTTCTTGTTGTCCTATTCACTTTAATAATTTAATCATATGCATGTGTCTACCTTGGCAACCGTAGTAAATTTTCCTAGCTATTTGATATCTTGGATTCCTTGTCACCTATGGGGTAATGCATTGAGTAGTATGATGCTAGTGCTCAATTAAATAACCATGATCTTGTAACTTGATTAATGGTATATGCAATAAATACTAAAAGATGCTTTTTAGCAACATGGCTCAAGAGGGTTAGAGCATTGGACTGTTATTATGGTGCTCTAGATTCCTCTACATAAGGACTTATCTGTAAGTGGTCAACTGGGACTTAAAGTACAACCATGAGTGCTACATGGCTCTAGCTTTAGTCAAGTATGAGGACCTTTTCTAGCTTGTTAGTGGTTACCTTTATGGGGCATGAGGGGCTTGACAAATCGGGTATAGTGTAGCCTCTATCCTTATGTGTATAGCCTGTGCGGAATGTGCCATTTGGAAGGGGAGCTCTACATCTGTTTGCCAATTGGAATCCTAGCGGCCCTAACTTGTTAGACGAACCTTTGAAAGGCTTCATAGTGAACCCTGCCGACCTTCCTTGGTAGTGGGTCAAGAGGCTGATCACCTCGGGCGAAAGGGTAAATCACGGCTCATAGTGAAAGTGTACAACCTCTGCAGAGTGTAAAACTATTATAACAGCCGTGCTCACGGTCACGAGCGGCCTACAAACTCTTACGGAATAGATGATCATTAATGATTAATTGTTTATGCTATTCATTACTCATGTTTACCTGATCATGTGTTTATACGGGCTTATGATAAATTTGATGCTACTCAATTGCTTAAAAATTGTTACTCACTAAAAGCTAATCGCAGTAAAACAGTGTCAACATTTTGAGCCTCGTGAACCCCATGCTAAATTTGCTGAGTATGACATGTACTTATGCTTGCTTTACTTTTTAAATCTTTGGAAAAATCCCGGATGGGTACCAGATTGCTAGAGTTTGGAGGAATTAGGCTTATGATCAACCAGTCAGTTGTTCCTATGGAGTTGGAGTCTTTATCTGAAGATCGGAGTTGTCTTGCCGCTGTTTGCTTTATATATTGAGCATTGTCTTTTGATATTACCCTTATTTATAGCTATATGTTAGATTTGACTTCCTGGGCTTACATATGGTGCGTATTTGGTTTTGTCCTTAAAACTGGGTGCTACATCAGGTTAGTTGCCAATGATATTCAGATCATCAATGTACACCGATATGATACAAAATCCTATTGATGATTTTTGAATGAAGACACACGAGAAGTCATTATTATTTGTGTATCTCTTCAACTTATGGAATTCACTTAACCGATTGTACCACATTCGGCCCGACTGTTTTAAGCCATATAATGACTTCTGTAACTTGACGCAATACATATTGCGATTTGCCTTGGGATTTGGTATACTGATTCCATCGGGAACTTTCATGTATATCTCATAATCCAATGACCCATACAAGTATGTGGTCACTACGTCCATCAACTACATAGATAGACGATTTGGTACTGCTAGCGATATTAAATATTGGAATGTTATTCCACTCATTACCGAAGAGTAAGTTTCGTTGAAGTCAACACTAGGCCTTTGCGTAAAACCTTATGCCACAAGCCCTGCTTTATATCTCACCACTTTGTTGTTTTCGTTCCTTTTACGGACGAAAACTCATTTGTATCCCACAGGGAAGATACCAGGGGGTGTTGGCATTACAGCCGAAAACACTTACCTTTTATAAAGCGAGGCAATCTCTGTTTCAATTGCTACCTTCCACTTATCCTAGTTCGAGCGCTTCTTGCACTCCATCATAGACTCAGGATCTGAATTAGTTTGAAGGATATTTGTAATTTGTTCAGAGAAATAAATGTCGACTATTATGGACTTACGATTATAAGACTCTAGTTTCTACGAAATTTATAGCGATTTCATCTACCCTTAAAGATTCATCATGACCTCCCGAAATGATGGATCCATGGTCTTCTAATGTTCTAGCCTCAATGTTTATGCGCATAACTAAGCTAGATTGTGGATCACTTCTATCCACAGGACATTGTATGTCCTCTAGGTGTCTTTCAACCAAAGATTGAGTTGCATTTCTAGTCTTCTTTTGCATGCCAGCAATCACTCTTGCGTCTTGGAAGTGCTTCTCCCCCTCTTTTTGCCAATTTGGGGATGAGTGGTTTTATTAGGTACCTCCACTCTTTCAGGCACATTCCTTGCAGGATGGAGAGACTTTGTAACACCATTATAATCAGAGAAAGTGTCTGGCAGATTATTTGCAAATCAATAATTCTTTGAACTTGTAGTTCAGTTTTGTGTAGTACGTGGATTAGAAAATGAAATGCCTTATGCATTCCAATCAATTTCCTAGCATTCCTTTTGGTACAATTCTCCCCCTAATGCCAGGAAATGATCCTCATTAAAAATACAATCAGTGAATCGGGCTGTAAATAGATCCCATGTTAGAGGTTTTAAGTACTTAATGATCGACAGAGATAAATATCCCACATAGATCATTAGTTTCCTGTGAGGACCCATCGATGCCCGCTGAGGTGGTGAGATGGGTACGTATACTGTGCAACCAAACTTACGCAATTGGGAAATACTCGGAGGATTCCCACGTAGTATCTACAAAGGGGATGTTTCATGATATGGAGTTGGTCGTAGTTGGATTAGGTCGGCAGTGTGCAGAACTGCATGACACCAACATGACGTAGGCAATTTGCAATTCATCAACAAAGGTCATGCAATGAGCTTGATTCTTTTAATCAATGATTTAGCCAAACCATTTTGAGTATGTACATATAGAACGGAATGCTGAACCTGAATTCCCAATGCCATGCAATAATCATTAAAAGCATGGGATGAGAATTCAGCAGCACTGTCCATTCAGATGGATTGAATCTGATGTTCAGGATAATGTGCCTTCAACTTAATAAGTTGGGCCATTATTTTGGCAAAAGCATGGTTGTGTGTCGATAAAATAGACACGTGAGACCATATAGTTGATGCGTCTATTAATACCATGAAGTACCTGAATGGCCTCGACAATGGTTGGATCGCACCACAAATATCTCCTTGAATTATTTCAAGTAATTTGAGTGGCTCAGCTCGAATATTAAGATACGATGGTCTTAAAATTAATTTCTAGGTTGCACAAGCAGTACATGAAAAATCTTTATTTTGGGGAAAATTTGCATTTTCCATATCATGACCAATTGAATTGCCGATAATTTTCTTCATCATCCCTATTCTAGGGTGCCCAAGTCGATCATGCCAGTTTCAGAATGTATCGACATCTTGGAAAATAATCTTATAAGCAACATGTTCTATGGGCTTTATGTATGTAAAGTACAATCCAGTTTGGAGTGAAGAAATCTTTTCACAGATTTGTTTGCCATATCCAGTAAGTTTGGTAAAGAGAAGAAATTCCTCTTTCTTATCCATATGTGTTTCCACATGGAAATCATTCTTACGGACGTCTCTAAAACTTAGAAGGGTACAAGTCGAGTCGAGATACAACAATGTATCCTCCAACGTAATTTGTGTACCCATATGGAAAGTAATAGTGGCTCTTCCTGAACCAACTATTAACGCATCACGACCAGCGATGGTCATAATATTTCCTTCTCTTTTCTTAAGAGTCTGGAAATATTTCATCTCTCTAAGTATAGAGTTTGTGGTACATGAGTCCATAAGACATAATTCTTACTCCTTTGGATTGAGATCATCAGACATCTATATGTAAAACAAATGCAATTAAAATACTCAAATGTAACATATAGAATTATACATACAATATATTGAATATCAAGTACAATAGTATGATATTACAATAACTATGAGTTGGTACAACTTAACAACAATATAAAGAAATTTGTACAACTATCAAGCACACTAAATAAATACAACCCGACACAACTATATGTTTGTATGACTTAAACTATTACAACATATGTATCTAATGAGATATCGGTGCTGGACCGAGATTACTCTAAATCTCCAAACATGTCTCCAGAACCAAAGTCTAGGAGCATGTTGTCCGTCGATGAAAGGTTCTCTTCAATGTTAAGTGAATTGTTGTTCACTTGTTCTTTAGGGGCCTGATTGGAAGAACCCTCTTTCGGGACAGCCTCAGATGCAAGATTAAAGTGTGCCTCATATCTTGTGTCTCCTGTTGGCTTGACCTCTTTTAAGGACTTTTGATACAAAGCAACCAGATGCTTAGGTGCACGGCAATTCTTGGCAAAATGCGAAAAATCTCTACATCTATGACACTTATTGTTATTTTTGGATTTTGCATTGTCCTTCTTCCTCTTGTTTGAATTAGGCCTTTGTCTCCTGTTGTGTTTGCGTTTACCAGTTTTGTTCTTTGGAAAAGATCCATTTAACTTATTCCTAGTATTTTTCTATACGTAATGAACCTCAGGCAGAGGGGTCAAACCAACAGGGCGCTTATGATGATTCTTTAGAAGAAGTTCATCATGTTTTTCTACCTGAGTCAATGTATGAATAAGCTAGGAATAAAGTTGGTAATTATGAGCCCTATATTGCTGTTGCAATATTCTATCAGACGGAAGCATAGTAGAGAGTATTTTCCCTATCTTGTCTGTAACACCCTAAAATTTGCAGTCTTTTAAAATAGCTAACTTGATTTATTTATGCAAATATGTGTGCATTAAAATATAGGAAAATAATAAATTTTGTGGAATTAAAATTAAATGTAAGGTTAGCAACTTCTTGACGCATACATGCTGCTGCATATCTAATTTTGTGATGATTGATCTTGATTCAAAGTTCAAATGAATTCAAAACCTATTTGAAAATGCTTTTGGAAATCTATTTGAAAAAAAAGAAAAATGCAAAATCCATTTTTCCCTCCCTTCTTGATTTTCGGCCCGCAGGCCTTCTCTCCCCACCGCGCCAGCCCAGCTCCCTCCTGCGGCCCACTCGCTTTTCCCCTCTTCCCCTTCTTGGGCCGGCCCAGCCGAGCCGAGCCGTTTTCCTCCGCGCGGCCCAGTTTCGGCCAGCAACCGTTGCCACGCCCTCTCTCTCCCTGCAGCTGACGGTCGGGCCCCGCCTGTCGGGGCCGTCCCCTTCCTCCCGTGCGTCTCGGAACCGCCCGCGCGCGCGTCAGCCGAAACCGCCGCCCGCGCCCACGTTGTGTGTCGTGGGAGCGCCCCTCCCCGCGCCTGGCCTCTTAAAAATGGAGCCCATGCCCCTCTCCGCTCCCCTGCTGTCACTCCCCGTTCCGTTTTTGCACTGGCCCGTGCACAAGGAAGCCGCAACTGCCGAGCCGAAGATCATCGGGATCCGCCGTCCTCCTCTCCGCGTGGGCAGCCGTCTTCGAGTCCGTTTTCCTCGCGGTGAGCTTCGCCGTGCTCCCCTCCTTCCCCCTGTGCTTTCAATTTTGTATTTTGTGGCTTTTTGGGCCCTATTTGCGAACGTCTGCGAGCTTTGGCTACCGGCCATGGCGTCTGTCGCCTCGGCTCTCTCCTCCGGCCGCCGCTTAGGCCTGGCCGAGACCCCCTACTCCCCCCGCTAACCCCGGTGCTCTCGGTTGCGCCAACCGTGGTCCGTGACCATGTTTTCCCGCTCGCCGGTGAGACTTCGCCGTCGGCCATGGCTGCGCCACCATGGCTGTCCCTGTGCCGACCGCCGACGTCTCCTTCCCCCCCCCCCCCCCCGATCCATTTTTGGCCGCTCAATTCTAATCCGACGGCTCTGATTGGCCGATACCCCTTCGCGGGTTATTTTTCTAAAGAGCCCCTCGGTTTTCATCTAATTGAACCCGTAGTCCAATGCGTAGTTCCCCAAATACGCATTCTCGTTTTGAAAACGTAAAGTTCACTGCTTAAGTCTAAAATACGTTTTCAGTATTTACAGAAATGCCACTTGATTTGTTTTGCTCATAAAAACTTCGTTTTAGTTCCGAATTGACCCGTTCAACTTGCGTTAGTTTTGTAATTTCGTAATCTACATGTTAGTACCACTGTTAACCATGTTTGCAACTTTTAAATTTCAGGGTTAGATTTAATTAAATAAATTGCTATAGGAAATCCCGTTTAATTCATAGTTTTCGCGTTTTGGCTCCGTTTTTCGTGAACTTCGCGTTGACATGATCGTAGCGAGACGTAGATTATTTTTACAAACATTTTATCTTGTTTTCTATACTATTGGTGTACTGTTCTAATGATAGGAATGTTTGCTTTGCATGAATGCTTTTGGAATGTTGTATGTTGCCGTGTTGGTCGCGTTCAGACGGTGAGGAGAACGTTGGAGACCAAGAATTCTTCGACGACCAGCAGGACCAGCAAAGTTTGTGAACCAAGGCAAGTATAGCATGGGCCTACCTTGATGTCCTATTTCACTTTAATCAATTACTCATGTGCATGTGTCTAATTTTGATACCCGTAAGGACATCCTAGTGATTGATTATCCTGTTCCTTGTCTCCTATGGGTTATTTGCATATGGGTAGATTGCTAGTGCTCTAACTGAACATGATCTATACGATGATGAATGATTCTATGGAACTAAAAGTATAACATGATTTATAACAAATGTCCCATGGGGCAAATGTGCAAATGACTTTTGATCATGTTGCTCTCGGCCCTCCATAAGGACTTATCTGTCGGCAAAAGCTGGGACTGACAGTGCAACCGTGAGAGTCATATGGCTCTGACTTTAGCTCAGTAATAGGACCTTTTCTAGCTTGTTAGAGGTTACATTTATAGCGCAAAAGGGGCTTGCCACGTTGGGTATAGGGCTACCTCTGTTCCTATGTGTATAGCCGTGATGGACATGTGCCATAGGAAAGGGGGGTTCCCACATCTGCCTGCCAAGGAAACCTAGCGGCCCTAACTTGTTAGAGAAACCTATGAAATAGCTTCATAGTGTACCCTGCCCGCTCACCTTGGCAGTGATATGGGAGTAATTAACCCTGGCATATGGGGATCACGACTCGCGGTGAATGTGCACCACCTCTGCAGAGGGTAACAAACTGTTATAACAGCCGTGCTCACAGTCACGACCGGCCCGAAAAACTCACAGAATAATTGGTTACTCATTGTTGTTCATTTATGATGGTTTATGATGATATGATCCAAATGATGCTGATATCTGATTAAGTGGGTTTACATGGGAGCTTAAGCATAACTTGATCATACTTGATAATAAAATCTTGACTTACTAAAAGTGCTAACTGCAGTAAACCAGTGTCAACCTTTTTGAGCCTCATGAATCCCCATGTTATCTTGTTAAGTACGGGAAGTACTTATGCTTGTTTATTTTCTTTATTTGGATAAAAATCCCGGATGGGTAACAGATGACAACGTGTATGAGGAGTTTCCTAAGGATTATTAGGCTTGTGGTCAACCAGTTGGCCTTCCCTGTGATGGTGTTCCACGAGAGAGAGTTATCTTTTATTTTCCGCTGTGATGTATAAGACTAAGTTATGTTATTATCGTGATGTAAGATACACTGTGATGATACTCTTTTATAATTTGTCAGCTTGTGTGTGTGATTGATCCCTGGGCACACATGAGTTAGTGCATTCAATTTTATCCTTAAAATTGGGTGTGACATTGTCTGCATCCGTTGGCTGTTTCTCACAAAACTTCCACTTAGAACAAATCCTATGAACAGCGTGATTTTAGTCTGCCACAGATTTAAAATCTTGGAGACATAAATGATTCCATTCATGATTGGCCTTAGGCCGAATAAGTTCTTTTTGCTGTTCATATCGCTCTTTAAGAGCGACCCATAATTCGCGAGGATTTTCAATCATAAGGTATTCAGATTTAAGGTCTTTATGAATATAAAACCGTAGCAAAGATAAAGCAGTATAGGTTTACTTACCTTGCATGACAACCCCGGTTTGGGGTTCCTAAATACTAGGCAAAAGATTACGAGATGCAAGCGCCATCTTGATATTAGAAGCCATGTAGGGTAATTACTACCATTTAACGCGAGTTTCTCGAATTTCTTGGTGGCCATGATCCTACATGGAAAACCATGGATTAATTAATTTACCGTATGGTAAATTAAAATCAACATGGTAATGTTGTAATACTAAATGCAATATTTTTAAAGTTTATATCTTATCATAGTTTTAGAATGTTGTAGGTAATCACAAAATTGTATAGACCATACAATAAATCATCATAATTTTTTTTATATACACAAGACAGATAGTCTCTAAGTCAAAGACAAAGAGTAGATCTTTATAGTAGGCAAATATATTGCTGCCTAAGCACGGTCTCTTGGTAGGATAATTCACAAGTTAATAAAACGTAGCCATTGCTTAGGACTCTACCATCTTGTGTAATAGCAAAATAATAAGATGAAAATGGTAATCGTCACGTGGATGTAGACTAAAACCATTATTTTGGGTAAAAACACAGTGTAGATAATCATCAAGTTTCACAGAAACATGATGTAGACCTCTTAGTAACGAGTGATTTGATCAGTGCTATGGCACGGTCTCTAGGCAGGATAATTGACAAGGAGTTAAACGCAGCCAATGCCATAGACTCCATTACTTTGTGTTATTTAACCATAATAATTAAGATATATATTGCAATTTTAAACCTACAGTAATTAAAGTTTTCTAATTCTATGGATAACTTTGTTAAATTGCATCTAAGTCACTAGCTAATTTAACATGTATGTGATGGAAAAAAAAGGGGTTTGGGGGCACCAACATACCCAATTCTATTATAAAATTACAAATACAACATATATGTTGGTGCAAAATAGGTGATTTGGGTGCACCAACATATTCCAATTTAATAATCAAAGTCACAAGTGTAATATGTATGTGGTGCAAAATTGGGTTTGGATGCACCAACATACTCCAAAATATAATAGAATCACATATTGTTTTGTAATATAATAAAACCAAACCACATATATATATATACAATGACAATGTATAGCAGGTCCAGAGCAACATCAAACAATACAAATAACTAATGTTCTTTTAGAAAATGAAATTAGCTAAACCATATGCTAATTAATTGTACTACTGCTCAAAAGAAAAATAACTAAGAAATAAAATTCCTAGGCATCAAAACAGGGCAAAGTCAGCCCAGGCGGGCCGGTGGCAAGGCGCAGCCCAGCCAGCCAGCCAGGCGCGCAGCCCAGCAGCCGGCCAGTTGCGCGGCCCCGCTAGGCGCATGAGCGCGAGCAGCCAAGCCTCAACCTAGGCCTGGGCTGCACATTCAGCCCAGCTAGGCGCCTGCACGCGGGTTACTTAAGGCCGGCAGTTAGGGTTTGGAAACCCTAACCACCCAATCCTCAACCGCCACCGCCGCCTGCTACCATGCTGGCCACCGCCGTCGCCACCGTCGTTGTTCATGCCACCTGCATGAGTGAAGCCACCGTCTTGTGCCTCCTCTTCCTCCTCCCATGGCGGGCGCAAGCTGAGGCCCATGCACTGGCCGTGGAGGCTGGCCGACGAGGAAGAACCCGGCCATTTCCGTTGAGCTCCGGCCACGGAGGCCATCGCTGCAAGCCGGGAACGGTGGATCCGCCCCCACCGGCCCTTCCCAGGCCGCTCAGAAGAGGGGAACCGCCCCCTCCTCGTCTGAGGAGGAGACGAACCCGGCTCTGAGGGCGTTTCCGAGTGTCAGGGCGTTCCGGCGCAGGACATGACGGCGGTTGGCTGCCACGTCGGCGTAGGAGCGCGGTCCGGTTGGTGGAGGTGGCGGCGGGAGGTCAATGTCAACGTCGTAGGCGAAGCCGGTCGGCCACATCTCCGCGCCGACGCTGCGGTTGGGGAGCAAAGGGACGCTACGGTGCGCGGCCATGGAGCCACCGCCTCCGTTCCATGGCAGCGCTAGGGGGGCCAGCGGCGTCGGTGATGGAATCGACCATCGCATTCATGGGGGAAGGTACAGGAGTCGTCATCTTCTACCTTTGGATGTAGCGATGCCAGTGATTCCTTCTCCGGCGAACTCTCTCCTTTCCCTTTCTCCTATTCGCGTCAGTAGTGAGCGAGCGTGTCTGATAAAGTATTATGAGTGAAAAGTGTCGGATGAAAATAACCAATGTCTATTGATGATGAAAAGTGTACATGTATATATTACAGGCCAAAGGACAGTTGGCTGTTGACCAAAAGGTGTCTCCACGGGATCCAAAAGGTGCCTCCATAGGAACCGTCATTAGTAGTTGCTAATGACAGGATTAACTATCTAATTAACTAATTGATCACAAAATTATTAATCTTAACACTACCTTTGCTCTGCGTGGCTATTATTGGCTCTATGTTTTTTCACACAGGGGTATTTTAGCTAATTCATGTTTTGTAATGAATTGCCGTACTTCCTTGGGATATTATTATTGCTACTATCTCTCGTACGGTTCGTACCTATGATACTGTATCAGATTATGAGAGGACTTTGCAACATGCCACATCTTCCGATTCAGCAGGAGTGTTTCACTTACTCGACTCGATCGAGGTGAGGATGACAAGAGAGGCTTCGTCAACCTTCATGTCACGTACAGTACGGTCGTATAGCGAACGCAACAGGGCAGGCTATAAATTCCGGCTAGCACCTCCACTGTAGCTCGCCGGCCGGCCGCTTTCCTCTCGCTCGCCATGGACTACGACGACGACAGCGAGGTGTTCTTCAGTTGCATCGTCGTCCCTTCGTCGTCGTCCTCCTGTAGCTGTAATAAGGCAGCAGGAACAATGGTGTCGCCAAATAAGGTGTCGGACCAGCAGCACCGGCAGACGACGACGGACACCTCGTCACGGGACCCCGCGGCCTTCATTGGGGTGCGGCCCCGGCCGTGGGTCACGTTCGCCGCCGAGATCCTGGACTCCACGCGCCGGGAGCGAGCGGCGCGCGTGACAAGGAGCGAGAGGCGTGGGTGGGGCGCGCGATGGGCGGGAGCGAGGAGCGAGCGGCGCAGGCGCAGGATGGGACACGCAGCGGGCGAGGCGGCAGCGGCGAGGCGGAGCGGGCACGCGACGTCCAGACAGACGGACGGACGGACGCCCATTTGGGAACATTATCGAAAAAACACACATACGTACGGTAGAGCAGTCCAACAGGATATAAATACCGGCCACCACCAGCTTCCTTCTTGGGCAAGACGATCACCATTGGCATGCATGCACCTGCCCTGCCTAACCCCTGTCACGTTGCCCCGACCCGTTGCTTCTCGCTCCCCATGGACAACCATGACGCTTCGGCCGCCAAGGAGTGCTTCAGTTCTATCCCTTCGTCGTCGTTGTGCTCCGGTAAGGTAGGAATAATGGCGTCGCCAAAGATGTCGGACGACCAGCCGCACAGGCCGACAACGGCCGACACCTGGCCACGCGGAGAGAAGCTGGAGACCGCCTTCATTGGGGTGCGACCGAGGCCATGGGGCACGTTCGCCGCCGAGATCCGGGACTCCACGCGCCGGGGCGTCCGCGTGTGGCTCGGCACCTTCGACACCGCCGAGGCCGCCGCGCTCGCCTACGACCAGGCCGCCTTCGCCGCACGCGGCTCCACCGCCGTCCTCAACTTCCCCGTGGACCGCGTCCGGGCGTCCCTGGCGCCGCTCGAGCTCGCCGGTACGGTGGGGTCCCCCGTCCTCGCGCTGAAGCGGCGGCACTGCAAGCGGAAGCGCAGGCGCCGCCGGCGGTGCAAAATGATCTCGAGCTCCGCTGTGGCCACCGTCACCAACGGCAGTAGTAATCCATTCTCCGACGACGTGTCCAGCAGCTCCATCGTGTCCATGGCAGCGCCGCCACAGCAGCAGGTGACTGCGCTCAGCTGCCAGTGCTGCTGCAGCGTCATTGAGCTCGAGGACCTCGGCACCGATTACTTGGACGAGCTGCTGCGGGTATCATGCGAGTCCACAGCTGGTTGAGGATATTTTGTCATGCTCATGCATCTTGGTGTTGCTCACATCATCATAACCCAGCCAAATACTACATAGACAAGTAAGCTCATATAAGGTCATAATCAAACGTGGTCACACTTTATTACTCACTATCCTTTTAGTTACAGAATATTATACATTTATAGTTACAGAATATCCGTGTACTACTCACTCTGTGATGTGAATATTCGTGGTTCATGGCTACTCTCTCTCCGATCTAAATCGTAAGTCGTTTTGACTTTTCTCAATACATAAATTTTATTATTATGTATTTAGACATAGTGTATACACTACCGGAAACGTCAAATTTGCCGAGTGTTTTTATGTTTGCCGAGTGTTTTTCCTTGGGCACTCGGCGAACAAGTTCTTTGTCGAGTGCTACGCTAAAAACCCTCGGCAAAAAAAACACTCGACAAAGAGGAGGTTTGCCGAGTGTCAAAAAAAACACTCGGCAAAGAGGGACTTTGCCAAGTGTTTTCTTTTTTGCACTCGGCAAAGAAATAAAATCTTTTTCTGAGAAAGAAGGAGAAAAAAAATAAAAAAAAAACTTTGCCGAGTGTCCAGATCTAGGACACTCGGCAAAGGACAAAATCTACTTAATTCCAAGTCTACAGAAAGGAGGAGAGGTAAGCAGAGCCAATGACATGCGGCGTCCATGGGCGAAGTGGCCGGCTCCTATTGGTTGCTGTGACGTGGTTGGGAGCTGGTCATTGGGTGCCTTCGGTGCTGCCTCATCCCTTCCCATCCACGTGCACCGACTTCAGAGAGAGAAAAAGAGAGAACAGAGAGCAGGAGACGGAGACGGCAAGGAGAAAGCAAGCAGGGCGAGGCGGAAGTGCATGGCGCCGGCGTAGGAAGGCAAGGCGGCGGTCCCGGGCGCGGCAAGCCGGCCGGGGCAGTCTACGGCGGCGGCGCTTGGCATGCGAGAGGGCGAGAGCGGAGCAGGGAAGCAGAGCAGGGGCGGCAGCGGTGCTTGCTGCGGCACGATGAAGCAAGGCGAGGGCGCGGCGGACGACATCTTCAGTCCTTCCCTGTTGTCCGCGCGCAGCAACAAGGGAGAAGAGGGCAGGGCAGAGCTGGGGGAGAAAGGGAGAGCAGAGCAGAGATGCGGAGCGGAGGGAGAAGGGGGAAGCAGGGGAGCAGCACGGCTCGGCTCGTCGGCGCAGGGCGGTGGCGGCGCTTGGTGGCTTCACAGCCGCGCGCGAGGCAGCCCAGCCCCTTCCGTCTATGGCGCAGGGCGGCTCGTCCCCTCCCGGCGATGCGGAGCAGCAGCAGCGGGTGGCAGTGCAGATCCACCCTCGTCCCCTCCCTCCTTGGCTCCACCGATGGGTGGCATCGTGGATCCGGTGGGATGGAGCCACCACGGCGCGGATCCGGCGGAGAGGTGTCCTCCGGCGGCGGATCCGGTGGGTTGGATCCCAGTGGCGGTGGACCTGTGGATCTGACAGTTAGGAGCCCTCCAGCGACAGGCTCCACGGCGAGCAACGCGGCGGCGGCGGGCTCCATGGCGGCAGCCCCTCCCCTCCCCTTCTTCTTCTCCCGGTCGGATTCAGCCCTCCCTCTCCCGGATCTGGCCGGTGGTGGCCGGATCTGGTGGCGGGCGGCGTGGTGTGGTGGTGGCGGCGGTGGCATTGGTGGTGGTGGCCAGCGTCGGGGCGTGATGGTGGTGGTGGCCGGCAGCTATGGTGGTGGTGGCAGCGGTGGTGGCCGACGGCTGCGGTGGTGGTGGGCGGTGACTTGTTTTTTTCCGGAAAAATGTTTGTTGAGTGTTTTTTTTTTTTTTTTTTTGGACTCGGCATAGTCTTTGCCGAGTGCCCAACGTTTGACACTCGGCAAACAACTCTTTGCCGATAAAACATTTGCCGAGTGTCGTTTGCCGAGTGTAACACTCGGCAAATGCTTTGCCGAGTGTTTTTGGGGTTTTGCCGAGTGCCCTTGGTACTCGGCAAAGCTCTTGTATCCGGTAGTGATAGTTAGATTCATAACAAAAGCTATGTATGTAGAAAAGCAAAAATGACTTACAATTTGGAATGGAGGGAGTACAAAATTAGTTTTTACCAACGGTATCTTCCCCGCTGATTTGAACCACTGTGACAAATCCGGGTCTTGAGACTGATTATTTGATGCCGCCGATTGATTCTGCACAGAAGAGAAGAGATTACATATGTAAGCTGCAGATATAAAAAACTCACTGCAATCAGAAAGTATAAGTAGTGTCTTGAAAAAATACTTGCACATAAGTATATATAGTACTAATAAAAAACTCACTGCAATCCGACCCATGCATGTTCAGTTAGTATATCTTACCTATTAGTATTAGTTTAAGCCATGCAGTGGGGGGCTTAGAGTTAGAAGCTGGAGCTGGCAGGGCCATGCCAATGGGAGTGCAGGCCATGTGCAGTAGCAGCGAGCAGGCCATTGAAGTCTGTGTTTTGCTGATTTGCAAACTAGTGCACAGGCCTACAGGCTGCCTGTCCATAGTGTGATCATCCATACACTAGACACTGCAATAACACCCAGTCCTTGTGCAGTAGTGTGATCACATCTAAAAAGTACAAACTAATGCCAGCTATTTTTGGATACATGGTATGCTTAACTGCTACATAGTGTGATCTAGGTTGTTCAGTGACACAAAAGGGCTAGTCATGTTCACTTAATGGTTAATTTCTTGTTATTAGCACTATATCATAAAAGCAAAGGAAATGAGTGATGATCTGTGCACTACAAAATTCAAAGGAGAAAAAGGAAATTTTAAGCTTATCTTAACCTTGAATATTCTCTGTATCTATCTCACTGGTTGCCTATGTAATTTAAAGTTCTCTAAGTCATTTTGAGCTAACATCTAAAGTTCTCTAAGTCAAAGTATTCAATCTACAGTATAAGGTGTCAAGTGACTCACAGGAGTAGTTGTGGGTGGCTGAGGTGGAGAGAATAGCATCGGTGGCGGTGTCAAAGCTTACCCATACTCGATGCAAAATTCTGCATGGATTGGAACATTTACTCCATCCTCAACCGATTTTCTTCATCTATCCTCTGCATCGTCCACCGTTGTTCTTCCTCCATGTTCTGCCGCTCGGCCACCACCCTATGCTGAATCATCTCCTCCATCCTCGCCTCCATCCGGGCCTATAACATTTCATCCCAATGTTACAATGCAAAGCTAAAGTACGTAACAATCAACAAACGATGAATAAAACAGAAATAACCTGGAGAGCCTAAATCTGGAACTGTGTAGCGGTTGGCCGTGGACGTATCGCCGGGCTCGAGCTCGTACTCCTTGCTCGGATCTAGGAGAGAGTGGGAGTAGAGGCCGTGTCGATTGTACTGTCGCCAATCCAGTACCGGCCATGCTTCTTGCCTCCTCCCACCCTCATCACGATTTCTTCATCAAGATCCTGGGTGCTCGGATCGAACTGTGGCCCATGAACCTGCCTTGCCATTGCTGTGTACTCACTGACGCGGCTGTGGATGCTGGGATCGTTGTACGCCTCGGATGGGTCCTCCGGGTTGAAGTTGATGTTTGTCGTCGCCTTGCCCTTTTTGGACAGAAACCATGCCTTGAACTGGGAGCAAGGCTGGCCATCATGTGATGACGACCGTGGCAAAAATGCAAAATAATTAGAAATTATGCAGAATTGAGCGTTAGAATAAAGAAATGAATTCGCGTACCCATTTTGCCCTGTATTCGTCGAGGCTCAGGCTGCTTTGATGGTGTGATGCATGTGGGCATCAGCAAACGCCGGTCCCGGCAAGCGTTGTGCGTCTCCACTCACCCGGGCTCCAACCACTTGTCCACCATGTATTCCCAGTACTGGATATGCTGGGCGCACCGGTACGGAGGCACCTACGTCATCAAGTGTAACCCCAACCGGGACTAAAGGTTCCTTTTCTTTTTCTTTTTTTTTGTTTAATTTGTTTTCAGTTCAGTTACACATATTTGTTTAATATATAATATGTTTTTATGTACGTATTCTACGCTGCTAATATAAATACACGCACGCATATAATTACATCTAATTCTCATCTCGAGCATTATTATATTCGAATAAAGTATGAACCTATATATATTATAGATATATATATGTATATATACAACACTTTTATAATCTTGTTCTTGAAAATAATGATATCAATAAACATTTAATTTACATCATTTATTCCTTAGGATCAAAGTAGAACTCGCCGTTGGGATTTAGCACTTTTTCTAGAAGAAATCCTGCTATTGACTCTTGAACTGCTTTTAGATGGTCTTTTTGCATGACCCTTTGTTTCAACCATTCAGTCTTGCATTTGAAATAAAAGGGAAAGTATTAATACACATATATATATATATTCATTTAAAAATAAATAAAAAATTGATATATACGTACTCTGAGGACATCTTTAGGAGTTCTTCTTATGTGCGCAGTGATAAATTCACAAACGTAGTATCCACACAAGTTATTACCTGGTTGCTGCCGCAAACACCACTGTACGAGAAGAAGATTATTCTCATCATCTCACACGTAAATTGAAGTACGATATAGTAATTAAACACGTGGGGAAGTGTATATAGTACAACTTACTGGTATTTCAACTACATTAAGTGGTGCCTCGCAATCCTTGCGATGTTGCCGAATAAACTCTTTCCAAACCCTGTGCGACCAATAATGTACGATCGTTAATAAATTATGGCAAAGTCTATTCAATAATAGTTGTGCGCGAGAGATCGAAATTACCCCTGGATAATGTCTATCATATCTTGGTATAGTGCCCGCTCTTTTCTCAACGAGTCAAAGATTACTAACCGACTTAAGTTTAACTCAATGACAATGAGTATCCAGTGAAACCTGCATTGGTTTATACACACACGTACATGCATATAAGTTGTATTGATATTACATAAAATATGTAGACTACATTATTATTAACACTTACTCAAAGTTGTACAGGAAAAGTATTGTTGTCTTGTCGTGCTGCTTCACGAAGAACATCATGATATTCTCCTGTGCTTCAGATACCCACCGCTCCTTGACAATAATACCGGTTTTGAATACGATATAAGGATCAATGAAGCCAACACTGGTGTCTTGTATTCTTTGGAGCTCTGACATCTGGAATCTGTATATAAATATAAGTTACATGTGAGGATAATTATATACACGTACGCATAGAAGTGAGTTTATTAAATAAAAGTAAGAATCACTTACAAACAAAAGGAGCTAATGATTGATTTGTCCAGAGCATCCATGTGGTATAGTTGATGCAATTCTTCGAAACTAATATGTAAGATGTCATCGCCACGGAAGTAATGATGGTCTCTAAATCTGACAAAGATCCACTGCTCACCCCTGCCACACGCCTGCATGTACCACTAGTTGAGCAAGTACATTTGCGTACCCAATTTATTCAGAGCCGCAGGGTTGTACAGACTTTTGCCACATTTATAAGTCTTCCAGGTATCAACTTCCAGGTTCTGGATTGGAGCTTTGCCCATCAATTGATCCAAGGTTAAACCAGTATCTTCAAAAAAAGCATTAAGGGCTTGAACCGACACTTCTCCAGAGTTGTCTGGTCGATAGACTTCTATGTTGGAACCATATTCATTAGCAACAACAAGATTTTGCATTTATTGCTTCTGTTGTCCGAGCTGTGGGACATCCTTCCCTGATGCTCTTTTCCTTTTCTTATCTGCATTATGTGACTTCACGAGGGAGCGGTCATAGTCTAATAGTGGCGAAGGCCTACGAAGTTCAATCATCTTTTTCTTGTGAGCATTGACCTTCTGCCTCAGCACATCTCATGGTATGTAAAAGTACGGCTTCTCCTTAAGCTTCGCTTGACTCTTGTTTTTTATATCTATAAAAAAATCTTTCACTTTTTTGTCTTTAGCTGCTATTTGCTCATCAGTCTTTTCAGGAAGTATTTCTTGAGAAATAACTCTTTTTCTCGGGATCTTCTTTGCCGCCGGGACCTTAGACGTCTTTGTAGTGCGTCGCTGTGGAGGGGGTGGGGCAGTGTTGGAGACTGGCGTGGAGGCGATGAGGCCGGTGTTGGTGGAGACCGGCGTGGAGGCATTGGAGATCGCTGTGGAGGTGGTGGGGCCGGTGTAGGAGTTGGAGATCGTTGTGGAGGCGATGGGGCCGGTGTAGGAGTTGGCGATCGCCGTGGGGATGAAGTCGTCTCGCCCCCCGCAACGTTGTGATGAGATGGGGAATGAATGATTGGGCTAGGCTGAGGGGAGACCCTGCTACAAAAACAAGTTGTGTGTCAATTATTTTTGAAGCCAATAGAAAATTAATGGAAAATAACATTTCATTCACTTTCATTCGTACCTAGGGTGAGGTAGGGGAAGCGGTGGCGCCCCAGGAATGATGATGAAGCATTTGCGCCATTGAATAAATGTCTTCTCTGCTTCTCCTAGTGTCTTCTCCCCATCACCGCCTTCAATGTCAAGAGGAACATTGTTGTAACCTTTGAGCACTCTATCGACCGAGACGCTAGCATATCCAGGTTGAATAACTGACCCATGGATTCTTGGTGTCTTCGTTCGGTCTATTGGAGATACAACCCCAATAGCCACCATGATTGATGCATTATTACCATCTGGAATGTGCAGCTCACATGTTGTTAGAGGCTCGGTAATGTCATCAATAGGGAAGCGCAACCCAGCGTCGTCTTGAATAACTGGTAGCTCCATGGAAGCACAACTGCTTTTCATCTGACCAACGGGGCTAATGGTGACTCCCGGCGTTGATTGCGATTGCATTTGACTCATTGCTAGCTGCACTTGCCTCTTGATCTCCTCCTGCATTCTTGCCTCAAGAGTTTTTTCTCGTTCACGTGATTCAAGCAATGCTTGTCGTGACTCATCAACAAATTGCTCCAATGCACGGATTTGTTCTGCATCCTCATCCTTCTTTCTCTGGCGGCTTCTGTAGGTATCCTTGTCTGCTGGGAATACGTGTAGACACGGAACCGCCCCATAGCCTCGTGTTCGACCACCGTGTTTGGGATTCTCTAGGGCATATGTCAATTCATCCTTCTCTCTGTTGGGATTGAAAACACCACTATCAGCTTCTTCCCTAGCACGAGCTAGTCTCTGTGTTGCTCTCTCAATTTTTTGGCCGAAAATTAGCTTGCCAGTGTCTGGGTCTAGGCTTCCCCCATGAGCGTAGAACTAATTCTTCACGCGTTGAGGCCAGTTCTTCTCTATTGTTTTAGGTATGATTCCCTTGGCAGTAATCTCTGCTTCTAGGTTCTGTCACTTGGGAATAGCACTCCTATAACCTCCTGATCCCATGCGATGATGGTATTGCTTCTGTCAGGCATTCTGCCGATTCCTCATCACACGTTCCTCACTGTCTTGAGATGTCTTGTATTCTACGAAGGCATCCCAATGGGACTCCAACTTGACAAACGCCTTAGCATTGAAATCCGGCGTAGCATTCTTCAAGATAAACTTTTTATACAATGTCTTCTTCCAACTCTGGAACAATGTTGCCATCTTCTTCATTGTCCAATCCCTCACTAGCTCCTTCAAAGCATCATCTGCTTGTAATGTGAAATGCTGAGTGATATCTCTCCAAGCTAGGTTCTTGTCACGATCAGATACAAAACTAACATTAGGAGCGGATATCTTCTGCTTCCATTCACGAGCACTAACTGGGATCCTATCCCTTACAATGAACCCACATTGATTGATATATGTCTGAGCATGTGGTCCCAATGGTTTGCTGGTGTCGGTGTCGAATTCTGATATTATGAAACGGCCCTCTAATGGCTTTTTTGGCCCTCGGACTTTCCTACTTTTGTCGGTGGTTGATGTAGATCCAGAGACCGGCTACATGAGTAGAAACACAATGATTAACAACAAATATACGTACGCATGCATCTATAAGAGATGATAGATAATCGAATATACCTCGCCAGTATTTTCTTGCGCGACAATTTGTTGATCTTCAACCACCGGCATATTTAGGATATCCTCATAATCAGCAAAGTACTGACTCGTGTCATCTACATCCACATTGGTGCCGGCGTTGATAATATCCGCCATTATGTCATCACTCAAGTTATCATCCGGAGCAGCCATTTGTATCTTCAAGATAACACATAGATAGAATTACTATGGTACATAACATAAGTACATGTGATAACACATATAGAATTACTAAATCCAATTAAATATAATAACACATAATATTTCATAAGGATAAACAATAATAAGGTATAGGCTTTGGAATCGAATCAAAAACACTTTCGATCCAAAAACATGGAAATAAGTACATGTATATATATACACATAGAATGATACAATATATTTTCTCTCTCTCAACATATAGAAATAAGTGCATATGTCTATATCTCTAGATATGCATATGATAACACATAGAATGTCTCTCTAGATACAATTTTCTCTCTCTCTCAACACATGAAAATAAGTACATGTATATATACATATAGAAATAATTAAGTACATATGTATACATATAGAATCTCTCTCTAGATATATATAGAGAGATAGAATATATAATTACTAAATCCAATTAAATAAATCTAACATGAAATTAGATAAACTAGTAATAGATAATACATTTTAATCTAACATATATCAAAAACTATAATAAAAAACTATCTA
This sequence comes from Miscanthus floridulus, assembly GCF_019320115.1. NCBI lineage: Eukaryota > Viridiplantae > Streptophyta > Magnoliopsida > Poales > Poaceae > Miscanthus > Miscanthus floridulus. The sequence goes on from NC_089588.1 coordinate 140,812,383, forward strand.
AAAAAACTATCTAAATAAAATACTAATTAAATTTTAATACATTTAAATCTAACATATATAAAAAACAATCTAAAAAATAACTAAAAAACTAACAATAAACTACTAATTAAAATTTAATACATTTTAATCTAACATACAGCCGAGACTTTGTAAAAAAAATCTAAAAAACATGGCCGATCGAGAGCAGCAGATCACGAGAGTTCGACGGAGGGTACGGTGGGCGCGCGGGAAGCGTCGGCGATGGAGGGTGGGGTCGGGTGCGGCGGCGGAGACGGGATGCGGTGCGTGATGCGAGCCGGGAGAATGGCGCGGTCGGGCGGGGGTAGACGACGACGGCGGCGCGGCAGAGACGAGCTCGACGACGGCGGATGGCGCGGCAGGGCGGGGCTGAGCAACGGAGGCGAGATCGAAGATGAACAGAACAGACGTTCGATATATATAGGCCGGGACCCAACACCAGTCGGGACTAAAGGACATTTACTCTCGGCTGGTAAGACCAACCGGGACTAAAGGTCCAACCCTTTAGTCCCGGCTCGCCTTACAAGCCGGGACTAAAGGCTTTTAGTCCCGGTTGGTGTTACCAGCCGGGACTAAAGGTATTTTTGGGCGGGCACCGAAATTGTCGCCCACCCTTTAGTCCCGGTTCTTGGCCTGGGTCGAGACTGAAGGCCTAAAAATTTTGGCAAACTACAAGCGTAATTGGAAAGGCCTGGGATTTTGATTTTGTTTAATACTAGGTTAATCAATTAATTCCATAACAACTTCAATACTTTGTAATATTTATTTAAAAAAATACTATTGATTAACTAATTATTTATTGTAAATAGGAAAATTTTGTAACCTAAAGTTTTTAATTTCTTTTATGAATATAGAATATAAATGTTACTAATACTAAGTATTTTGTTAATGCAAAAATATATTTGTAACTTAAAATTAATAAAACTAATATTATTCGATAGGAAATTTATTATCACATTATTGTAACGTCAATGTTTCAATTTTTTCTCGGTTTTTGACAAAAATTGACAGGAATTTTTTGTTGAACCTATAAAAATAAAGAAAATGTAGTATTTTTGTTCTACAACTTTTTCAAATGAAAAAATGGCCTATATAAGGATTGTATATATTGATGAGCTTAACAAACTTGGTATTCAAAACTTTTCAATTTTAGACAATCTAGGGTTCCGAAAACTAGTTTGTAGGCGTCGAAATTTAAAAATCACAAATTTGAACCGTCCAAACTTTCTCAAATGGAAAGTTGACCAAAACAACAATTGTAGATTTTTTTGAGTTTAACAAACTTGGTATTCAAAACTTTTCAATTAGAAGTAATTTAGAGTTCATAATACTAGAGTCAAAGTGTTGTTTTTTCATTTGACCAAATTTGACTTGGTCAAACTTGCTCAAATGAGACACTAAATGACCTCAGCTGAAAAAACTCTGAATACCAAGTTTGATCATCTCAACAAGATCTACAATTATTACATAGCTCATTTTCCCATTTGAGAAATTTTTATCAAACACTAGTCACAACTTCTTGAATCTCATATATACTATCTAAAACTATGTCACACACTTGTGAAATTTGAACTACATTTTGTTCAAGCTTTCTCAAATGAAAAAAGACCTATATAAGGATTGTAGATATTGATGAGCTTAAGAAACTTGGTATTCAAAATATTTCAATTTGAGACAATCTAGGGTTCCGAAAACTAGTTTGTAGGCGTCGAAATTTAAAAATCACAAATTTGAACCGTCCAAACTTTCTCAAATGGAAAGTTGACCAAAACAACAATTGTAGATCTTTTTGAGTTTAACAAACTTGGTATTCAAAACTTTTCAATTAGAAGTAATTTAGAGTTCATAATAGTAGAGTCAAAGTGTTGTTTTTTCATTTGACCAAATTTGACTTGGTCAAACTTACTCAAATGAGACACTAAATGACCTCAGATGAAAAAACTCTGAATACCAAGTTTGATCATCTCAGCAAGATCTACAATTGTTACATAGCTCATTTTCCCATTTGAGAAATTTTTATCAAACACTAGTCACAACTTCTTGAATCTCATATAGACTTTCTAAAACTATGTCACACACTTGTGAAATTTGAACTACATTTTGTTCAAGCTTTCTCAAATGAAAAAATGGCCTATATAAGGATTGTATATATTGATGAGATGAACAAACTTGGTATTCAAAACTTTTCAATTTGAGACAATCTATGGTCCCGAAAACTAGTTTGTAGGCGTCGAAATTTAAAAATCACAAATTTGAACCATCCAAACTTTCTCAAATGGAAAGTTGACCAAAACAACAATTGTAGATCTTTTTGAGTTTAACAAACTTTGTATTCAAAACTTTTCAATTAGAAGTAATTTAGAGTTCATAATACTAGAGTCAAAGTGTTGTTTTTTCATTTGACCAAATTTGACTTGGTCAAACTTGCTCAAATGAGACACTAAATAACCTCAGATGAAAAAACTCTGAATCCAAAGTTTGATCATCTCAGCAAGATCTACAATTATTACATAGCTCATTTTCTCATTTGAGAAATTTTTATCAAACACTAGTCACAACTTCTTGGATCTCATATAGAATTTCTAAAACTGTCACACACTTGTAAAATTTGAACTACATTTTGTTCAAGCTTTCTCAAATGAAAAAATGGCCTATATAAGGATTGTAGATATTGATGAGATGAACAAACTTGGTATTCAAAACTTTTCAATTTGAGACAATCTAGGGTCCCAAAAACTAGTTTGTAGGCGTCAAAATTTAAAAATCACAAATTTGAACCGTCCAAACTTTCTCAAATGGAAAGTTGACCAAAACAACAATTGTAGATCTTTTTGAGTTTGACAAACTTGGTACTCAAAACTTTTCAATTTGAAGTAATTTAGAGTTCATAATACTGGAGTCAAAGTGTTATTTTTTCATTTGACCAAATTTGACTTGGTCAAACTTGCTCAAATGAGACACTAAATGACCTCAGATGAAAAAACTCTAAATACCAAGTTTGATCATCTCAGCAAGATCTACAATTTTTACATAACTCATTTTCCCATTTGAGAAATTTTTATCAAACACTAGTCACAACTTCTTAAATCTCATATAGACTTTCTAAAACTATGTCACACACTTGTGAAATTTGAACTACATTTTATTCAAGCTTTCTCAAATGAAAAAATGGCCTATATAAGGATTGTAGATATTGATGAGATGAACAAACTTGGTATTCAAAACTTTTCAATTTGAGACAATCTAGGGTCCCGAAAACTAGTTTGGAGGCATCAAAATTTAAAAATCACAAATTTGAACCGTCCAAACTTTCTCAAATGGAAAGTTGACCAAAACAACAATTGTAGATATTTTTGAGTTTAACAAACTTGGTATTCAAAACTTTTCAATTTGAAGTCGTTTAGAGTTCATAATACTAGAGTCAAAGTGTTATTTTTTTATTTGACCAAATTTGACTTGGTCAAACTTGCTCAAATGAGACACTAAATGACATCAGATGAAAAAACTCTGAATACCAAGTTTGATCATCTCAGCAAGATCTACAATTGTTACATAGCTCATTTTCCTATTTGAGAAATTTTTATCAAACACTAGTCACAACTTCTTGAATCTCATAGACTTCTACAACTATGTCACACACTTGTGAAATTTGAACTACATTTTGTTCAAGATTTCTCAAATGAAAAAATGGCCTATATATGGATTGTAGATATTGATGAGATGGACAAACTTGGTATTCAAAACTTTTCAATTTGAGACAATCTAGGGTCCCAGAAACTAGTTTGTAGGCATCAAAATTTAAAAATCACAAATTTGAACCGTCCAAACTTTCTCAAATGGAAAGTTGACCAAAATAACAATTGTAGATATTGATGAGTTTAATAAACTTGGTATTCAAAACTTTTCAATTTGAAGTCATTTAGAGTTCATAATACTAGAGTCAAAGTGTTGTTTTTTTATTTGACCAAATTTGACTTGGTCAAACTTGCTCAAATGAGACACTAAATGACCTCAGATGAAAAAACTCTGAATACCAAGTTTGATCATCTCAGCAAGATCTACAATTGTGAAGTCATAACATATTACATAATATCCGCCTCTAAAACATTATATATTAAACATGCATCGTTGTATCATGCGGGCACAACAGTGAATTTCTTCTTGACGTATGACCCTTGGTTATGATCTTGTCATAACCATGGAGTGTCTTCATCATTTAACATGATGCTTGGATCTTTCTTCACTATGAAGGGTGGAATTCGGACATTTCTTTCATAATCTTCTGACATGTCTGACTTGTCTTCAATTCCCACTATATTTATTTTCTCAGAAAGAATTATGTGGCGCTTTGGCTCATTGATCATTGAGTTGATGTCTTCGTTTTTTCCTCTCTTTGATTTTGTAGACATGTCTTTCACATAGAACACCTGACTCACATTGGCAGCAAGAATGAATGGTTCCTCTTTGTACCCAATATTGTTGAGGTCCACTGTTGTCATTCCATACTCTTTGTCGACTGTTACCCCTCCTCCGGTCAGCTTCACCCATTGGCACCGGAACAAAGGGACTTTAAAATTAGGTGCGTAGTCTAGTTCCCATATCTCTTCTATGCAGCCATAATATGTTTGTATATTCCCATTTGGATCTGTGCCATCTATGCGAACACCACTATTTTGATTGGTGCTCCTTTTATCTTGGGCAACTGTGTAAAATGTATTCCCATTTATCTCGTACCCTTGGTACGTGAGGATATGCCACGATGGCTGCCTAGCCAACAAATAAAGTTGCTCATCAATATTGTCATCGCCTTGATATTCTTTTCGCAACCAACCACTGAAACTTTCCATGTGCTGACGCCTAATCCAAGCTTCAGTCTTCCCTGGAAACTTGGATCGTAAGAACTCCTTATATATCTCGATGTACGGATGCACCAATGACGAGTTCTAAAGAACTATGTAGTGTGCTTTATTGAAATAATCGTCTTCCATGCCGATATATGTTTTCTTCCCTAAAGTTCCTTTACCACTGAGTCTCCCCTCGTGTCATGATTCGGGAACGCCAATCGGGGCAAGGTCAGGAACAAAGTCAACACGGAACTCAATGACCTCCTCTGTTCCATAGCCCTGGGCGATGCTTCCTTCAGGCTTAGAATGGACTTTCACATATTTCTTCAAGACTCCCATAAACCTCTCGAATAGGAACATGTTATGTAAGAACACAGGTCTAAGAATACTAATCTCCTTCACCAAATGAACTAGGATGTGTGTCATGATATTAAAAAAGGATGGAGGGAACACCAACTCGAAGCTGACAAGACATTGAACCACATCATTCTGTAGAGTAGCTAGTTCCACTAGATTGATTGCCTTCTGAGAAATTGCATTGAGGAATGCACATAGCTTTACGGTGGCTAGACGTACATGTGGAGGTAGAATTCCTCTTAAAGCAACTGGAAGCAATTACGTCATAAGCACGTGGCAGTCGTGGGACTTTAAGTTTAGGAATTTCTTATCTGGCACATTTATTATACCATTTATATTGGAGGAGAATCCCGATGGGACCTTGATGTTGCTTAGACATTCGAACATGCTGTCCCTCTCTTCTTTGCTAAGCGTGTAGCTAGCAGGACTTAAGTAATGACGTCCATCATCTGTCTTCTCTAGATGAAGGTTGTCTTGTTCTTTCATGCCCTGCAAGTCCTGGCGTGCTTCAAGTGAATCCTTTGGCTTCCCGTACATACCCATGAATCATAACAGGTTCACACAAAGATTCTTTGTCAGGTGCATCACGTCGATTGCGTTGTGGACCTCTAGGACTTGCCAATAGGGTAGCTCCCAAAAGATGGACTTCTTCTTCCACATGGGTGCGTGTCCCTTAGCATCTTTGGGAACAGATTCACTGCCTTGTTCCTTTCCAAATACTACTTTCACATCCTTGACCATTGCGAGTACATCTTCCCTGGTTCGGTTATGAGGCTTCTTCCGGTGGTCTGGCTTACCTTTAAAATGCTTCCCTTTCTTTCTTACTTGGTGATTCAAAGGAAGAAATCGACGATGGCCAAGGTACACGACCTTTCGACATCTTTTCAAATATATACTGTCAAGGTCATCAAAACAATGTGTGCATGCATTATATCCTTTGTTTGTCTGACCTGAAAGATTACTTAAAGCAGGCCAATCATTGATTGTTACGAACAACATTGCTCGTAGGTCAAAGTGTTCTTGTTTGTCCTCATCCCAGACACGTACACCTGGTTTGTTCCATAAAACTAGAAGTTCTTCAACTAATGGCTTCAGATAGACATCAATATCGTTGCCAGGTTGCCTCGGACCTTGAATGAGGATCGGCATCATAATGAACTTCCGCTTCATGCATAACCATGGAGGAAGGTTGTAGATACATAGAGTAACTGGCCAAGTGCTATGACTAGTGCTCTGCTCTCCAAAAGGATTCATACAATCTGTACTTAAGGCGAACCTTAAGTTTCTAGCCTCATTTGCAAACTCTGGAAATTCCCTGTCTACCGCTCTCCACTAGGACCCATCAGCTGGGTGTCTCAGCATATTGTCTACCTTACGGTCTTCTTTATACGACCGCAACAACTTTGCATGGTCTTTATTTCTGAACAAACGTTTTAAGCGTGGTATTATAGGAGCATACCACATAACCTTGGCAGGGATTTTCTTTCTAGGATGTTGTTCACCCTTGACGTCACCAGGATCATCGCGCCTGATCTTATACCGCGATGCTTTACATACCGGGCATTCATACAAATTCTCGTATTCATTGCCATGGTAGAGGATGCAGTCATTAGAACATGCATGTATCTTCTGGATTTTTAATCCCAAAGGGCAGACAACCTTTTTTGCTTCGTATGTAGTGGTGGGCAATTCATTTGGCTTCGGAAGCATCTTCTTTATGAGGTTCAATAAATTCCCAAATGCCTTGTCGGATACACCATTCTTTGCCTTCCACTGTAGCAATTCCAGTGTTGTACCCAACTTTTTTTGCCCCTCTTCGGCCGTCGGGTATAGCAACTTCCTATGATCCTCAAGCATGCGCTCGAACTTAACTTTCTCTTTTTCACTTTCCCATTCTTGTTGTGCATCACGAATGGCATCGCCAAGAGCATCACCGAGATCATCTTCTACCGCTACCTCTTCTTCATCTCCCCCCATTGTAGTATCATCAAAGGCACCATACTAAGCAATAATGTCATCAATGTCTAAATCTTCTCCTTCACCTTCTTCCATCATGACCCCGCTTTCTCCATGCTTAGTCCAACATATATAGTTTGACATGAAACCTGACTTAAGCAAATGTGAATGAAGATCATTGAGCTTGAATATTCCTTTAAAATCTTACATAGGGCACATGGACAGCACATGAAACCATCCCGCTTATTTGCCTCGGCCACACCTAAGAAATAGTGCAAGCCCTCAATAAAGTCTTGGGAGCGGCGATCGGCATTGTACATCCAATGGCATGACATAATCTGTATTACACGACAAATTATGAAAACCTTAAACATAATTAAGTATTTTATTACACAACATAAATAACACACACACGGTTGATTAATTAACTAAGCCTGGCTACAACGTAAGCAATCCTAACTATCACTAAACAAACTAAAACTACAATGCACTTCAGTAACATAATTATTTCGTGATCGTACGCAACTAAAATAGACAAATCATTCTTCTGTTGAATATCAATAAGCTTCTCCTGCTGGCTCACTGCCTCATCAGCAGCAGCCAAATTCTGCACGTATGTAGCATAATCTTCCTCCTAGTACCAACCATCGCATCCATTGCCCTCCCACTAAAATTAAAGCCAAAAAATATTTAGTCAAAAATATTCAAGAAAAGCAGGTCAATTAGCCATAATAATCAAATGCGTAAGAAACTCACATCGCGATCCGGGCACTTGTAGAAAACACGACCCTTGTTGGGTCCCTGTCTCTTGAGTCGGTACTCCATCACAATCTTCTGCTTACACTTGCCGCAGATAATGAGAGGGAGTTCTGGCCTCAGTCGTTTCACAACCGAACAAGAGGCCGGGGATCCGGTACCGGTTGTCATCTACTTTCTATACTTATTTTTGTAAACTACTATAAATTTCACATTTTCTAAAATAATATATTTAAATAAAACTAAAATTATTTATTTATCTAACTAAACCATGAAATATGTACTATGTATAATAGTAAAATATCAAACTATCAAGTGATTTTACTATTGTAAATCATCATGTGATTTTGAGCTAAAAATGACATAGAAATCACATAGCTCAAAAATATGTTTCAATAAATAACCATCCGTACTAGTTGACCTTGCTTACGTGATCATCTCGGCGAGCATTTCTCCACCGGACGGCACCGTACTTGGCCAAGGAAGAGCTCCGATTCTACGAGGAAGGGAACACGGTCTTCCACGACCATTGCCGCTCTCCCTAGTAGAATCAAAGCTCCTCCTTGACGTCCGTTATCGCTCGACAGAGGAAATGCTCGCCGAGATGATCACGGTCCGGAAGTTCAACTATTACGGATTTTCTACAATTTTCTAACTATTGTCTAAGTTTTTTATTTCATGGAAAAATTAATTCTAAGATCACGTAAGCCGCCGGGGACGAGGATGGCGCGTGCTCCAGCGAGGACGAGCGAGGCGTGATTTTGATGAACTAATTTAACTTTTGTTTATCCAAACATATATGCAAATCATCATGTGATTTTGAGCTAAAAATGACATATAAAATCATAATAAAGTCCAACATATAAAGTTACACATGCATCTACATCGCAAAATGAGATAAGCTACTGATAAAACATAAGAGGATTAAGTTTGTTACCTCCAAAATCGAAGAGCAACACCAATGGAGGGGGAGAGAGCAAGAACAACAGCAAGCTGAAGAACAGAGGCAGTGAGTTTGAATGGAATAGCTCGGGCTCGGGGAGGAAGAAATGAGCCGGTGTATAGGCCGACATAATTAGTCCCGGTTAGGTGGCCAAACCGGGACTAAAGATTAATATTTATTCCCGGGGTATCACCCAAACCGGGACTAAAACCTTTAGTCCCGGTTGGTAATAGTCCCGGCTGGTATTACCAGCCGGGACTAAAGCCTTTAGTCCCGGCTGGTAATACCAGCCGGGACTAAAGATCCCTGCCATGCGGACGACCGTTGGGCAGGGACCTTTAGTCCCGGTTGGTATTACGAACCGGGACTAAAGGGTCCTTTAGTCCCGGCGGCAAAAAATGCCGAGGCTAATGCCAAATTGGGACATCGTTCTAAAGTCTGTTCTCTAATAGTGCCTAAAGCTTGAATATGCCTTTTTTTCAAAGCTCATGACTAAACCTGTATAGAAATATTGGCCATGAAGTAACAGAATCTCTACTATGCCACTTTCACACAACATGCACTCACTACCGGAGACCGGCTCTTTGCCGAGTGCCAGGTGGTTTGCCGAGTGTTGTTTTTCGGGCACTCGGCAAAGCCGCCTTTGCCGAGTGTTTTTTTTGACACTCGGCAAAGAGGCTCTTTGCCGAGTGTTTTTTTAACACTCGGCAAAGAGACTATTTGCCGAGTGTTTTTTTTACACTCGGCAAAGAGCTTCTTTGCCGAGTGTTTTTTTTGACACTCGGCAAAGAGCTTCTTTGCCGAGTGTTTTTTTTTGACACTCGGCAAAGAAAATTTCAAAGCACATTTTGAAGCAGTAAATTAATTCAAATGAAAAAGTTTTCAACTACAAAGTTGTATAACTTATCAAGATGTACAATGTTTGTTTTGGTCTTTTCTTCATACGACAAAGTGAAAATAAATTTGTTCACAAATCTAACATATCTCTCTTGTAGTTTATGAAACTACAAGAGAGATATATAAGATTTGTGAACAATGTTAAAACGACCATGTCGGATGAACAGATGACCAAACAACTAAAATAAACTTTGTAGATCTCGAAAAGTTATGAAACTTTGTAATTGGCAACTTTTTGATTTGAAAACATCTTGTCATGCAAAACTGCGTTTGAATTTCAAAATTTTAAAATTCGAACTTTTCAAACGACCTCGGATGAAAAAACAACCAAAATAAACTCTGTAGATCTCGAAAAGTTATGAAACATTTTAGTTGACAACTTTTTGATTTGAAAACATCTTGTCATGCAAAACTGTGTTTGAATTTCAAAATTTTAAAATTCAAATTTTGTAAACGACCTCGGATGGAAAAACTTCGTAAACTAAAAGTGTAGATCTCGAAAAGTTATGAAACTTTGTAGTTAACAACTTTTTGATTTGAAAACATCTTGTCATGCAAAACTGTGTTTGAATTTCAAAATTTTAAAATTCAAATTTTGTAAACGACCTCGGATGGAAAAACTTCCTAAACTAAAAGTGTAGATCTCGAAAAGTTATGAAACTTTGTAGTTTACAACTTTTTTATTTGAATTCGTTTAGGGCCTCAAACATGCAATTTACACTCGGTTTAGTATAATATATTGGGAACTAAAACGGAATCCAGACATAAGTGAGAGTGTGGTGTAGTGGTAGAGGAGGTACGTGCACAGCGGGAGGTCTCGGGTTTGAATCGCGTCGGCCGCGTAGCCATGAAATTCACGCGAAAAATGTCGTAGATGGGTGGGCGCTGGCCGGTGGGGGCCTCCATCGATAAAAAAAAAATTCCATTTTTTTTTGGTAAAAATTCCCATTTTTTTCGGGTTTTTTTCGGTTTCAACTTTGCCGAGTGTCGGGCTTTGCCGAGTGCCCGATAAAAGACACTCGGCAAAGTTGGCTTTGCCGTCACTGTTTTTGGCGAGTGCTGTTCGCCGAGTGTTACACTCGGCGAACCATTTGCCGAGTGTTTTATGTCTTTTGCCGAGTGTTTCGGGCACTCGGCAAACTCAAGGAGTCCGGTAGTGAGTAAAGTAACTTTTGAATTACAGCAGTATTCAGAAGCAAAAAAAAAAAAACAGATAATATTCAAGCGCTCGGTGCTGGTTTGCAGCTACAGATACTGCTCGGCCAGGTGCGCACGGCTGCCAGAGAAAGCAAGCAGGGTCTGCTCTGCTCGATGCCTACCTGCAGTGCGGATCGAAGAGAGGGAGAGAGGAATCGAACCAGAAAGCAAGCAACAGACAGAGAGAAAATGAAATCGAACACGAACTGCTGTACGCTGCAGTCCAGGACCGAGCCTACAGGGCGCGACCAACAAGAGGTGCTCCACGCCACGCACAGGAAATTGGGGGGGGGGGGGGGGGGGGGGGGGGGGGGGGGGGGGAGGGGGCTTACTAGACCGGGGGAGGGCGCCGGCTGCGGGGGGCTACCCGGCGAGGTGGCGGCTAGGCGAGGGGGACACTCCAGCAGCGGACGCTGGGAGGCAGGGGCGCTGGGTGGCTGGGCCGCCGTGCGGCGGCAGGAGGGGCGTCGCGCCGGGGGTCGGGAGGGGCGTCACGCCGGGAGTTGTGGCAGCGCGCCGGGATGGCAGGCGCCGGCGGCAGCGGCATGGGAAGGCAGGGGCCCAGCAGCGGGGGGCAGCCCGGCTGCGGGGGGTGGCGGCCAGGTGGCGGAGGGCGGTCCGGCGGCGGAGGGTGGCGGTCCGGCGGCACGGAGGGCGGTCCGGTGTGCGTGTGTGTGCGGGTGACTGTGTGAGTGTGTGTGAGTAAGTCTGCGGCCGGTTAGGGTAAAAACCAAAGAGCTTTCCCGAGTGCCCGCGATTTGGCACTCGGCAAAGTCAAGGTATGCCGAGTGCCAGATTGCGGGCACTCGGCATTGTTTTTTTCAATTTCCCGACCGGTACGGTACTGGTAAGTGGGGCCGGCTTGGGTATGTTGCCGAGTGTCCACTATATGACACTCGGCAACTATATTGTTTGCCGAGTGTCGTACAGTTAACACTCGGCAAAATAAATTGATATTTCATACCCACCCATCCTCCGTAACGTGTTTTACTAAATTTGTTACGATGTAATTTGAAAATACCTTGTCAAATTCACTCAACAATGCATATTTGATTTTTCTATGAATATTAATTCATTATTTCATGCAGTTATAGCTCAAATTCAATTTATATCAATTAAAATTCTATAATTGCAGTTAATAAATTAAAATTATCAAACGGATTCAAAAAATTACTAAAATTTGACGTGAACCAATCTATGTTGTCTATTGCCTATACAAAAAGTTTTGAAGTCAAACCCCAATTCAACCGTCACTTTGACTCTAAATCTTACCGGATCCTTCTCAACGCTACGATTCTTTTTTGGAGATGCTTCGGTTTGTAAAGGTCATATGTGACAAATTATGCGAAACCTACTAACTTTTTCCATAGTCTCCACGTATGATATCATGAGATCTTGACAAATCTCGTCATTTTCAGACTTCGTTAGCTTTTTTAGAATTTAAAAACCATTCAACCACACGTTCGTGGTCATGTTTCCTGAACAAAATGTTCAAAATTTCTTTTCATTTCCCGAGTAAGGCCCCAAAATGGACTCAATGAAATGAATATGATTTCTCCACTCAATTTATTCCATTATTTGAATCACTTGCAGTTCAAATTTGACTTAAACCAAAAAATTCCTCTAAATGCAATAAATTAATTAAATATAGGAAACAGATCGAGAAATATGCCAAATTTTAACATGTAGTACCACATGTTGTATGTGGAGAGTAGAAAAAGTTTGGAGGGCAAGAGAGGAAAAAATTATTATTTTGCTGAGTGCCAATAAAAAACACTCGGCAACAATATTATTTTGCCGAGTGTCAATAAAAAACACTCGGGAAAAATATTAGTTTACCGAGTGTCAATAAAAAACACTCGGCAAACCTTGTCTTTGCCAAGTGTCTCTAACGGACACTCGGTAAAGTTATAACGGCAGGGCGGCGTACCCAACGGCTGTCACATGGCCGTCGCACGCCCAGCGCACGTGCCTCTACTTTGCCGAGTGTCCGTGTTTGCTGAGTGTTTTGTTGTAGTTTGCCGAGTATTTTTTATTGGACACTCGGCAAAGTTGGGTTTTGCCGAGTGCTATATGTTTGCCGAGTGTTGAATTAAAAACACTCGGTAAATAGGATGTTTGCGGAGTGCCCGATGGAATGCACTCGGCAAACCCTCAGACACTCGGCAATTATACTATTTTCGGTAGTGAACACTCCCGCATGATGCACAGGCCCGTTCTCCTTTTCCAGCGAACCTCTCGCTATCCATCCAAATCCGATCCAAAGTCATAGGCTCTGTTCGCTTGTCTTATGAGCCGTACTATTTCAGCGAATGAACAGTATTTTCCTCTCATAACAAATCAGCGAACAGTACTTTCAGCCATGGCTTTTCAGCAAAGCGAACATGGCCTTAATCTCACCCAGATCTAAGCCGCATGCCTCCCCTCCCAGCTCATCTCGTCCTCGTCGCCTGCATGGTTACCGGTGGCGGGTGCCCTCTTCTTGACCCCATTGGTTATGGGTGGTTGCGTCCGCGGCGGGCTGGACGGCCGGCGATGCTGCGGAGGACGGTGCCCAATCCGACTCGAACTCCTCCGGCTGGGGTGGGGACGGCGCTGAGCTCTTCGACGTGCCGTGCCTCTTCGTCAGCTTCGCTGGCAAGACGGGAAGTCGTCCAGGAGTCGGATGTCGCCGTTGGACATCGGGCTGCTGCTGCTCGAGTCCTCTCCATCTGTGCTCCGTCCAGGAGGCGGGGCGGGGTGCTGGGGAGGGGAGGCCGGGGCGCGGGTGCGGAGGAGTGGGGCTGGGAGGGGAGGGGCGGATTTTAGGGGCGGTCGGTTTTTTTCTATATTTTTTGGGTTTGCCGAGCGTTGTTTCTGGACACTCGGCAAACCTGCTTTTTTACCGAGTGTTTTTCTATGACACTCGGTAAACTTCCTGTTTGCCGAGTGTTTTTTGTTTGACACTCGGCAAACTACCCTCTTTGCCGAGTGTTTTTGTTACCGAGTGTTTTTAGTATAGCACCCGGTAAAGAATTTGTTTGCTGAGTGCCCGATGAAATACACTCGGCAAACGTAAAAACACTCGGTAAATTTGACGTTTCCGGTAGTGTATAGTCATGTTTGTATCCCTCAAGTACCTGATGATGCGAAAGTCGAGGGACTAGTGTGTGTCTATGCGTCTCATTAATCAGCTTTCATTTGATGATCGCTCACATCCAACTTTTTATATGCCTATTATGCGAAGACAGGCTATTTGCTAGAGGAACACTATTGGATATCATTGCTCTTTTATCAAGAATATTTTTTGCTACTTAATTTCTCATTCATGTTATATATATATATATATATATATATATATATATATATATATATATATATATATATATATATATATATATATATATATATATACTATATTAAAGAGCCAAATTTTCTGCCCATCTTTTTTTGTCTGACCTTTTAAAAAAAAAACTCGGCCACACGCGCATGCTATCGAGTCTGGCGCAAATATGGTAGGGAGATGCAACCGTAATCGTTCACAATTTTGCGTCTTGCCCCACCAAACCGTTTGAGACCTGTATGCTTTTCGACTCCTCTTCCGTTCAGTGCCTTGCCGTTCCACCCGTGCCGTAGATCTTACAAGCAAACAAACGTAACCTTCCAGCTCCTCTTCACTTTCTGACTCGGCTCCCGGTCCGTGACTCAGGCTCACATAGCCAGTGGCGGATGCAAAACAGGATTGAAGGGGGGCTGGACTCTTCTTCTTCCTCTCTCTCTCTCCATTTTTCTTCTTTCCTCCACCTCTTCTTCTCCCTCACCCTCCCCATATTTCCATGGATGCACCAGCTGTAGGGAGAGCTGGAGCCCCCCAGTCGCCCTGTAGATCCGGCCTTGCACACAGCCACCACCTCTCCTCCCTACTGACCCAGCCGCAATGGATGCCCATGCCAACGAGCCGTCCTGTTGTGGCCCCGCCCCTCGCCCCGATGAGCTTGGCCTCGGGTCTTGCAACCGCCTACCGCTGCCCAGGTCCTAGCTCCATCCTCTTTTAAACAGGAAGCCCAAGCACCATGGCCGTAGCTGCATAGAAGAGAGAGGAGCTATGGAGGAACAATAGAAAAAGAGTGCGCTTCAGCAATGGTGGCCTTGGCGGGGTCACTCCGTCCTTGATATTGAGGGGACGGGCTCGTCCCTAGTTCACGGCATATATGCCCGTTCAGCTTCGAGCCCATCAAGCTAACGGAAAGACTAAGAAACCAAAGAAAATTCGTTTTAGGACCAAATAAATAAGTTCGAGGCCCGAACAATGATTAGGCACCTAAACGACCATTTTGCAATTTTAGGGACTGAAATGACATAGCAGCGCAAGTTTAGGGACTGCTGATGCACTTTACTAAAAAAAAACTAAGCAACACTTTCTTTAGGGTGAAGGAAATAATTTCCTCATCCCTATATATACTGACCGATTGTACAAAGGAATAATATGGGTGAGCTGGAGGAGCCCAGCAGGCTTATATATCAACCCATCACTAGCGAGTGCTGTCGGCCCATGCATGAATAAAACTACACACGGTCAACACTCTCCACAGCCATAATTACCTGGGCTTGCGCTCGAGGATAGATATCGAAGAGCTGAAGAAGGCAAAAGGCCTGCTGTGCTGGGCCGGGAACCTCGCGGTGATTGGGCCGCCCTTGGATTGACTCTGGGCTTTCATTGCTCCACGAACAAAACGTTTCCAGCGATCTCAGCGCGGTCGTCGCCGTCGCCGGTGCACAAGAGGACGGAAGCTGAGGAGGAATCATGTTCCAAGCAAACTTCGAATCACTTTTCTTTAGTACAGGTCGATCCTCTGTCGGCAGCATATATTTCCGAGTCGCTGGTGCAATATGCGACTAGGACTAGATCGGCAGCATATATTCCCTCTCACTGTTTGTAAACTCTAGCAATTGCAATTTCTAGCAAGCTCCAACACCTCTAGTGTATCGCACTGCTTCTGCCACAATCTATAATCCCTTTGCACACTCTGAATCAACATACTAGAGCAAACTGCTCTTAGGGACTATTTGGTGTAGAGCCAGCCAATGATGAATGGCAAGGCAGGAATCCTAATATGGATTTTTCTTTTCAAATATAACTCAAAATATCCTCTATCACATCACAAAAAATTGATATTGAAACTAAACTTGTACGTGAGGAAACAAAAAATAACAAATTTTGTTAAGCGGTAAAGTGGATTAACTCAAATAGTTGGGGAGTAAAAATCAACCAACTTCTTGAAATCGACCAACTTGAGCCACAAACTCCTCCCACCAAGGATCAAGAGACAAGCAGCTGAATCTCTGACGACTGAAATAAAAATCAAGGAAAAATAATTTTGATTAGCATTAGTCTAGCATTTATGATTGATGGAGGTCGACAGAAATGATGGAAGTCGGCTAAACCAATCAACAACATGTTTACTATACTATGTTGGTTTTGCTAAGGTACTCCAAAGTGAATGTGGACTGTTGATGTAGATATAAATTATCACATATACCTCTTATAGGAGGTAATAGAAGAAATATAGAATAAATAGAGAAAACATCTTCTTATTAAATACATCTAATATTCATGCATGATTAAACATTCCTATTTGATGCAATGTGACATGTGGATCAGATCTAAAGTATCTTTTCCTGTATATAAGTTGAAAGAATAAAGATCAAACGTGATATACCTGTAAAAAAAAAATTTAATGTGGAAAGACTAACGTGATCCGTAATGATTTTTTCATCTATTTTTGACAGCAACATCACGTTAACCGTGTGTACATGATTTATTTGTCGCTAGTCATCTTAGATCACTTTTAAAGCCAACATTATGTTACTAAAAAATACTGTTCTTGCAGACTCAAGCATAGTCCGTACGTGACTACAGTAATAGAGGTATATACTTAACCGTAACTATATTTCTTATAGAAGTGATAATTACATCATATGTACACTAGCGCACCCACGCAGACAAAACAAGGAAGATGGGACGCCGTGGGGATGTGCCAATATTTCAGTGATTTGTTTTGTTTTTCTCTAATTCTTTAACTTATTCAATTGTACTAATAATTCTAAAAATCAAGGGCTATGATTTCTTACCCCGTACCTACTGGGAGGTAATCAGAGTATGTACCGTATCTCTTGATTTTCTACGCATATAATTACTACAACAATAATAATATAGTAATGCAGAAGTACATGTTCACTACCGGAATCCTCAAATTTGCCGAGTGTTTTTATGTTTGCCAAGTGTATTCCATCAGACACTCGGTGAACAAGTTCTTTGCCGAGTGCTGCTCTAAAAACACTCGGCAAAAAAAAAAACTCGGCAAAGCGGGGTTTGCCGAGTGTCAAAAAAAACACTCAGCAAAGAGGGGGTTTGCCGAGTGTAAAAAAAACACTCGGCAAAGAAATAAAATCTTATTTATGGAAAAGAAGGAGAAGAAAAAAATGAAAAAAAACTTTGCCGAGTGCTCAGATCTAGAACACTTGGCAAATAAATAAAAAAAATTCTAGAAAAGAAGGAGAAGAAAAAAAATAAAAAAACTTTGCCGAGTGCAAGATCCAGGGCACTCGGCAAAGGCCCCGCCCACCGCACACTTAACACGCACACACACCCCGTCCTTCCCTACCTCCGGTCCCCTCTCCTGCTCCCTGCTCCCCTCTCCCTATGCGCCGCCCCTTTCCCAGCTGCCTCCGCGCCCCTCCCCTCCTCTTGCCGGCGCCACCCCCTCCTTCCCCGGCCGCGCCGCCTCCTCCCTCCCACCTCTCCTCCCTTTCCGATGCCGGCGAGCCCCTCCCCTCCTCCCTCTCCGGCGCTGGCACGGCCCCACCCTCCCCTCACTAGATCCACCCGGCCCTTAGCTCTCCTCCCTCCCCCCTGCCTCCTCCCCAGATCCGCTCCCTCCCCTCCTCCGGCGCACCCCTCCCCTCCCTCTCCGACGCGCCCCTCCCCTCCCTCCCCTCCTCCCTCTTCGGCGCCGGCGCGGCCCCGCCCTCCCCTCCCTCTCCCCCACGCCCCCGTCCCCTCCCTCCCCCCCTGTCTCCTCCCCAGATCCGCCCCCTCCACCACGTCTCCTCCCTACTGACCCAGCCACAATGGATGCCCATGCCAAGGAGCCGTCCTGTTGTGGCCCCGCCCCTCGCCCCGATGAGCTTGGCCTCGGGTCTTGCGGTCTTGCGACCGCCTACCGCTGCCCAGGTTGGCCTAGCTCCATCCTCTTTTAAACAGGAAGCCCGAGCACCATGGCCGTAGCTGCATAGAAGAGAGAGGAGCTATGGAGGAACAATAGAAAAAGAGTGCGCTTCAGCAATGGTGGCCTTGGCGGGGTCACTCCGTCCTTGAAATTGAGGGGACGGGCTCGTCCCTAGTTCACGGCATATATGCCCGTTCAGCTTCGAGCCCATCAAGCTAACGGAAATACTCAGAAACCAAAGAAAATTCGTTTTAGGACCAAATAAATAAGTTCGAGGCCCGAAAAATGATTGGCACCTAAACGACCGTTTTGCAATTTTAGGGACTGAAATAACATAGCAGCGCAGGTTTAGGGACTGCTGGTGCACTTTACTAAAAAAAAAACTAAGCAACACTTTCTTTAGGGTGAAGGAAATAATTTCCTCATCCCTATATATACTGACCGATTGTACAAAGGAATAATATGGGTGAGCTGAGGAGCCCAGCAGGCTTATATATCAACCCATCACTAGCGAGTGCTGTCGGCCCATGCATGAATAAAACTTGGCCTTGCCTAGAGGAGTGAGTGGCGCGCGTAGAGGTGCACTTGGCCGCGTGTGCGCGGTGGGAGGTGACGGTGTGGGTGCCCTGGCCGGCGCGCGCGCGGTGGGAGGTGATGGTGCGGGTTCCCTGGCCGCGCGCGTGGTGGGCGGACCAGGCCTGGCCTGGCCGAGCGGAGGCAGCGGCGCGCGCAGGGACACACCTGGCCGCGTGCACGGTGGGAGGTGACGTCGCGAGTGCCCTGGCCGGCTAGCAGAGAGGCGGCAGCGCAAGCGGACCTGGTTGGCCGCACCGAGCCCGCGGCGCGGGCACCCCAGGCGGCCTTGAGACGCGTCCCCGTCTGATGTCCTCTTCGATTCCTTGTCTGATTTCCTCGATGATTTGATTTTATAAGCTGTTTGTCCTTATAGAGTTAGTCTGATCTGATTTGGGTTTGGCTTTGTATCAATGTGGTGGTTTTGATTCAGTCTCGGATTGGAAAATCGTCAAATCATGTTGACTAGAAAAGGAAGCGCCCTTAGGGCGCCCCACCAGCGTCGTATTGGGAAGCATTAATATAAAATACACATGAAAAAAAAACTCATATAGATACATATAAACATAATATTGATAATTTATGGTCTTTGTAGACCATATATGATTTCTGTCTATCCATACAAATTACATGCAAATACCAGAATTCACATTGCAAAGAAGCCAACCAATCATGCAGACAGCAACTAAGCAAGGCATGCCAACGAAACACATTTTTTTCTACCAAAAATATCGGATAACTGGTTTGTACAATTTGATTTGAAATTCGGCATGCATCAGCATGTATACCTGCCATGTGCGCCCAACCCAGAAGATAATGCCATCAATAAGTTTCATCATGTTACTAAGTTCGGGCCCGTGCGTTCCTACGGAAAAACTAAATTTTGTTCTAAAAACACATGGATCGCACGATAACATAACAACGCTAAAGTGACATTTAATCTAAAAGGCAAAGTTCGTGATATTAATATAGTCATGGAGAGTGCGGCATCATAGGCTCACAAACTCTACTGTAGAGACCTTTGCATGATGCGACTAAGATATTATTTTATATCGACATAAATAAATATCCGATATCCATTTCTTTCGTGCGCCAATAAATCCACATATAAATTCCACCCCATCTTCATACCATCATGTATACATAGGTTTATCATAATAAAAATTGCCCATGCATTGCAACATAAAACAATTCAACAGGCATGCATGTGGTGCGTGGGAACCCTTCATGCACGAGCCAGTCAAGCAGTTGATCCATTTTTTCCCCTTACTTCCGTGCGGTCACCGAGCGAGCGAGAGAGAGAGAGGGGGGTGGGGGTGTGGGGGGAGGGGAACCGCATGATTAATGTTTCCTTGCATGCACGAGTCAATCAGGTAGGTGATCGATTTGTTTGCTTCCATGCATGAGCGTTCCTTGCATACACGAGCCAATGAGGCAGGTGATCGTTCCGTGCGGTTAGGAATCGCCGGAGGAGTCATACGTCGGGGTGAAGCAAAGGTCGCACGACCTATCGTCCTGCCGGGTAGATGTTGACCGTAGGAATTTTTTAGTTGTAGAGATTACGGGGCTCTTGTTTCTAAGAAGTTATTAAAAAAAACCTTGTTTCTCAGTAGCTGAAAGCTCCGCGCTGCTGCATCGACACTGGACTCCTGTGGAGATACTATCTCGTTTTCAGCCCCCCATCATTGGCTTTGCCATTCGCTTTTCCTGTTTCAGCAGGATCTTTATCTATTTTTTAGTAGTGCACATTCAAATATGGCAACCTCGTCAAGCAATTTTTGTGTTGTCTTCAGATACTTAAAATTCTGGATTGCCCGTGAGGCCTCAGATTGTACGTCCTTCATCCTGTTATCATCACCCTGGTAAATGGGAAAGAGAAAAAATGCATCCAGAAATGAATGTCAGCAAATGGGCAGAGAATGATCAGTGGAACCATGTTGAAACAAACAAAAGAATTCAATTCTTCCAGAAATGATGAAATGGCTATAATTATTATTTTTATAAATATAGTGCAACCAAAATGAAAGGGCTCAGTTACTTCAGAACGATTAGGTGATTCTGAGATTTCATATTTTAATGTCCGTGAGTAACACAGTAACAATTCAATGTTTGCTAATAACACTACCATGTGAGGAAAAACTATCTACAATGACCACACAACAGTACTCGCCAGAAAAGATAGATGTCTCCTTTAGTGAGGAGATGCGGTTCTTGAGTGTGCAAATTTATCTTGAGGTACACTTTCACATAAGCACAACTATATCTAGTATGGGAAAGATATTTGCATTTCTATACAACAATGGACATTTTTCAAATTTTCTCTACACTGTAATAGAACACGGTTTCTGTTTTTCAGAGAAACATTGCCTATTTCATTTCGGTAAAAATAAACACTAAATTTCAGTCAATTATTAAAATCAAAAGGTCTGTGAGGGCTTTTTTTGATTTAGAAACTAACGATGCATTTTAGCTATGGAGAAAGATCATCTGGTTTTAAGGGGGAACTAATAGCAAGAAACGAAGTTACTAACCAATTTACTACTACTATCATAGCTAACAACGTCAGACATAAGAAAACACACACATACCGTTAGCTCTCACTATGACAATAACGTCCCTCCAAAACCAAACAGAGAATATGATACAACTTCATTCACTACATATAGAGGAAAGGGGAGATGATAGTAAATATGATCTATATACAACCAAAGCTCCATTAGTTATGACGTACCGTATACCTCACAAACCACAAACAGAAACACACACACCTGCAGGCTAGAAAAGACGAATCCTCGCACGTCAGAAAGGCAACACCAACTTCCAGGCTGACACCAACAGGGCCGGTTGATCCATGATCCTTCGATCTTCTTAAGTGCCAAGATTCTTCTCTCTTCTTCAACATTGCTCCTTTACCCTCGAGAACCTACAAGAAACATAGTAATATAAATTGCCTAGAAATGCATTCATCATCAAGGAAAGCTCACACAAAGAAAGGTAGCTATTGCAGGAGACAGAGGACTATGAGCAGACCCGGAATACCACTCGGGCGCGGAGTCGCACAATGCCTCGTAGCCATCCTAGGGAGCGGCCCTCACCAAGCCTGGGGACCTCTAGCACACGACGCCATGCGCGAGGTGGAGAAGGCCAGAGGCTCGGACGCTGGGCCCCACTGCTGTATGTACCATCGTCGCCTCGTGGACCTCCGCGACGCCGCCGTCGACGCTCAGAGGAGTCCCGTGCCCCTCAGGTGGACGGTGGACCGAGGGCTCGCCTTCGCCTTTCGTCTCATAGATTTGAACCAAGGACGCCAAGATCCACCGCTAGCCTCCCCATCCGGTGACGATGACGCCCGAGGAAGCTCCCGCTGCTTCCTGGTCCGCATGGATCACAGTCGTCGATGGCTGCCCGGGGAACTCCCGTTGCGTCCTAGTTCGCATGGCTCGCAGTCGCCGGTGTAGCCACCTTGCGGGACTCGCGCGGCAGGGCGCAGCACGCTCGCGTCTGATTCCATGCAGCAGGAATCTGATCTCTTGGTGCGGCGCTCCTACTCGGCACGGCCATGAGAGCGCCCGTGCCGCCCTATAGACGGGAACCTTGGAAACGCTCTGGTGCGAGCAATCCCGAGTAGGTTTTAAGGAACCTGATTTCGGACTGGAGACGTAAAGGCCAGAGGAAAAGGCCCAGAACTCAATTTTCTAGTATTTGTGGTTGATCTGGCATGTGTGCTGTGAATTGTGATTTCCAGATCTGGAAGTTGTATTTGATTGTTGTTGATCTGGTATTCTAGTGTACGTATATGCTATGATTTAGAAGTTGTATTTGTGATTTCCTGATCTCGACCGACGCCCTTTGTTTTCCAAACCGAGCACGTACTACACATCCAAAAAGTTGCGGTTTCCATGACGGCAGGTGGGAGTATAAAGTTGCAGTGCCGCGCCGAGAGGGGAGAGGTAGGAGACGGAGCGATTTAAATCAACGGAGCAGGGCCTATGATTGTGCAGCGATAAGGCAGGCCGTGCAGGGGTGGAGCGAGTGGGCTGAGTCGTTGGGCCAGACGAAAAAATGGGCCAGACAAAAAAAATGGGCTGAAATTTTATCTCTTTAGTATTATTAGGTATAGATATTGCCTCTAAAGTTCGCCAAGAATTTCAGCAGCATGGACAGAGTAAGGAATGAAATGAACAATCACAGATAAATTTGAGGACACGGAGCACTTTAGCACGGGTCAGTACGTGCCTCTATCCAAAGTCCCAACCACTCCCAGAATTCCAACAAATTACCTCCTCAGCCGACAAAATAAGGTAAATTCTCACTTTTCGATAAGTCAAACTATTCGAAGATTAACCAAAATTATATAACAAAGTACTAACATTAGTGATATATTGTACAGGCGCTGGTTCTTGTGTAGCGTGACTTGTAGGTAGTGTTTTAGTGGTGGATCATGTTCAGTTGATGCGTTGGAGTTGTTTCCGGTGAGTAGTTGTATCCCTTGTTGTACGTTTTTAGGTTTAGTTTCCTTTAAAAACTGGATAAACTCTTGTTTCAATTTTTTTTCTAATATAAATCGTTGCAAAACTTTTACCGTCCTTTCTAAAAAAATTACTTATAAAATGTATTTTTATAGTAAATCTAATTGGAGATATAGATATTAATACTATTTACTATAAATTTGGTCCTATAAATTTGGTTAAAGTTAAGGTAGTTTTACTTGCACAAATGTCATAGTTGTATTGTTTTTTGGACAGAGGCAATAATTAACAAACCAGCCTTTTTCTCCCAAAAGTGGCAGAGTTTTCTCGACAGAGGCAGTATTTTTTTAGTACATTATTACGCTCACAGTTTTGTTTTCGAAATAAAACAAGCAGATGTCATTTTGCTAGCAGCATCGGCATCCCAACGTCGACGTCAGAGCTCACACGCTAGCGGCTACTTCTTGCACATACCTGTCTTCATACGTACGTGCCACCGTGCGTTGCGTCGGTAGAATTAGAATGTGTGGGGTGGAGCGAGTTCCCGTAGCTACAAGCTAGTGCAGTTGCAGGACGGCACCAATGAACTGAGGATGTACTCATGTCTGGCCCAAGTCATCAAGAGGCGACTTTGATCTCCCAAGAAATTTGTGTGCGACAGCAACAGAGGCCGTCTAATCGTGTACATGAATTCAACCATCGTACCATGTTGCAACGGTGGCGGTGCCGGCCGCTCCATATAACTCGCTTCCTTAACGTGGTGCATGCATCACTTGATGACGCAATTTCTCTTAGAACATACTCCATCCGTTCAAAATTATAAGTTATTTCAACTTTCTTCGAGTCAAAGCACCTCAAGTTTGACCAAAATTATAGAGAAAATTACAAAGATTTATGATATCAAACATGCATATTATGAAAATATAATTAATAATGAATCTAACGAGACTTACCTAGTATCATAAATGTTATTATTTTCTTATATAAATTTGGTCAACCTTGAGATGTTTCGACTCTCCAAGAAAGATGGAATGACTTATAATTTGGGATAGAGGGAGTAATGTAATTCTAGGAAGTATGTATTGCATGCATTCACTTCTACTCCCTCCGATCCATTCCAAATTTGTAAGTCGTTATGACTTTTCAAGACAGGATGTAAATGTAAGTCCATAGCAAAAGCTATGTATCAGGAAAGCCAGAACGACTTACAATAAGGAACGGGCCGGAGTGTGTTTTTATGGGTGTTGTTGGGGTGTTGTATTGAATTTCTCATCTTCTTAATTGAACGGTAGAGCTCCTGCCTTTTCTTTAAAAAACAATACAATTTGGAATGGAGAGAGAAAATTATAATTCAGCCATATTAATTTCACAATCTTAATTAGGATCGATCTGGCGAAGAGATTTAGAAAATCTCTTAAGCATTCCAATGACATATATGAGAAGTTGAGTAGAACTACACTTAAGCTTGGTTTAGTGGATTGCTATTGTTATGTCACTTGAGAAGTTTAGCTAAAGCTATATTAGGGTGTATGTGTTTTTTTTGCCATCGTAGCTGTCTCCCCAGCTGAGCCAGACGCTTGGGCCAAGCTGTCGTCCAATGACCACACTTTTAGCCCACATCCATTCAGTCGCCTTGGTGTGTGCTACCCATATAATACACATCTCTACAGCCTTCGTCCAGGATCAATTGCAATAGACAAGACATTACAGGGTTCACCACCGGTTTAGATCACATTTAAAGAAACCTACTTAAGTTTAGAACCCATTTGGTTCGCAACTTAGTTCATAACACCACATTCAGAGTCTAGTGGAAGTCTTAACATAACATAAGATAAGAGAGAGGAGAGGAGATATAAGAGAGAGAGAGAGTAAAAAAGAGAACTTGCTGCACCTCTGATGAGTGGGTCCCATGTGTTGGTGTATATTAAAATGAATTTAAGGGCTACTGTTGGAGTCGTCCAGAGTAGAAAACTAGATACACAAGTAGGGAGAAGTCTCAAAACAAAACAAAAAGTATATACCACTATTTGGTGTCTCGTGCTGGAGTTTCTCCTAGATTATGAACTTATCACATGTATAATTTGAAGTAAGCCCATCAGTTTAAGCTTTAATTTGTAATTATGCATTTTGTTCTATGCACCTCGTAGGCCTCTTCGCATCATCGTGCATTTTTGGCAGCTCTGTTACTGTCAAAACACCTCCGAGTGATACTGCTTTGCTGATTGCATATGTATCACTACCGGAAACAGAGAATTTGCCGTGTGCCATAGGCACTCGGCAAAGACCAAAAAACACTCGGCAAAGGCTTTACCGAGTGTAACACTCGGCAAACAGGACACGGCATCTACAGAGTCGGCAAACAGCTATTTGCCGAGTGTTTTTTATCGCGCACTCAGCAAATGGTTTGCCGAGTGTCAAATTTGATACTCGACAAAAAAAAGTGGTTTGCCGAGTGTTTTTCCAAAATACACTCGGTGAAGGATTATTGTTTGCCGAGTGTTTTTGGAATTACACTCGGCAAACCTATTTTCCAAAGAAAAAAAATATTTTTTCTTAGCATACTGTTACTGTTTGCCGAGTGTTTTTTTGAAATTACACTCGGCAAACCTATTTTCCAAAGAAAAAAATATATTTGCAGGTCTTGATTGGAATTCTAGCAGCTCTGATTCTGTAAGGTAAGGATACCTCCTGTTCACATAATGGACATAAATAACAAACAAAAACAATCATCCCTACAATCTTATTCAAATCCATTGTTCAGCGTCACGGCAGTCCCTCTTCCTCCCATGCATCCATCTCAAGCATATTTGCAGGTGCCAAGACCTGTAAGAATCAAGAACACCAGCCTTGTCAGCCCGCCAACACAGTTGACAAGCAACAAGACACTCACAGTCACAGCAAGGCAGTCTACTCACTGGGGTCAGTGATGGTGATGAGGCCGGTGCCGTTGAAGAAGCAGTTCCACGAGTTCCTGCCCCGGGCCTGGTAGTAGGCGTTCATGGCCACCGACGCCCGCGACAGGAGGCCTTCGTCTGGCCGGGCGCAGCCGCCAGTGCCCTGGATGGCGCCACAGTCGCTCTCGGAGCAGGCGAACTCCAGGTTAAGAAAGTTGATAGCTACAGCTGTTGTTGTTAAAGAATACCTTGTGTTGTTGATCTGAAAATCAAGGCTGCCAGCTGCCAGAACAAATTGCCGCTCACTGGCAATGGACTGACCTGCTGCACAGAAACAAATTTAGAGCAAAGCCAGGCACGCACTAGAGAGGAATCTGCAGGATGCTTACCTTGTCTTAGTGCTGCTGCTGCTATTTGAAAACCAGGGAAGGCATGAACACTGACGACTGTCACTGCTGTACATATAGAGACATAGAAGGAACAGATGGGCACAAGCTGCTGGAAAAGATGAGAAAAATGTCGATTCAGAAAAACTAGCAGTAACAAACTCAGAAATTTTCATGCCATGAGTTACAAATAAAATAGTGAAGGAAAGTACGTCCAACATGAAGCAAAACGGCTGCTGCAATAAACAGCAGGTAACAAAGGCACAATTAAAAACACAATGCTATTGAAACAAGTGCTAAGAAGATACTTCTAAGTACACGCACGAATGGCTAGCTCACAAGCATGTAAGTTATGATGGTACTTAATGACATAGTAAAACAAATGAAAGTCCAATGTCTGTAGATTTCTTACAGCCATAATATAATGCATGCAGTTTGGAAGCAGAATATATATAGTTTTTAAATAGGAAAGTGTGAATGTTAAACCAGACCTGAAACTTTAGTTTCAGTATATGTAACTGAACTGAACCATCCCCAAACTGCAGCAGCTTCCTTTTGTGACCAAGCACATAGTTTATCCAAGAAACATCTACCTGTAGGAACACAATAGCACATGATATCAACAACAGAGTTGCTTGCATGAACAACACAACAGGAAGCACTTCTAGGCACTTATTATCGACCAGCCTATGTAGCATGCTAAAATCTGGCTTAAGAATAACTGAACAGTAAGAAACAGTAAGAAAGCTTTAGTACTCCTGCATACATACTTAGGTACTTTCAGAGAAAAAACAGCTATTGCAGTACTGTAACCGGCAAAGTTGTTATATTCCTTTAGTTTCACCATACTGGACAGCAGCAGAATAAGTGTTTAAACATTTATTAGTTAGCCACAAGTTTACATTTCTATAGACAAGACAATTTGCAGAACGAATCATACCATAACTTAGTTAGATTTCATGCATTGATGACAGAATATATGTACAAGTTTAACATGAGAAATGCCCTTGCATTTAGAATACCAAATATATCACCTTTCCATATCTTCAAAGAGCGATCCTCACTGCCATTTGCATAACTGGGAGCTTGTAAAACCTACAATCTTAACAAAGCAGCGAGAAATAAAATGTCAGAAAATAGTCTGCTTGGTATGATTAGCGACTATTACAGAAAATAATCTGGCAAGAAAATGTCAAAACTGCAAACTATATGTGATGATCAATAGATTAGCGGCTGAACATGGAGTACTTAGTTTCATTTTTGCATTAGGGAGTCAAGTATGATGCAGAAACTAAACAAGTGGAAAGCATAGAAACACAAAAGGCGCAGAAGACTGTCCAGCATAGAGCTCTTTAGTTTTTAGTAAACTGCTACTAGTAGAATTTCATAGACCATAGAAAATAATTGCTCATTTGTACATAACAGACGAGACATAGCAATGTTCCTGGGATCTTGCACGTTGAGGCAACTTGATTCAGCTAAGCTTGAATTGCCTAAGATTTGATATGAAGAGGAAGGGAAGTGCGTAAGTATGAACTCTATGCACACCAACAAACAGTGTTTTCAATCAGGTACCAGATGATGTAGGATGTTGAGAGCACTTATTCGGCTTAGAGAAGTACAGAAGCTTACATTAAGTTTCTAGATTTCACATAGCAGATAAATTACATCAGAAACTTAATAAAATATTTGTATCAAGCACTCCAAGACAAAACGAAACACTGCCTGCAATTATAAGAAACATATATGATAAAAAGAAGAAAAAAATTACTAGAAAGATTTGTTCTTCTACAACTACAAAACACTATCAAGCCATCAAGGTAACAGGCTAAAATGCGTTACTACAATATATTACAAAATTTTACACAATAGCTAGCCGCTGGGAAGAAGAAGGGGAGGGAGGGGAGGGGCTGGATCTGCGGTCCCCGAACAAAGAAGGGGAGGGAGGGGAGAAGCCGGATCCGCGGGCGACGGTGGGGAAGAAGAAGGGGAGGGAGGGGAGGGTCCGGATCCGCGGCCGCCGGCGGGGAAGAAGAAGGGGAGGGGCCGGATCCGGGGAAGAAGAAGGGGAGGGGGGGGAGGGGCCGGATCCGCGGCCGCCGGAAGAAGAAGGGGAGGGAGGGAGGGGAGGGGAGGGGCCAGCCGCCGGCGGGGAAGAAGAAGGGGAGGGAGGGGAGGGGCCGGCGTCGGCGGTGAAGATGAAGGGGAGGGAGGGGGCGGGTGCGGGAGGGGAGGGGCGGGGGTGGGGTGCTGGGGAGGCGAGGCCGGGGTGCGGGTGCGGAGGAGTGGGGCTGGGGAGGGGAGGGGCGGATTTTAGGGGCGAACGGTTTTTTTTCTATATTTTTTGGGTTTGCCGAGCGTTGTTTCTGGACACTCGGCAAACCTGCTTTTTTACCGAGTGTTTTTCTATGACACTCGGTAAACTTTCTGTTTGCCGAGTGTTTTTTGTTTGACACTCGGCAAACTACCCTCTTTGCCGAGTGTTTTTTTTACCGAGTGTTTTTAGTATAGCACCCGGTAAAGAATTTGTTTGCCAAGTGCCCAATGAAATACACTCGGCAAACGTAAAAACACTCGGTAAATTTGATGTTTCCGGAAGTGTATAGTCACGTTTGTATCCCTCGAGTACCTGATGATGCGAAAGTCGAGGGACTAGTGTGTGTCTATGCATCTCAGCTTTTTTTTTTTGAACTAAACGGAGGGGAGAGTTTCCCCACCTTTCCATTCAAAAGCACACGCCCAAGTTAAGTAGGACGTGGAAAAGAGTTTGAGGTACAATCGCGGAGGTGAGCGTACCAGCCCAGCAGGCCGTTCCCTAGCTCAGGAGGAAGGCGCTTGCGCCAAGTTACAAGGTCATCACAGACCCTCGAAAGAACCACGCGATTACAGAAATTTTCATTACGGAATACATACCCATTCCGACCGTCCCAGATACGCCATAAGATAGTCAGGAAGATGAAAGGCCAGAGAGTCGCTTCTAGATTTGCTGGAGTGTCTGCTTCCCATGCTTCATCATCCGTCATCTGTCCCACATCGCCCATGCCTATTGCAGTCCACAGCGCATCACTTTGTTCGCAGCCGAAGAAAACGTGTCGCCTGTTCTCCGGGTGCCTAGCGCAGCGCTCGCATTGTTCGCCGTCGACGATGTGTTTTGCATGGAGGTTCACCCTTGTGCTGAGCCGGTCTTTGAAGTACAGCCAAGCGAACACCTTGACCTTGTTTGGTAGCCTTGTCCGCCAAACACGCCCACCGTGCGTGTCAGTGTGGTCACCTGAAGAGTCGAGGGCTGCGTAGGCATCCCTAGCGGAGTAGGTGTGCCCTGTCAGCTTGAGCAGCCGTAAGTCAGGGCCGTCGCCGATGTTCATCTCCTGCAACAAAGAGAGCAGGCTGCCTAGCTGATGGCTAGCAGCATTAGTGAGTCGAGGACGCAGACGCAAATCAAAACCACTCTGGAAGACGCGCTGCACCGAGATGTTAGGCATAGTGGTGTGTGTGAACAAAGCATGATGGGTGGAGAAGAGGGGGCCGGCAGGAAGCCAATGGTCGAACCAAAAGGAGGTTGCGGTGCCATTGTTGACTTTGACGATGGTGATGGAGCGAAAGGTGTTAAGCTCGTCATTGACAATGCGCCAGAGGAAGCTAGACGCGCCGCTGATCGGGGTATCGAAGGAGGAGGCACTGCGTAGAAGCCAATCTTTCCAGCTGGTTTGTTCTCCACTGAATAATTTGTTGACGAATTTCATCAGCAAGCACCGGTT